>NC_138138.1:18607473-19023967 GCF_964188305.1 Podarcis bocagei | reverse complement strand
CTTGGTGGAGGCTGGCCTGCCTGCAGAGTAAGGGGCTGAAACTCTCTCTCTGCCAATCCTGCCCACCCTGCTATTTACCCTGCCTCCCCAACCTCCTCAGGGGCACCTCTCAATGAGACCCGGTTCTCTGTTAGGACTCCCATCAGCTGAAAGGAGGAGAGGGCATCTAGCAATTTTAAAAACCCACCTGTGTGTTTGATTACACCTCAGCTCTCTGTGAAAGGAGAAGGATGATGGAAGCTGAAATGATGTTCTGTGACAGGGCTGGAGAACCTTGGGTCTTTCAGGACCCCAGCTTCCATCAGCCCAGGCGGCATGGCCAATGGGAGTTGAAGCCCAGCTGCTGGGAATGACAGGCAGGAAGAGCACTGCTTATGGGCTTCCCTGTAGCTTCTGGTTGACCACTGAGAGAACAGGATGCCGGACTGTGATGGGCTTTTGGTCTGAGCAGGGCTCTTATTCCTTGTCCGGTGCTGTGTCAGCAAAAGAGCCTTAGTTCAGCTCCAGCTCCTTCTCCTTGCCTTCAAAGCCACCCCCCTCCCGACCTTGTTGTCCCGCCCGCAATCTCTCTCCACCCCCCATATCACGATGCATCTCTGCCAGTGATCTTCGGTCTTCCGGCTCTGCCACCCTCCATCTTCTGAACATCAGTGCCTCCGTCCTTTCTCGCCTGCGATGGCATCCCAGAACACCTGCCTGACACCACCTTTCTTGCCTGCTATGAAACCCGCACCACCCCCTCGTCCCCCACATCACGCTGTAACTAAGCCTACGCACATGCAGCCGAAACAACTGCATACTGCCTCCCTGTCCTCTTGTTTCTCCTCTGGGTGGAATTTTGAGATTGGATGCTCCTTGGGGCAGGGACCCTCTGCTCTTGTGTTCCAAAGTGCCATGGACACAGATGGTTCCAAGCAAGCAGATGGGTGGAGGTGGCTGTGGAACAGAAGCAAACAGCCCAAAGGGAATTTCTCTTTTCTGACATGAGTGTTGCCTCTGGGGCCTCTAGACTGCAAAGGCCAGAGAGGCCATTGCATCCCGGGGCTGTTGAGGAATTGGGAGTTACTTTTAACTGCCTTAAGCCTTTTACATCCTTCATGTGAGTGAGGACCACAGGGCCCAGGGGGTGGAGGCCCATGGCTAGAATATTCTGCTTCTTTGAGAAAGCCGGTAGGTTCAAGCCACTGGTGGCCAGATCTCCTGGACTATCAGTGGCAGCAGTGTGGGAGGTTGGTGCAGATGTAGGTCCTACCACAAAGGAGTCGTGGGTTCCCTTGGGGTGGTAGGTGTCTCTGAGTCAAGGAATGCAGAGTTGGGTTTCTTGGGCTTTGAGGGGAAGGCCAGCTTCTTAGCAGGTCAGGGCACCTAAATTGCTTGCAGGCGTGATTTTTGGAGGAAGAAGAGTCTGCCTATGCACAAAGTCACTCACTTGGATGGCTTTAAAAGAGGATTAGACAAAATCACGGAGGATAAGCCAGCAGTGGCTGCTAACCCAGATGGATGTGCTGTCGCTCCACTGTCAGAGGCAGCATGCTTTTGGAAACCAGCCGCTAGGAATCGCAGGTAGGGAGAGCGCTGCCATACTTGGGCCCTGCTGCTTGCAGGTTCCCGTAGGAACCTGCTTGGCCACTGGCGAACCAGGATGCAAGACTGTGATGGTCTCATCCGGTGGGCTCTCCTTTATGTGTATCTTAGCAAAGGTGTTGACGATGCAAATATGTTTTGCTCTCGTCCTTTTAGCGCAGGTGTGTGTGGGGAAAACTTTGCCCCCTGCCTCAGTTGTTGCTAAACCACCCCCAGCAGGCATAACCAATGGGATGATGGACATAGCAGTTCAGCAACAACCGGAGAGCCAAAGGTTCCCAACCTTTTCTTTTAGAAGCTACTTAGGAACAGTGCCTGGTCCTTCCGCTGCCTCCTCACCTGCTATGTTGCATGCTGGCTTGCTGTCTATATATTTGTGTGTGTGTGTGTGTGTGTGTTTGTTCTCTGCCTCCTTCTGGTACTAACCTGGTGCTGCGCCCTGGTGACTCATCTTTTCTGCTCTCTCTTTCTCTCTCTCTTCCCCACCCCTGCCAACCGCTGGTCCCCTTTGCTATGGCCTTTGCCACCACCTTCAGCTCAGGGGCTGCCGCATCTGTCTCTGAGGACCCCGCTTTGCCTATTGCTGAGGCCGATGAACTGCTTCACAAGTAAGATCCTGCAGTGGGACTGTGGCTCCCAGAGGCTAGGGCTGTGGGTGGCAGCGGCGGCAGACTAGAAGTCTCTTCCCCCTTGGCACAAGAGGCTTCCTCTGGTTCACCAGCCTGATCCCATCTGTGCTATTAGCTATGGGGGTTGGGAAGCATTTTCAGCCCAGGGGGCTGCATTTCCTCATGAGCAACCTCCCAGGGTCCATGTGGGTGGAGACGAAAGTGGGCGGGACAACAGATGCAGCTCTTAACCTCTGTACAGTGAGACTTTCCACATACCTTCATCTAGGCAATCAAGTGAGATCATTACAGTTTAGGACAGGGGTCAGCAAACCTTTTCAGCAGGGGGCCAGTCCACTGTCCCTCAGACCTTGTGTGGGGGCGGACTATATTTTGGAAAGAAAAAAAATTCCTGTGCCCCACAAATAACCCAGAGATGCATTTTAAATAAATGCTCACATTCTACTCATGTAAAAACACGCTGATTCCCGGACCGTCCACAGGCTGGATTTAGAAAGCGATTGGGCTGGATCCGGCCCCCGGGCTTTAGTTTGCCTACCCATGGTTTAGGGATACATTTCAGCCAGGAAAAAGCAGCAAAGGAGGGGGCCAGGCCAGGCCATTAAGGGGCGTGTGTCCTGAGCCTCAGGCCCAAAGGAGGGCTTGTGGGAATGGTTGGGTGCAGGGATACCAAAGAAAGGATGTCCAACCACACCAGAGTGATCAGTTCTAGTGCTTTATTAAAAGAAAAGTGCAGACTTAACAGCAAAGCAGCCTGCCAGGTCTCCCAGCCTTTGCAGATGTGGGACAGACACCGCAGCAAGGAGATGGCTTGTTCGCGCCCAAGCAAACATTCATGCATTCCTTACGCATGAAGCAGCATGTGTCTCTTTGGGCAGACCTTCCTATTGCTTCACCAACCTGACAAGATGAGGTCCTAGGTGGCAAATACCCAAATCTTACAGATAGCTCCCCTTTCTGGGCTCAGAAATTCATAGATAAGGATAACACCAAAGCAAGCCAGTTAACCTATATATCAAAGCAAGGGAATATGTAGAAGCTCATTGCTACAACACAATACCAATTACTGGTGGGGTTATCTTAACTACCAAGATGGCATTAAGCACAGCTTTCAGAACAGTTCACCTTTGGTTCAACACAGCATGGCCTGGGGAGACTCCCCAAGAGCCAGATAGAAAGGCCTGGAGGGAACCTCCGCCCTGGGCCTGAGGTTTCCAGCGTTGTCTTAGCTTCACCTGACACCACTCTCTGCTATGTGCTGAAGTTCCTCTGCTTCCCAGGCATGGCAGTTGGGAAGAAAAGGGTCTCCTCTGAACAAGGGGGTATTTCTGATTCACTGACCCTCTCTCAGCTGAGCCTTGAGCCCTTAGATAGCAGGAGGTAGGCTAGGGTTGACCAGCTGCATGTCAAAAGAGACCAGCACCAGCAGAAAGGGTGGTGTGGGGAAGTCCTGGGGGCTAGAAGCCAAAACAGAAGGAAGACCTTGGATACCTGCCTGCCTGTAACCAACCCTCCGTGGTCCATTGCAGATTCGTGTGCAAGAACAACGGAGTGCTCTTTGAGAACCAGCTGCTGCAGATCGGGGTGAAATCGGAGTTCCGGCAGAACCTGGGTGAGTGGGGTTTGGGACAATGGGCAGAATGGTGACCAGCTCCCCTAATCTGCATATTAGGAAGCTGGTCTTTCATTGGCCTTACTTCAAGGAGATGCTCCTCACATCAGCTTCCTTGATGGGCTCCCCACCTCTTAAACTAATTTTTTATCCTTTCCCTTCAAGTCCTTTTGCATGTTGACACTTACTAGATTTTTGCCTGTGGGGCAGGGAGCAGTAGGTACCCATGTCTCTGACAAATTGCGGTACTTGGATTTTGGGAATCCTGTAATCTAAGCATTTGCTTGTATTGATTGATTGATTGATTGATTGATTGATTGATTGAATGTAAGTGTTGCCTTTTGCTGGAGAAAAAGGGAGGCACACAGTTTCTCCTGTTGGTTCTAGTGAGACTTGCTTCCAGGGGACAGTCGGTGAATGTTTTTTTATGTGAAGCCGCCCTGTGCTCTGTTTTGGAGGAAGAAGCCAGGGTGTAAAGATATTTATCGGCTATAAAAGTTAATAAATAAATCTCCTCCTGCCAAAATCAGAGAGGGATGCATGCTGTCGTGTCAGCACAAGTGCCTCTTGAGGAGAAGATTGGAAGAGACAGTTTGTGCTGGTTATTGGCCTTTTGGCTAAACTTGTTGGTGTGGGGCAGAGACAGGAAACCTGTGGCTCTCCAGCTGTCGTTGGACTCCAACTCCCATCAGCCCCTGCTAGCATGGATAGTAGGCAGGAACGATGGGATCTGCAGTCCAGCACCATCTGGAGGGCCACAGATTCTCCATGCCTGATGTCGAGGGGTCCTGAGCTGGTGTTGTGAGCAGCCAAGGTGAGATGCTGAGCAGCTCCACATTTTTTTAAAAAAATGTCTTCTCTCCAGGCCGGATGTATCTCTTCTACGGGAACAAAACGTCCATCCAGTTCCAGAGCTTTACCCCTACAGTCAGCTACCCAGGAGACCTGCAGAGCCATATCCTTTTGTAAACGTCTACTGGGGGTGGAGAGGATGCGGGTGGCGCTGTGGGTTAAACCACAGAGCCTAGGACCTGCCGATCAGAAGGTCGGCGGTTCAAATCCCCGCAACGGGGTGAGCTCCTGTTGCTCAGTCCCTGCTCCTGCCAACCTAGCAGTTCGAAAGCACGTCAAAGTGCAAGTAGATAAATAGGTACCGCTCTTGCGGGAAGGTAAACGGCGTTTCCTTGTGCTGCTCTGGTTCGCCAGAAGCGGCTTAGTCCTGCTGGCCACATGACCTGGAAGCTGTCTGTGGACAAACACCGGCTCCCTCGGCCTGAAAGCGAGATGAGCGCAGCAACCCCAGAGTAGTCCGTGACTGGACCTAATGGTCAGGGGTCCCTTTACCTGGGATGGGAGCATCTCAGAGTAGACGTGCGGCACCAGAGGCTTTCTTTCCCTTTGCTCCTCGGGGAGGATAACACTTTGTTTCCTTAGCACCGCTCACAGCTCAACATCCAGACAAAAGCAGTGGAGCCTCTGGTGGAGGGAGGAGCTCAAGTGCAGCAGGTCCTGAACATCGAGTGCCTGAGCGACTTCACAGAGGCGCCCCTCATCAACATAAAATTCCGGTACTGTAGTCCACAGCATCCCTCTGGGGACTGAATGCCAGCTTGTTGGCATGGCTTCCACTTGCACTCTCGCCCAAGCCAGCAGGCTTCCCTCTTCACTCGTCAAAAATGATTGATCTGTCGAACAGGGTCATTTGCTTTCCTATCCGTCCCCTGCCCTGGATAGGGAGGTTGAGGCTTTTCAGTCCTCTCCAGCGTTGTGGCTCATCTCAATTCCCTCCCCGCTTCCCCTTTTTGTCCCCAACTTGAGGGGATCTTGGGGCGCCATGGGTACCCGGAAGAGAAGGGCTGTTGCAGTGGGATGAATGGAGAAGGGGCTGGGGCAGCCTGCGTGACCAGCCGCGCCTCTGCACCGGAGCAGGGAATGATGACGCAGAACGGTTCCGTAATGGTTTGAAAAGCGCACGAAATGTTTCTAGCCCTCAGTGTTGCGGAGAAATTCTGTACATGAGCAGAGCTGAGTGAGATCCATGCCATAGTTCCGGTAGTTGCCGTTTGCATGGTTAGTCCTTCCCCTGTTATTCCCTCTGTTTGTAAGAGTGTAAGAAGAGGCGGCTGAATGAGGCCAATAGCCCTTCTGTTCCATCTTCCTGCAGCTATAATTCAGAAGGATATTGCCTCTAACTGTGAAGACAGAGCATAGCCATCATGACCAGTAGCCACTGACAGACCTTATCCCTCTCCAGTTTTCCCATGAATGTCGGACCTCCAGCAATTGCTATGTTTCATAACTGGCAGTTAGAAGATCCTGTGCTCAGTGGACTTGGGGAATCGGCCATGTTCCAGCCGATCCTCTTGAAGTGCAGGGACAGCTGTGCTATGGGGAGTTCAGTGTCTCTTCCCGCCCCCCCCCCAATGCCCCCTTTCATGGGTCTCTCTCCTCCATGTTTCTGCCAGGTACGGTGGGACGCTGCAGAACCTCACACTCAAACTGCCCGTAACGGTCAACAAATTTTTCCAGGCAACAGAGATGCAATCACAAGATTTCTTCCAGCGCTGGAAACAGCTCAGCCTGTAAGTGGGGGACTATATAGTACGAGTTTTGAGAAATGTTATATTTCTGTCCATCCCAGGAACCTTCTCCTTTCTTGAGCCGCTTGGTATAGCCTTAAAGTCTCTTTAGGTGACTGTTGGTGTGCAGCAGTCGTCCTCTTTACCAAATTTATGTTCAGGAGAGACTGTAGCCCAGTGGAACAGCACCTGCCTTGCGTGCAGGAGGTCCTAGCTTCAATCCTGGGTGCCTCAAGATAGGGCTGGAGAATAATGCCTGCCTGAATCCTTGGAAAGGCACTGCCAGCCAGAGTAGACAATATTGAGCTAGGTGGACCGATGGTCTGATTCAGTATAAGACAGTTTCCTGTGTCCATAGATGGCACAAGATTTTTACTTTCAGATGAACTACTATTAGGGGGTGGTGCCACCCCAGACATTCTGCCACCACCACCACAAGTGCTTGGAGGATTGAAAGTTTGTGCCTTTCACTACCCCTGCAATGGGATCAGTTAACCAGCTAATGCGTACTTGGCCAAGTCTTATCAGGTGGGCATGACCCTGTGAGCTGGTCTGTTTTGTGCTGGTGAGACTTGCTCAGTAGAAGTGCTGGCCCTCTGTCAAGAACCTATAGCAAAAACTTCCCTTTAGATTAAGAACAGCAGTGTTGTAAGCAGATGCTGTGGTTTTTAGCAAGCTAGTCGAAAGCTGTGTGAATTGGATTGCTTTAATTGTGTCTGTTGTTCATACATGCTGCTGCCTATGCAATTTCTCTCCCCAGTAATCACCTATATGTGTGTGTGTGTGTGTGTGTGTGTGTGTGTGTGTGTGTGTGAGAGAGAGAGAGAGAGAGAGAGAGAGAGAGAGAGAGAGAGATATAAGGAAATAGTCAGAGATTTTAAGGTATTAGTCAAAGCTTTTTGGAGTGACTGTTAGTTAGATCCTGCTTGTGGCATCTTCCTTTCCTTCCATATCACCTGAAATCAGTCAGTCTCAAAAGATGGGCAGTTTGAGAGATCTACCCCACTTCTCCTGGCCTACTTGAGAGATCAGTGTTTGAAATTCCCTTTGCCAACCTGGTGCTACCTTCCAGCTGTGTTGGATTGCAACCCCTCATTAGCTCCAGCCAGCGCAACTTATTGTCTGGGCTGATGGGAGTTGTAGTCCAGCAACTTCTGGAGAGCTCCATAGGCTTCCCAAGCCATGTTTCGAGGAAGGTGCATCTTTTGGGGCCTGAGCAAGGATTTTGAGCAGCAAGACAGCTCAGCTGTACTTGATGACAAAGGGTGGTTTAGAACATCTCTCGTACTGCATAATACGGTCTAGATACTGCTGTACCATGAACATTTCTGTTGGTTATCAAACAACCTGCCTAGAAGAGGTGCCCAGAACTCTCCTTCAAGGCCCAAGGGCTTTTGCTTGTACCTGGGGACTTATTTTTGCCTTGCTCAGGGGCACATATTTTTTAATTGCCACAGTGCCTCAGCAGATGCAACATCTGGTGAATGGCTGAGGCACAACTAGGTTGTGTGGCAGGTTGATGAGGAAGAGAAAGTTTTGCGCTGTCACTGATCTGATGCTATCCCATCCCAAATCCTTCTGCAGGCCACAGCAGGAAGCCCAGAAGATATTCAAGGCAAACCACCCCATGGATTCCGAAGTCACCAAGGCCAAGGTGAGCACGCTCACATGTGTTTGCGTTCACCGTGGGAAGCGTGGAAAATTAAGGTTTGGGCAAATAAACATGAAACGCAAATGTTCTTTGGAATAGTGACAGAGGTACAGTGGTACCTCGCAAGACGAATGCCTCGCAAGACAAAAAACTCGCTAGACGAAAGGTTTTTCCATTTTTGATTTGCCTCGCAAGACGAATTTCCCTATGGGCTTGCTTCGCAAGACGAAAACATCTCGCGACTTTGTTTCCTTTGTCTAAAAACAAAGACATGTTTTGTTTATAAAGTTAATTTATTTTCCCTTCAATTTTTGAACTGCTCTTTACAGTATGTGTGACTTTAAAGAGCAGTTAATAAACTGTTGTTGTACCAAATTTGGCTTTGTTTGACCATAGGAACGCATTAATTGATTTTCAATGCATTCCTATGGGATTTCGTGATTCGCAAGACGAAAAATTCGCTAGACGACAAAACTTGCGGAACGAATTAATTTCGTCTTGCGGGGCACCACTGTAAATAGGCATGGAGATCAGGGTCAGCAGACGGGGTATAAAACATCCAGGCTTTCCCATTCCTTGGTATCCAACAAAGAGTGCTTTTGCACAATGTGCAGGACACCTGTGTCACTGAGACTGAAATCTTTTGGGTGGCAGGTGGATATAGAGCTAGAGACCACACGAGCTGTACTGCCGGCTAGGATGCCAGCATCTTCCTACCCCATTTTGTTCCCTCACCTTGTACATCTTTCCCCTCGACTGCCTTCCCCACGGCAGCCAAGCAGAGGAGCCCAACTAAGCTGAATTCCCTTCTTTCCACAGCTGCTAGGTTTCGGCAGCGCGCTCTTGGAGAGGGTGGATCCAAACCCCGATAACTACGTAGGAGCTGGGATCATCCAGACGAAGGCGCTGCAGGTGGGATGCTTGCTGCGGCTGGAGCCCAACGCCCAGGCACAGGTGAGGAGGCAAGAGCTCCGGGATGCTTGAGCTCTGGGAGCAGAGTGGAAAGGAGGATGCTGCTGTGGGAGAGAATTGGCAGTTGGGACTCCTGGGTTGTCCAAAGAGGGAAGGAGCAGGGAAAAGTTGAAAGCTCTGCTGCCCCAAGAGTGCTTTCTGAAGCCAGACTTAACGGCTGAATTGACTCTACGTTTCCCTGCAGATGTACCGGCTGACCCTGCGCACCAGCAAGGAGTCCGTTTCGAAGCACCTTTGCGAGCTGCTCTCTCAGCAGTTCTGAGACATTGGCCGCACCAGAGGAGGCGGGGAGGGCGGGCTGCACCGGGGAGAGGGGAGGCTGTTCCTGCACACTTGGCTGCCTACACCTGCCCCCTCCCACCTCCCTCCAAACCAGGGGCCTCCGGAAAGACTGTACTGCTCCCTTGCCTGTTGTTGTGATGACCTCTGTGTTCTCATTGCCTAGCCCGGGCCAGCACCAAGGAATACAAAGCAAGGTGGGCGGGGTGGGGAGCAGAAATGGGGTCCCTGGCATGGACAAAGTAGAATTGGGACGGTGGGGAGGGGGGGATGATTTGCGTGGGGGTAGGGCATCCTTCTGGGTGTCATCTTCCCCTTGCCCGGAGGGTGGCCCCCTGGAAGAAAGCCAAGACCTCTCCCATCCATCCCATCTGCCTGTCCCTCCCAACTCGGGGTGAGGCTGAGATTGGTGGTCTTAATCCCCACCCCTACCCCCATGATATCGGCCGGCATTTTTGGGTTTTGTTTACAACCCTCGCCCCCTTCTCCCCCCCAGACAAGGCCTTTCTGTGGGGGAGGTTAACTCCCCCCACTTTCCCCTGAGCTGGCTGTGGGGGGGTTGGGGGAGAGGAACGGGGTGCGTGTGGGTTTTTTGTGGGGAGGGAACTGCTCGTAGGGGGGTTGTTTTTGTGTTTTCTTTGCCTTGTGTATTTCCCCGGGGTGGGCTGGGCGTGGGCGTTCTTCCTTTCCTTTGTCATGGACCATTCCAGTGTTACAGTTGCGTGTGTTTTTGTGGGGAAGTAACCATAAGTCGAGAGCCTCCCCCGCTTCCCTCGCCTCCTAGAAGGAAAAACTGCACGAAGGTGGGGAGGGCTGTGAGGAAGAGATGCCTAATCGACTCCTCTCCCGACTCCCCTCAACCCCACCCTTCCCTCCTGGAGACTCTGGAATGCTGCCCTCCGTGCATTTTGGAAAAGCGGAGAGGGAAGGTTCAGTTCATGCTATTCTGGGGGTGTCCCAGCTTCCATGCCGGCCCGGGCTCCATGTTACTCTGCTGTGTAGGTGTTATCTAGCGCATCTTAGTTTTATCTGGGTTTTGAATGCCTGTATCTATCTCCATGTGACTCTTAATAAAGCCGTGAGGGCGGGGGAGAGCCAGGATCAAGCCAGGCTGGGTCACCCCCACACCGCTGACTGACTCGTTGTGTGCTGCTTTTTAATATGTGGATAAATGGCAGGGCGGGAGGGTGTCCCCAACCCCCTGGAGCAGAGGTAGCCATGACTGTGTGAGACAGAATCTGGTATTTCTTCCATGCGGGCTTCTAGCTATGGTGACGCAATGGCAGCTTTGTCTTAACAGCTGGAACCCGCTATGTTTCCGGTGGGGGTGGTTTGCCCCGACACCCGCAGAAGAGGGGGTTCAGCTGTATGGAATTGGTAGGCCGAGAAGCGGTCGAAACACTTTGCGGCCGAAGTGCAACAATTCCTTTATGTCAATGGCACAAAGACACAAAGAGTGTGCTTTCTGCTGGGGCTAGAATGCAGGGATGCTTTCTAGGGTACCCCAGCCGTGGGACTGAAGGCAAGACTTTTTAAAAAGAGGGAGGAGGCCCACTTCTTCCTCAGAAGCACAATGCATTTACCTTTGTAATCTCTCACCTTCCTGCAAAGCCTAAAAGCAGTGGGGAATGGAGGGGGCTAATTAAAGATTAGGAGACCATGTTCGCTTCCCTAAGATATACCATTTCTGGTGGGTGTTGAAATCTGTAACAAGCCCCTCCCTTAATTCTGTGGTGTGAATAAATTATGCAGATCACCTGCATAAACGTATTTGATGTGCAAGCCTCTTATTTTGGTTACCAATTTAGAGTCTTCGTGGAAGTTGAGAAGCTGAGTAAGGACTGGGTTAAATGCTAAGAGAGGAAAGACATTGCAAACTAAGTGAAAAGCCTCATCATTTGTCCAAGGGAGTTTTAGAGGGATTGGCCATCAAAGGTCTGCAAGCCAAGAATAGAAACCTGCATTTAAAATATTGGAATAGATTAAAAATAAATAAATCCTGAGCAAAATACTAACTTAATTATGCTTCTACTAAATTAAAAATGCATACAAACCATCTGGATCGGAGAAAGAGCTTTTCCCCAGCAAGCATCCTTGAAATTCAACTCCTCTGAATTTCAGCCACCATTTTGTTACCCACAACTGAATTCCAAGAAATTACAGCTTAAAGGCAGCAATTTTATGGGCCATATAAGTGACAAATGCAGACCAGTGGATGTCAACTAGACAGCTCTGTTCCTAAGATACATTTTTTTCCACTAGAGCTGTCTGTCTCTATCTTAACTACCTACTTACCAAAGTAACACAAATTTGTGTGGCTCAATTCATAGATTTTCAGAGTGCCTTCTTAATGACCTAAGAAAAAACAAGGAGCCTAGTCTTCTTACAAACCCAAATTATATTGCAAGGTGGCTCATTAACAGCCTGATCAATGAAGCCCTGCCTGGAATTTAATATTTATGTATTACTTTAGAGGCAAATGTTGTTTGACTCCAATTCCCACCATCCCTGATTATTTGCCTGGAGCTGATGTCCAAGATTTGGAGAAGCACAGATTAGCCTGCTCTGCTTTTACAGTGTTCAAAGTGCCTCATAGCCATAATTTCACTAATACACACAGTAGACTTGTAATAGAGGTCAAGCAGTTATGGTGATTGAGGCCAAGGAATCAGTACTTGCTTAATGACAGGCAAGATTTGGGGATTTCCAGTTCAGCCATGGCCACCAGCACATCAACTCAGAGAGAGAGAGAGAATCAAGATGCTGCACTGCTGCAGAAGGAAAGAGCTATTCCTACCGGAAAGGGTGAAATCAGGAAGGAAAAGTATGGGAAATAAATAAAGCAAATAAATTACAGCCGCAGCAAAAGCACAGTGCTATAAATACCACACTGAAAGCTGGCAACACCAATTTCAGTCATTATCGAATATCCCATGGTGCTGTAATACTCAGCATGCGACAGACCAGACACAGTGGCTGTCCTGAGGTGTACTTAATTGGATAGAAAGCACCATTTCAGCACCCTACCTCTGCCACAGGTTAAGTTCAAAAAAATCAATCTCAACTCTCCCCAGAATCAGGTACAAACAATTTTTATGGATGCAGCATTTGAACTGATATGCCTTCCAGCAGAGACTGGTTTATTAGGGGACTGCCCCACCTGTCTGCCTTCTTACGTCAACCATTCCAGGGCAAAGTATTTGCTATCAGCTTCCTCCTCAGTTTCACTGTTGCCCTTGTGGAACTCAGTGAGGAGAATGGGAGACAAAACTAGAATTTACTTGGCTGCCCCTAATATCGCTTTTCCTGCCAGCCCCGCCAGCCACACTGATGCCTTAATACAAACATGTCTAGACAACGGTGGCTTTCCATTTTTTCCTCCCAAGAGTAAGGAACAGATATGCAAGACCTAAACTGGTACTCATCGCCATTGCTAGCCCAGCGACCTCTCACTTCCATAAAGAGCAGGGAGTGAGTGGATTAACTCTAGTCTGTAGAATCTCTCCTGCTCCCCCGCTCCCCACAAATCCAGACTGGTCCAATGCAGGGTAATCAGAGCTTGCATGGGAGGTCTAAGGGCTCTGTCTCAGGGCCCACATCTCATCTTGGGAGTCCGGTAGGGAACATCCCCTCAGAAGGCCGAGTCCTCAGCTGTGAGGGTCTGGAGGGTGCTGGTTGCCAGAGACCGCAGAGCAAAGGTAGGCACATCTGGCTTCACAATCAGGAACAGCTGGTGCCGCTTCCCATGGATGGCATAGGCCTTGTACGTAGAGTAGACCAGGTAACAGTGCTGAGGACAGTGGGAGAAGCCAGCCTGGAACTCCTCCTGCAGAGGGACTGAGGAAAGGACAACGAATATCAAGCTCCACAGGATATAACAGAGGCTGGAGGGCAAGTTTGGCCCCACATGCAGAATAGCATTTTTAAATAATAATTTATTATTTATACCCCGCCCATCTGGCTGGGTTTCCCCAGCCACTGGGCGGTTCCCAACAGAATATTAAAAACACGACAAAACACCAAACATTAAAAACTCCCCTAAACAGGGCTGCCTTCAGATGTCTTCTGAAAATAAGATAGCTGTTTATTTCCTTGACATCTGACAGGAGGGCATTCCACAGGGCGGGCACCACTACCGAGAAGGCCCTCTGCCTGGTTCCCTGTAAACTTCACTTCTCGCAATGAGGGAACCACCAGAAGGCCCTCGGCGCTGGACCTCAGTGTCCGGGCTGAAAGATGGGGGTGGAGACGCTCCTTCAGGTATACTGGGCCAAGGCTGTTTAGGGCTTTAAAGGTCAGCACCAACACACTGGATTGTGCCTGAAAACATACTGGGAGCCAATGTTGGATTGTGCCTGAAAACATACTGGGAGCCAATGTTGGTCTTTCAAGACCGGTGTTCTGTGGTCTAGGCGACCACTCCCAGTCACCAGTCTAGCTGCCGCATTCTGGATTAGTTGTAGCTTCCTGGTCACCTTCAAAGGTAGCCCCACATAGAGCACATTGCAGTAGTCCAAGCGGGAGATAACTAGGAGCATGCACCACTCTGGCGAGACAGTCTGCGGGCAGATAGGGTCTCAGCCTGCGTACCAGATTGAGCTGGTAGACAGCTGCCCTGGACACAGAACTGACCTGCACCTTCATGGACAGCTGTGAGTCCAAAATGACTCCCAGGCTGTGCATATGCAATCTGCCACCAGGGAATGTTGGCTTTGGTTATGGAAAAAAAGGAGGGGAACTATATTTAAGCCTTTGAAGTTACAGTAAAAAAAAATTACTTAGAAAAGGTCCCTATGGCCACTGCCTCGCTGAGTCACCAGGAAGTTCCACCTGTCACAAGAACCTGAATTTTGCATAATAATAAAATGTTCCAACATGCAAATACTTGCCACAACTTGAGATGCCACAGAAGAACTTTCTGATTCACAGGACGAAAGGGATAAAGAATCAAGAACTCACCTGCACTCTCTTCGAACTTCTCACAGGGGAAGTACAAGGAGACAGTGAGGGAATAGAAGGAGCGGAGGGCAGAGAGGCGATTTTTCAGGGGCATCTCAGATCCTGTAGAAGTGCGGAAAGATACATATTTAAATGCTCTGTTGAGAGAGAAAGGGCTGGGCTCTCTCTGGCCTTCTCCAGCACAACGCAGCTTGCGCCATACCTTCAGCTGAAGTGCCCTGAGGCTGCACGGTGAAGAGACTTTTCCTCTGATCTTGGTTGATCAGCAACAGCCTGTAGGAGATGAGATTGTGAACACCAGCTGGTTATACTGGAGGCCGGGGGGGGGGGGGGAATGCTGGCAAGACTGGCAGTATAATTTTCAAAAGGGTGGAACAAACATGAAGCCAGCCCCTACAGGGGTTCAGATCCTCAAAGCGCTCTCTTCTCCCAGAAGACTCACCCCAGGATCCCAGGGGCAAGAGCGATGCCAGGAGGCAGGCACCGAGGAGGGGCTCTGGCACTTGCCTTCAGAAGATCCAGCAGCGGCTGCCAAAATCGCTTCACTAACTATAGGAAGAAAGAGAAAGGGCTTGGTAGCGCCACTCGGTTCCAGTTCTCTGGAGGGATAGAGAGAATGCCCTAAACAAGGAAAACCCCAAAGGCTCCCTTCTTCCTTGAATAGTAGTAGTAGTAGTAGTAATAATAATAATAATAATAATAATAATAATAATAATAATAATAATAATAATAATAATAATAATTTATTTATACCCTACCCACCCCAGCCAAAACATCAAATATATGACACATTACCATAAAATCAAGCAATCAATTAAAATACATCCTAAAATCAACTCGGAATCAAAGTGAAATCCAATCAGATGGCAGCCTGCAAAATAGGGATGGGGGCCTTAAATGCTCACCAGGCCTAACTGTTTATACTGATCTTATATGAGCCTGTGAGAAAGGTTGGGGGGGCACTTTCATGCAAATTCTTATAAGGAGAGAGGGGGAGTCAGACTGGCCCCCGGCCAAAGGCCTGGCAGAATAGCTCCATCTTGCAGACCCTGCAGAAAGATGTTAAATCCCACAGGGTCCTGGTGTCGTGTGACAGAGCATTCCACCAGGCCGGGGCCACAGCCAAAAAGGCCTTGACCCTGGTTGAGGCCTGTCAGGGAACCGCAGGCAGCGAGGGAGGAAAGAATTAGAGGATACAGGGAACGATCTCCACTGCTCAGTACTGAGTCCTCCTCAGAAGACAGAGAAGAGGATAGTGAGTCTGGGGAGGAAGGGGTGCTTCAGAGAGAGGGGGATCCGCGTCACAGGGGAAAACGGAAGGGGCTGAGTCGTTGGTGGTGTTGGTCTCGAGGGAGAGGGAAAAGAGAAACTAGTCAGAGCAATGCGTCATGAGAGACGGATCGCTTTGTTTATTCTGCATGTAATCTTGTCAGAAGGAAATAAAGAAAGGAATTTATGGCTGGCTGCCGGGAGTGTTTTCTCTGCTAAGTGCAGCAACGCGTGCAGCTGGCTAGCTGACAAGGCCAGTCTAATTTCCTTGAGGCCCGGGACCTCCAAGATGTTATTTGCAGACCGTAAGGTCCTCTGTGGGGCATACCAGGAGATGCTGCCCCATGCAGACCAGCAAAAGTGAAAGGATGAGGACGGCAACCAATGCCCTTTGCAAGGGGAGGGGCAAAAAACTGAATTTCTCGTTCTTGCCTAAAGGGAATGGCCAGGAATCGGATAGCACAGTCCGTAGAGCTATAATGGCACTCTTAATCTCAGGGTTGTGGGTTCGAGCCTCATGTTGGGCAAAAGATCCCTGCATTGCAGGGGGTTGGACTAGATGACCCTTGTGGACCCGCCCAACTCTACCATTCTATGATCCTATGAGTCCAAGTTGCTTCACTTCCAAGGTCTCTCTCTCACCTCATCAGCCAAGAACTGTAAGGAGGGCTTAGGCCCACACAGCAGCAGCACCTCCAAACCAGGCACGAGCTGGAGCGTCAAGAAGCGGTGGGGGACCTGTTGGGAGTGAGAGACACAGAGAATCAGAAAGCTACACTCCTCTAATGGCCCCTCCCTGAATCGCCAGCCAGCTCACCGTGGGGCTGCCATGAGGAAGGTAAACGGGCAGATCGCGGGAGGTGTGAGGGGGCAGCGAGCGCACCAGCCACACCAGCAGCATGGCCTCCGAGGCTGCCAGCTGCCACCACTGCTCTGTTGCACACAGCACCTGACCGCCCACAAGCAGGCTGCCAAACCGCGACTCTGCTGCAGAGGCAAAGACTTCCAGGCACTCCTGAATCAGGAAAGAGCAAGGCAAGACAGAGAATGAAAGAACAGCCACAACGGATTAGACCAAAGTTCCATCTGATCTGATTCAGTATCCTGTTCTCATCTAGGGGAAACCCATTAAGTGCACAACAGCACACTTCCCATGAGCGATTCCCAGTAAATGTTATTGAGAGACATACAGCCTCTGATATCTACAACTAATCCAGAATGCGGCAGCTAGACTGGTGACTGGGAGTGCCTTCCAAGACCATCTAACACCAGTCCTGAAAGACCTACATTGGCTCCCAGTACACTTCCAAGCACAATTCAAAGTGCTGGTGCTGACATTTAAAGCCCTAAGCGGCCTCAGCCCAGTATAGCTGAAGGAGCAGTTCCACCCCCAACGTTCAGCCCAAGAACAAGCCAGTCTCACCTGCAGTATTGCCCTGGAGGGCACCACTGTGCATTCCACACACTGGGTCAGGTCAGCACTGCATTTGCCAGGCTCCAGGAAACTGTCAATCAATTTGTAACATGCCTAAATTGGGGGAGGAGGAGGGAGATTAAATATTTAAGCTACCAGGGATAAAAACTGACTTCCAAACACATGGAATAGGTAATGAAATCCATTTTTAAAATATTTGAGTGATAAATGTGTAATGTGTGAAAGAAAAAGAAATCTGCAGGTAAGAATTCAGGCTTTGCCTAGTTTTTCACTAAGTCCACCTATTAGAGGCAGGGCAAGGCAGATTACCGTATTTTTCGCCCTATAGGGCACACCGGCCCATAGGGCGCACCTAGTTTTTTGGGGGGGAAATTAGGAAGAAAAAAAAATATTTCCCCCCCAGGCGCTGAGCTGGGGCGGGGGAAGCCCGAGCTTTCCCCGACCCCAGCCCCCAGAACAGGCTGCTATCCGCAAGCCTGGGGAGCCCAGTGGGAACTCCTGTGGGCTCCCCAGGCTTGCGGATATCTGTCTGAAGCCCGGGGCACGCTGCTCAGCTGCGCTCCCCGGGTTTCGGGCTGCAAGCTGCTATCCGCAAGCCTTGGGAGCCCGGCGGGAACTCCCGCCAGGCTCCCGAGGCTCGCGGATAGCTTCCTGAAGCCTGGAGAGCGAGAGGGTTCGGTGCACACCAACGCCTCTCGCTCTCCAGGCTTCAGTGAAAGCCTGCATTTGCCCCATAGGATGCACACACATTTCCCCTTCATTTTTGGAGGGGAAAAAGTGCGTCCTATAGGGTGAAATAGTGATGTATGGAAGTGAGAGCTGGACCATAAAGAAGGCTGATCGCCGAAGAATTGATGCTTTTGAATTATGGTGCTGGAGGAGACTCTTGAGAGTCCCATGGACTGCAAGAAGATCAAACGCATCCATTCTTAAGGAAATTAGCCCTGAATGCTCACTGGAAGGACAGATCATGAAGCTGAGGCTCCAATACTTTGGCGACTCATGAGAAGAGAAGATTCCCTGGCAAAGACCCTGATGTTGGGAAAGATGGAGGGCACAAGGAGAAGGGGACGACAGAGGACGAGATGGTTGGACAGTGTTCTCGAAGCTACCAGCATGAGTTTGACCAAGCTGCGGGAGACAGTGGAAGACAGGAGTGCCTGGCGTGCTCTGGTCCATGGGGTCATGAAGAGTCGGACACGACTAAACAACTAAACAACAACAACATAGGGCGAAAAATACGGTAGGTACGAGGGAAGAAGCAGGGTGCCTTTGAGCATATGCTAAACCCAGGAATCTGCAACCAGAACAAGAACCAAGTTGTTCCATGAAAAAATCCACTACTGGTTCCACCCATTCTGAAGTATTTTTCATCAACATTCGTAGGGAAGAGCTTTTTAGTTGTTACAATTGATACAGCAACCTCCAAGTCGCTAGCCGTCCTCAGGTCAGGCATTACCTTCAGGTCTTTTTTGAGACGTTCAATGTTGCGTGCATTCACCAGCTCCTCCAAGCCCAACACCAGCACCTGTAGTAAAACACACAATTGCCTCCTAAAGATCCTCTGGTCATTCCTCCTGCTTAAAGATTCTTAGAAAAAGATCCTCTGGTTATTCCTTCTGCCAAAGAGGGCATGTACCACCTTGCCACAGAGAAGCACAGCACCCAGTTCCTGCATAAGCCAAGCTGGTTTCTAGACACAGCTTGATATGCATGTGCTCAAGTGGATCAGAAGATGTAGCAACAGAACACCCGTGTATTTTAGGAGCCAAAACTCTTGACTTCTCTGGCCTCAAATGTATACGTTACGCCTTCAGATTAGCTTATCTAGAAATAACCCCCTGCAAGTCTCCTCTCCACACCTAAGGGTGCCCTGGAAGTGGTGCCCACCCTCCAGGTTCCAAATTTGCATTCTCTGCCATTCTTTCTACAAATGCGAAAGGGTGGTTAAGGTGTGCTATGGTTAACTAATGCACAATTAGCAATCAAACTGCACAAAAGGCTTAGCAGGTAGGACAGGTAAGCAGCTGGGAAATGAGAGTTCTTGGGAAGATTTTAGGGGAGACAAACTTTCCTTTTCCATATCTTACTGAAATAGACCATTTCCTATAAGACACCAGACTGGGCTTGTGGGGTTTTTTTGCTATTCCGCATCAGCCTTCATCAACCTGGTGCCCTTCAGATGTTTTGTACTACAATCAGCCCCAGCCACCACAAGGAGCTGTAGTCTAAAATATCTGGAGGAAGCCAGTTTGCGGAAGTTTTCTCTAAATCAGCAACAGTAGCTCTAGGCACACATCACAACTAAGATATCTTGGCTGAAGAGGATCAGTACGCTATGAAGTTTATATAACTATTTAACAAACACACACAAACACTAGAAAGCACAGTTGCTTAAAACTGAATGCCACTCAACTGAGACAGCTGCTCCCTTTGGAATTATGTACCATTCCAATGCACTGGCTCGCCTCCCACTTTCCTGTTACAGACTAAGGCTGAAATGACATTCCACCACCTTTGACTGCTCACCATGGCACTGAAGACATTTTCAAGGAGTCTTCCAAGGCTGAAGTCACTGGCACCTTCATCTGAGGACAGGACAATGAGGGTGATGCTGGGAACACCAAACACAAAAATGTTAAGGATATAAATATAGACAGGAAATCTACAGGAACTCTTCACCTTAAATGCCACCATGTTCAACAGAGATGCAGCCTACAAACAGCTGTCTACAACCATGATGGCTAGCAACTTGATTTGGTTTGCCATCACAAAAGAAGATGTGAAAAACTTGAGTGAACCCTATAAAGCAATATTGTATTTGTGTGGTAGCCTGCTAGCCATGGATGGCAAGGCACTGTGTGCAGGAAAGTGAAAAGGCTGATAGAGGAAGGAGGACAAGCATAGTAACACAGCCCACTTTCCTTCCTCTGACAGCCGCAACTGACTAGGAAAAAATTATGTAAGTTAGCAACTGTTGCCCCTAATTTACTAGGTATCTGATGCTACATTTAAAAAAAAAAGATCATTAGGGCTGAAAAGCCTAATGAAAAGAAGCTTTTGTGTGTTTCTGCTCAACTCTTTAGTATTTTTGTGTTAAAGGGACGCAGGTGGCGCTGTGGGTAAAACCTCAGTGCCTAGGACTTGCCGATTGTATGGTCGGCGGTTCGAATCCCCGCGGCGGGGTGAGCTCCCGTCTTTCGGTCCCAGCTCCTGCCCACCTAGCAGTTCGAAAGCACCCCTAAGTGCAAGTAGATAAATAGGTACCGCTTTATAGCGGGAAGGTAAACGGCGTTTCCGTGTGCTGCGCTGGTGCTGGCTCGCCAGATGCAGCTTAGTCACGCTGGCCACGTGACCCGGAAGTGTCTCCGGATAGCCTCTTAAGTGAGATGGGCGCACAACCCTAGAGTCGGACACGACTGGCCCGTACGGGCAGGGGTACCTTTACCTTTACCTTTATTTTTGTGTTACATTTTAGAGCAGAGTTTTGCAACCATGAAAGCAAGAATGAAATGCAGTTATTAGGGCTTGAAGAAGGCTCCCTTGGATTAAATAAAATATATAAGAAGGCTGCACAGGTCTTATGAGACATTACAAATGAGAGGGATTTGTCCCTCTGCCCCCGCTGCTCCTGCTAGATTGAAATTCCTGCCCTCTGCTGAAGCAAACGAACTCTGCTTACTGCAACGAACCCTGACGAAGGTATGGAACCTCACCTGTTATGAAACACTTTCCACACCACTCGAGTATTCTCTGTACAGGCAGCTGTCAGTAGGACATCCAGGTTGGAGCCAAACATATGAACCCCATTCAGGGAGCCAATCACAGAGAATGGCAGCTGTGGGATAAAGGTAAGCTTTAGTATTCTATATATGAATATGCAAAGCTGTTATATACTTAGTCAGACTCCTAATTTTCCCCATTCAGACTGATAGTAGCAATTCAAAGTCAGTGTGGAGGCTTATTTTTTTGCCCTGCTAATGGAAGGGGTTTTAAATCAGCTTTTGCTAACCTGGTGCCCTGCAGCTGTTTTGGACTCCCAACTTCTGCTACCCCCACCAGCCAGTGGTAGCCAGGGCTGATGGGAATTGTAGTCCAAGGCAGCTGCAGGGCTGTAGTTTGGTGAAAGCTGCTTTAACTTTATCATGTTTTTAATCTGTTATGTAATCTTTGTATTTGAATTGCTCCTCTCTGATTTTAAGTTGCTTTGATACTTTTTTTGTAGAAGGCAATGAGAAAAAATCCCATATCAGATCATTCAGTATTGACTAACTGATAATGACCCCTGCAAGATATCAGGCAGAGAGAGACAGAGAGGTCTTTCCCAGGCCAGCCAACTGAAATTAGCTGCAGATTGTCAAGGGTTGTAGCAGGAACCACCTTCAAAGCATGTTGCTATACTGCTGAAAAATGGATCTTCCGTACAAACCTATGAAGTCGCTATGTCATACCACTGGGCCACATACCCCAAGGCTCTCTACTTTGACTGACAGCATCTTTGCAGGCGTTGCTCTTCCCCAAAGGTAATTCCATAAACAAAGTTTATGCTGTACCCACAAAGAATTGTAGAACTGTAGAGTGGGAAGGGACCATGAGGGACAGCTGGTTCAACGCCTTGCAATGCAAGAATCTTTCACCCCAAAGGGGTCTTGAACCCATGACTTTGAAATTAAGAGTTTCCTGCACTACTGACTGAGCTCTCTTTGATGAACTGCCCTGAGATCTTGCGATGAAGGGTGGTATATAAATCTAATACAGTGGTACCTCGGGTTAAGTACTTAATTCGTTCCGGAGGTCCGTTCTTAACCTGAAACTGTTCTAAACCTGAAGCACCACTTTAGCTAATGGGGTCTCCTGCTGCCGCTGTGCCGCCGGAGCACGATTTCTGTTCTCATGCTGAAGCAAAGTTCTTAACCTGAAGCACTATTTCTGGGTTAGCGGAGTCTGTAAACTGAAGCGTCTGTAACCCGAGGTACCACTGTAAATAAAAACAAGGGCGCAGCGGGGTGGGAGCAGAGGCCGCAACCCCCCACCTGCTGCTTGGAAGAGCCACCTCGGCTCCTGCAATACAAAGGCACTCCGCTGCTGGCCGTGAGGCACAGCAAAGTCACGGAACCTCCTGCTTCGTCCCACATCTTGGGGGGTCCTCCGCTCGCTCTTCTCCGTCAGCGGCTCTGCGCAAAGGAAGAAACACCCCCCCGATCACCGCCGACTCCCCGTCAGGTCTCCCCGCCGCTCTTTCCGCTCCTCCAGCACGACCACATCAGCCGCCATCTTGGGGAGCCCGAGGCACGCTGGGGCGCGAGCGACGCCGTCGCCGTGGCAACAGGCGCCTCTCAGTGATTGGCTCGTTCGCTCCCCTTCCCTTCCCACGCCACGCCCCCTCTCCATTTCCATTCGGTCCTCCTGGGACCAGGGGGCGGGAGGCGGTGCTGTCAATCCAGAGGGGAGGGGAGGGCGCCTACGCGTTGCGTCCTCGGCGCGCGCCGGGGAGCGGACCAGAAGGAAATCGCTTCCGGTGAGGTTCAGAGGGAGAGCGAGGAAGAGAAGCCGGATGTCTGCGTTGGGTATGGGAATTGGAAGGGGGGTGGGGCTGGAGGTGGGGGGCCGTTGCTTAGGACAGGTGGGGTTTTTTGGGGAGGGGGGGTCCGAGGAGAGCACAGAGGCTGAAGCTACAATTCCCCTCCCTGCTTTTCTTAGTAGGCGCACCTCCCCCCCTCCATCGTCCCTTCCTCGCCCCCAAACTCTCCTCTTCTCCAGCAAAGCCAAAATGGTCCTCTCTAATTTATTTAGGAGACCACTGTAAGCAGGTGAAAACATTAGCAGGATTTTCAGAACACTTGTAAAGTAGCAATTATCATAGACAATATGGAGAGATAAAAAAACCCCACATGGATTATGGAATCATATGCAGTTGGAAAGGTTGACAAAAGGACCCATGGAGGAGATGGTGGGAAGCTTGGAGATTTAGGGAAATCTCTAAATATGGATATGTATTTGGTATAGTTACAGCTTTATATTTGTAAAATCAAATAAAAATATTTTATATATATATATATATATGTGTGTGTGTGTGTGTGTGTGTGTGTGTGTGTTTCACGTTGCGGAGAAAGTGTGGGGGGGTGTCCTCCTCCCTCCCACCCCAGAACTCAAGGCCAAGCAGTGAATCTTTTGGGCTGCAGATTCATGGCCGGCGGGCGAGAAGACTTTGTTTTGCCCAGTGCAGTGCTATTACGTTTAAGGAACTCACTGAAACAAGATGGAAGAGGGGGAAAAGTTACGCTAGTGCAGCTTAATTTAAACCGAAATAGATGGCTTCATGTGGTTTTTTAAAAGGCGTGAGAAAGGGTACTGTCAACTGGTGCTAAGCATGACAGCTAAGTGGCTGCTGCTGCCCCACCCCCTAAACGAAGGCTGTTTCTGAAAACTGGTTTGGGGTGGGGTTGTTATTAGGTTTCTCATCTGCCTAGCGCTGTGAGGTTACAGCAGTATAAAAAGGCAATGCTGAAATCAGTTTAAAAGCAAGCTAGAAGAATAGGGTGGGTCCTAAAATATATATAGTTATGGTGTCAGACGCTTGTAGGCTCATGGGAAGTATCCAGCCAGCCAGTGTGGGAAGTGGAATGTTGGACTAGAATCCCTTTCTCACCACATGACAAGCTCCTTTGTTACTGCTGAGCTGTCACTTTCCCTCTCTGTAATTGTCTTCTCTCTCCACCACCTGATTTGGATTACAGCCCAGGAAAGGGGGAAGGGCGATGGAGTTAAGCATTGGGGTTAAGGAAAAGCCCTTAGGTTGCATCTGACACATGTGCTGGAATTTCCCCACCCTTGGAATTTTGCTGTGATTGAGCAGGTCTTTTGTATCTACTACCCACCTGCCTGACCCTACCTTACCTTCAGATCCACTTCCATTTGACTTGCTTCTCTCTCTTTTACCCATTTCTCATTTCCTTCCTTCTCCTCTTCTGCCCTGCTTATTTAATGAAAAAAACAGTGACCCCTTAAAGAGACCACAAGGTTCTGTGTTTTATACACCATGTGTGCCTTTGCTATGGAATAAATGTTAAATAGCCGTTGATTTCAACCTTGCCTCTGTTATTAATGTCTTTGCCACATTACCTCACCACGGGTAGCTGGAGGAGATGGTGGTGCCAACCCTGGACATGCCTGCTCAGCCCATGGGGATGGTTGCTGATGTGGTTTTCGTCATCGAGGGCACTGCCAATCTCGGGCCCTACTTCGAGTCCTTGCGCAAGCATTACCTTCTTCCTGCCATTGAGTGAGTGTTTTGCATGGCCCCAGGATGCAACTGCAGTAGTAGCTTTGTTGCAAGAAAGGAGAGGCTCTTGGGAGACCCTCATAGGGAAGGAAATGTTGGGGGAATGCTCCTTTCACGGGAAGGACTGCAATCAATCACTTTGCATCCTATTTGGAAATGAGCTTCACTGAAATCGATGAGATTTGATGCTTAGTAAGAGGCATTGGAACAAGGGAGTGCAGGATTAAAATATAGTCCAAACAGGGTTTTTTGTCAGCTGAAGAAACAACTGTAAGTAGAAAGATTTGTTAACTTTCCTGATCCCAAATGACATAATTTTGGGGCGTGGAGAGGAATCTAAATTAAAAGAAAAACACATTTGCAGAATTAAACTATCATAAATAATTTTATTTATGTTTGCCCCAGTAACCAGGCAAGTAGAGCATGGCAAGTGACTAAATTGGGAATAGTGATAATAGAAAAAATAATCCTGTGATTTCACATCCTCAAGTGCATTCCAGTTTCTCTAATGTGAGCCAACCCTTCTGTGTTTTTGTCAAATCTTCTCTTTTATTGCCAGGTACTTTAACGGTGGTCCCCCTGCTGAAACAGACTTTGGTGGAGACGTAAGTGTGCGGATGCACTTTTGAATTTGTTAATGAATTCAAGGAATTTTGTGGGCTCTGAAGATCACCTTTCCTTGAGTATACCTAGTTGCTTACTTGCTTACCTGGTTGGTTGGTTGCTTGCTTGCTTGCTTACTTAAAGCATTTTTACCCTACTCTTCAACTGAAAAGATTAAATGATAGTTCCAACCCTAAAGCTCACAAACACACAATGTCAAAGGAAAAGGGATATTGGGGGGAGGGGAGGAGCAAGTAATTGAATAAGTCATTAAGCTGTGCATGTCAAAGGGTAAGTAGATGGCACATGAACACAGCAATGATTTCCAAACCTGTGGAGAATCATCCAAATGCAGCCAGTGAGCTGCCTGAGATCTGCCAGTGAGCTAGTATTAGTTTAGTTTTTCCTGTTTTCAAAAATATATATATTTGGGGGTTAAAATTAAAAATGTGAGATGTAACTAATAACAATTTCTTCTATACAAACAACCACACAAATTTGTGCACACACCTCAATGGCACAGACACACACTTCCGCAACTTTGTAAAAGTTAATTTTCAAATGCCAGAATTCTTGCATGTCCTGCAGCTTGTGTGTTGATCCACATTCAGTCATCAGCCTATTGCTTTTTGTCATGGGGAGGTGACGAGCTGTAACAAGCAATGGAGTCTCTTTCCCTGGCTGCCCAAATCTCTAATCATACAATTTTTGGTAATGTTGTCATTGTTTAAAATGGCCTTTTTAATAATGAGAACGGGCAGATTCCCTTCTCATGAAGATTGATCAAGGCACTGGGGGATAGTCAACATGGTGCCCTCCGGATTTAATAGACTACAAATCCCATCACCCCTGACCATTGGCCAAACTGGCGGGGGATGATGGGAGCTGTACCCTCCATATCACCTAGAGGGCACATATTGGTTACTTTAATGGAAGCCAAAGCGCCTGATTAGCGACACAGCGAAGCAGAAGACCAATGTCCCTGCTTATGATAGTCAGGGTACTGAAAATTCATTTGGCCCAGAGCTACCCTATCTAACCAGCTTCTGCCTCCCATCCTCATCTACAGTATGGTGGTACCCAATACAGCCTGGTGGTGTTCAATACGGTGGACTGCGCCCCTGAGTCGTATGTGCAGTGCCATGCACCAACTAGCAGCGCTTTCGAGTTTGTCACATGGCTTGATAGCATTCAGTGAGTCTGGGACCGTACATTATGTTCTTTTATTGGCTGCATTGTGCTACACAAGGGTTGCATTTTCGTGTGTAAGGGCTTAGTACTGAAGAGGAATCTGATGTCTTGTGACTTTTTGCAACCAGGAAATACGTCTCAGCAAAACAGCACAGCAAATGTTATGGAGGAATAATGTTCAGGTGCCCTTAGTTTGGGTCCATGGCCTGCCTCACAATTATCTTTCTCCTCTGCTTGTGTAGTATGCTGAGGCCTAGGTTCATCTATGAAGAGAATGGCCTGGTTGGGAGAGGGGTGGGTCATCCATTTCTGGATGATGGAATGAAAGGAAAAGCTTCTGGGTTTTCTAGGATTGGTATCCAAGGTCTTCCAAGTTTCCTCGGAAACATATGAAGTCCTATATCTGAATCTTGACTCCATGGCTTCACAAATATTTTATTAGCTCTTTCAAGTTAATCAATTTAAAGGATTTGGGTGGTAGACCTGGGAAAGAATCTCTGCATAAAACCTTGGGAGATCCACTGCCAACTGGAGTAGACCAGCCTTCTCCAAGCTGGTGCCCACCAGATGTTTTGAGCTACAGCTCCTCAGCCCTAGCAAGCGATACAAAAGGTTGGAGATAATGGGAGTTGTGCTTCAAAACATTTGGAAGTGATCAGGGTCAGGTTGAGGAAGACTGGAATATTGGATTAGCTGGACCAAAAGCTTGATGGTATTTAGCATTTGTGTGTATTCCTGGGCTCTGGGGTTTGAGAAGGAGACCTTTGGTTCCCTGCACTGGTTCTCTTTATCATTTTGGTTCCCCTAATTTCAGATTTGTGGGTGGTGGCGGCGAGAGCTGCAGTCTCATCTCAGAAGGGCTAAGCACCGCTCTGCAGCTCTTTGATGACTTCAAAAAGATGAGAGAGCAAATGTAAGTGGGTTTTTGTGTGAAGGGAGGGCAGAAAGGATACAGTGGGTGTGCATCTGTGTTTAAAATTTACAGAACATTAGATGTTTAAAATTGTGAGACCTTTTCGGTTTGCTTTGTGGTTTCCCTAGATCTGGAGTTGTTTTGCAGAAAAAGGGCAAAAGCACCAGTCCAGGTGGCATGCCATATTGAAAACAAACTACTTTTGTTTAATGTGAACGAGCAGTGTGCTGGTGCACGCTACTGCAATGTTCTTGCTCTGCTACTCCCTTCCTCCCGCTGCTGGGATGCAAATGTTAGTCCAGCTTGTCATGACATCTGAATTCCAAACAGACCCCAAGCAGTAAGCCAAGAGCAGACCTTGATCACTACAGTCATAACTTGGTTCTCGAATTTAATCCGCTCCGGGAGTCTGTTCGACTCCCAAAATGGTTCGAAAACCAAGGTGTGGCTTCCAATTGGCTGCAGGAGCTTCCTGCAGCCAATCTGAAGCCGTGCCGGATGTTCCAAAAAACGTTCACAAACCGGAACACTCACTTCCGAGTTTGCGACGTTCGGGAGCTGATTTGTTCGACATCTAAGGCATTCAACTACCAAGGTATGACTACTGGGTTGTGTTTCTTGTCATGGTGTTTTTCAGGACCATTTGTGATTTCCTTTGGAAAGTCATAAGATACCTAGAAATGAAAGGTCTCATGGGTGGGGGTGACGCTTGAGCTTCTGTGCCAACTATGGAAGCTTTTTCATGCCCTTGTTTGTTTTTTAAATTATGTGCTTCCCGTCTCCCCAAGTGGCTCCGAGTTCCTGGGGCAGCTACACCGGCTGTTGTTGTTTTTAGATGATTTACAAATTGCTTACATTTTAGGGGGGAAATATAAGCAGTTTACAATATATCTTAACATCCTCAATAAAGATCAAATACAAACAATGCTATAAAAGTACCTGTATTACAAACACCACCGTTAAGTAGGGCATCCTCTTTAAGTATCAGAATAAATATTAGACATGAAAGTCGACTACAGAAACACAATGGAAATCCCACATTTTAGAACATAGTTAACTGAACAAAGCATCTTCTAAACTTCAGTGTAAAAAATTACAAGTGGAAATTAACTACAGAACAATACATTCCATTTTTTATATATAAATAATTTTTATTAACTGGCCAATCACATCAAATTAAATCATATCACATAAATTCCGAATTACAAAGCCGAATTTTAAATTTTGTTGGGGGGACCCATATTTCAAGATCCGAAGGGGGATTCTGATCATCTTCTTGCTGCTGCGTTAATGTCCCAATCAGTCCCAATCAGTCCAAACAAAGTTCATAGTTCTATCCCATCTTATCTTGCACATCACATCTTGTTCATATATTTTCTCTTTTTTCTTTATGATCTCTTCTGATAGTCTCCTTAAGCTGATAAACACCAATAGTAATAATAGTCCTGTGTGGATTTTCCGTTCTTCCAATCCTCAAATCGAGATGGTTTCCATATATCGTCTCCTTCATAGATAACATCACTCTTTCCATCATAGTCTCGTAAAACTGTCGCTCTGAGTCCCACTGAGGAGTTTAACCCACAAGATATAAACAGCTCTATTTCTCTCTTTCTCCTCCCAGACTCAAGACCTCCGACAGAACTTCCCAATATGGTGACGGCATTTTTAACTGCGTCATTCCCAAGCTCTTACACATTCCACACTCTTCTTAAAACGTGCTTTGGTTCGAAAGTTTATCTCCACACAGCCTTAAATGCACAGCTTAAGTCCTTAAAACGACATTTCTGACTCCTGAGGGGAGGGGATTCTTGTTTAATCACATAGGGAAAGAAGGAAGAGTTTCCCCCCCCCTCCCCCATCAGTCATTTGCCATACCTTGTATTGGCATATCTTCTCATGTTTTATTCTTATCTTGTTTTGTCAGAGATCTCTTCTGTTAGCAGTCTTTACTCCCCCTTCTTTCTTGAAATATGTGCATTCCTTTCATCCAAATTGTTTCCTTTGAAGTTCTGCATCTAGTGGCGCGAATCAGGGACGGCGTTCAGGAGTGCTGAAATCCCACAGGAGGGCTTTGTGCCTAGTGCCCCCACCCCCACAAATTCGGGGGTGGTATAGGGCACAGCAGGCAAGGGCCGTCCCCCCCCACAATCCTGGGGGGGGGGGTTAAGGAGGCTAATTACCCCCATTATAGCCTCCAAATTACCTCGTGTGGGTCGGAGAGATGTTATTGTCAGCCATCTTCCAATGCGCCCCCTAGTGGCCCCCAATACATTCCATATTTTGAATTAGCCTAATCGTTATTTTTGGGGAGAGCACAGGAGATACGTTCAAATACAGTGATACTTTCTATCTTGAACGCCTTGGCTCTCGAATGACCGAAGCCCGGAAGTGAGTGTTCCGGTTTTCGAATGTTCTTTCGGAAGCCAAACATCTGACGGAGCTCCTGCAGCTTTCGATTGGCTGCAGGAGCTTCCTGCAGCCAATCAGAAGCTGCACTTTCGTTTCCAAACGTTTTGGAAGTCAATAGACTTCTGGAACTGATTCTGTTCTACTTCCAAGCTGGGACTGTACTTGCTTTAGTTGAAAATATCGAAGCAGAGTTGAAGGCAATTGCATCCCTGAAAGCTGAAGGGAAGGCAATTGCTTTCCTGTAGGCTAGGATTGGGGAATCTCCAGGTAGGAAGCTCGAGGCTGAGGTCAGCAGGACGTTGCAGATGGGCTGATGTGCACCTCCTCACAATCCCTTCTCACTTTATTCCCACATGGGTTCTTTGAGCATCTTAGTAGTGCCATCAGAACGCTACATTGCTTTTGAAAACTTAACTGTATCAAAGCACTGCACGCTTGGACCTTTTGGTCCCCAAGACTCACCTGTTTCTCCCCCCACTCCCCATGTTCTTCCCCCAAACAGAGGTCCCACACATAAAGTCTGCATCCTAATCTGCAACTCCCCGCCCTACCTGCTTCCAGCTGTGGAGAGTACCACATACTCTGGCTACACAACAGAGAATTTGGTGCAGAAGATTGGTGATGTGAGTAGAAGAAGCTTGGTTGAAACTAGACTCCTCGTTTCTCCAGATTCATTCATTCATTCATTATTACATTTGTATGCAGTGGTACCTCTGGTTAAGTACTTAATTTGTTCTGGAGGTCCATACTTAACCTGAAACTGTTCTTAACCTGAAGCACCACTTTAGCTAATGGGGCCTCCTGCTGCTGCCGCACCGCCAGAGCACGATTTCTGTTCTCAACCTGAAGCAAAGTTCTTAACCTGAAGCACTATTTCTGGGTTAGCAGAGTATGTAATCTGAAGTGTATGTAACCTGAAGCGTATGTAACCTGAGGTACCACTGTACCACCTTTTCTTCTAAGGATATCAAGGTGGTGTTTATTGTTCTTCCTCTTCCCCAGTTCATCCTCACAACCAGACCAAGATAGGCTTAGTTCAGGGATATTTAAAAAATAATAATTTTATAAGTCATGCGTCCTTGTTTCTCAATTTGATCCTTTAACATGGTTTTGCACGTTTTGTGTTACTTCTAGCTTTGTAAGATTTTGTGGTGTTTTATGCATTGTGACTTTTTAATTATTATTATAGTTTAGTCTTTGTCGTAACTGTTAAGTGTAAACCATTTCATTGTTATTTGCCGATATTCAGTTTTACCGTTTGCCGTTGAACGCCAATAGATTATTGAATATTGCTTTATTTGATCTAAGTTGCTTATTTTAAAATTACGTTTTTATTGTGGCTTTTTTTAGTGTCAGATCAGATTTGTTATGAGGCATGTGATGATCTTCGCTGTCTATTCTGTTGCTTCTTCAGCTTGTAAACCGCCTTGCGTGTAGCAACGTAGGAAGGCGGCATACAAATTAAACGCGACATGAAATTGAAAGGAAAGGTGGGCTGCACCATGTTCCCTCCTCTGATCACCTGCCAAGGATTGCTTCCCACATGCCAGTCGGAGTTAGACAGTTCGGGGGATTAGGGGAGCTTTTAGGGGTCTCCTTTCAACATGGGAATGTGGGAATTGATTCTTCGTCTGCTCACCTGCTCCACCTCTGTTCCGCAGCGTGGGATCCACTTTTCCATTATCTCCCCCCGGAAGCTCCCTGCGCTGCGCATTCTCTTTGAAAAGGCCGTGACGGGGGGCATGATGGAGGGCCAGCTCAAGGACTACAGCCAGGACCCCCGGCATATGATTCTCATACGCGGCATGGCTCTTCCAGGTAAGATCTGGCCTGGGAACAAGCTGTGGGCAGGCGCCAAGAAGCGTCACACGCACCCTTTGAGTCAGGAAAGGGTCTTGGACATCTGTTTTCTGCAGGGTAATAGCTGTGCATCAGGCTCTAGGACTGTGCTCAGTAACAGCGAACTGTTTTTGGACTACAATTCCCATTATCCCTGACCACCAGCTAGCTAAGGATGATGGGAGTTTTAGTCCAAAAAACAACTGGAAGACCCCAAGTTTGGGAAACCCTGTTTGGTAAAGCTTCTGTTTACTGATATTTTTTGCTTTTCCGCTAGTCTGCTCAAGGAGGACAGATCAGTCTCCTGTGCTGGTTTCACACCTGTCAATTCAGAACTCTGTTCTTACTCGTTTCTGCAGTGATCGGCCACAAACTGTCTAATCGGCACCAAAACGCGTATTTAAACGCAGCTTTTGAACATACTTTACCCTACAACAGCCATTTTCGTATGCATTTTGGTACGTTTCTTGAGCCGAGAACTGCATTGCAACATTTGGAGAAGCGGGAAACCCGAAAGATAACTGTGTTCTGATCTGCAGAAAGGACTGGGACGTGTGTGTCAGCTCTGTCCCTATCAAGGAACAAAGGACTCAAACATCCCCTGCACTCGGGGTGTTGAGCAGCACTTGGACTAGAGAAGTTGGGCTAAACAAAGATCAAGATAATTTTAACAGTAGAAAATGGGGCAGGGAATTATAGGGACAGAACTACCTAAATTGTATAGAAATTTATTTATGTATGCTACTACAGCAGCAAGATTGCTACTTGCCCAAAAGTGGAAGAAGCAGGGGTCCCAGTAAAGGAAGAATGGATACAAAAACTTATGGTGAAACTTACAGGAAGAATGAGAAATCAAGATAACAAACTTTTTATTTAAAAAAATGGAAATGGTTTATTGAATATTTACAGATAAATTGTAAACAATAGCAGGATTATTGTAGTAACCTGCAGTTTCATAAGAGTATATATCTACAGTAGATAGTTAAATGAGCAAGCTAAAGGAATTTGGATATGCAGAAGATATTAAAAAATAAATTGAAGAAACTGCAGAAAGAGGGGTGAGGAAGTCAAGTTTTGAAATGTTAAATTGATTGTAAAACTAATGAAATGTATTAATTTGGAAAGTATAAATAAAAACTTTTTTTAAAAAAAGGAATTCAAAAAAAGAAAATGGGGCGGGGGAATGTTAGCTGCTCTTCTGTTACCGGCAGCAGGAGGGTTGAGTCAATGCGCACATCCTGGTGTATTGGGGTTTGTGGGGAGAGAAGTGTCTGTTGCGCACTTCCTGCTGATGACTAATATCTCCCCTGTCTTTTCCATTTGCAGTAGGCGGAGGAGCAGCCGCCAACACGCTGCAGGCCAAACAAGCCGTGCCCCAGCCCCAGCTCCCCACGGTTCCACCCCAGCTCCCTCCCACCCCACCTCAGGCCCTGCCGGCAGTTTCTCAGCCATACCAGGTACATCCTTTGCCTTGGTAGGTGGTGGTGGTGGGATAGTGCCTCCCGAAAGCTCATTCCTCTCCAACCTTGCCCATCTCTTCTTTTTAGGTGACGCCATCGGCTACGCTCACTGCGGCCCAGGCTGCAGCTCAGTCTGCTGTGGAGGCGGCCAAGAACCAGAAAGCCAGCTTGAGCAACCGCTGTGAGTCCCTCGTCTGTTCCCCCAGGATTGGGGTTTCTTGGGGAGGGGAGGAGGGTGCAAGCTGAAGAGGGGTGAGGCAGTGGAATTTTTTGTGGTGGAATACAGTGGTACCTCAGGTTACATACGCTTCAGGTTACAGACTCCGCTAACCCAGAAATAGTGCTTCAGGTTAAGAACTTTGCTTCAGGATGAGAACAGAAATCGTGCTCTGGCGGCACGGCAGCAGCAGGAGGGCCCATTAGCTAAAGTGGTGCTTCAGGTTAAGAACAGTTTCAGGTTAAGAACAGACCTCCGGAACGAACGAAGCACCGTATTTTTCGCTCTATAAGACGCACCAGACCACAAGACGCACCTAGTTTTTGGAGGAGGAAAACAAGAAAAAAAATATTCTGAATCTCAGAAGCCAGAACAGCAAGAGGGATCGCTGTGCAGTGAAAGCAGCAAACCCTCTTGCTGTTCTGGCTTCTGGGATAGCTGCGCAGCCTGCATTCGCTCCATAAGACGCACACACATTTCCCCTTACTTTTTAGGAGGGAAAAAGTGAGTCTTATAGAGCAAAAAATACGGTACTTAACCCGAGGTACCACTGTAGTTAGGGGCAGAGGTGTCAGCTTGCAAGGGCGATTGGGGTAGGGAGAGGAAATGTCCTGATGTTGGGGTTCATGGTGGCTGGTCCCATGACCGTATTTCCTTCTGTCTCTTCCATAGTTGCCTCCTTGAACCCCATGCAGCCCGCCTTCAGCCAAGCTCCCGCACAGACCCTCCCCGCAGGCTCCGTACCAGCCCTGCCTCCCAAGCTCCCTGCTTCTTCGCAGGCCAGTCTGGTTTCCACGGTAACAACAGGCTCCGGCCTCCTGGTCCCACAACCAGTACAGGCCCCGCCACCGGCTGGGCCCTCAGCCATGGTATGTATGGTAGGCCCCCGGAGGTCTTTGCGTGAGATGCGTGTGGAGGGGAGAGGTGTGCATATCTTTGTGGGGGGGGGGAGGCCACCTTGTCAATCGAGAAGTGGTTGTGAGATGCATGCTTCACGCAAAGGGTGATGGCCGAAACACTATCAGAACACTCAGTTTGCAGGGAATGCTTTGGAAAAGGAGTGTGCCAAATTCTCCTCTTGGCTCTCAAACCGGCTGCAAGCAACTGGTTCATTTTGCTGTTGCTTTATTCCACCTCCCCACACTTGCCTCTGCACAGGACATAATGCCAAGAGATCCAATTTCTTTTCTTTAATGATTCTTAATTAAAATGCAAACTCAAGAATAAAACAAAATCACAAAAAACAGGTATGAAATATTGAAGCTGAGACAAAAGAGGGAGGGGGTCCAAAGGGGGGGTTATTGGGTTGTCGTTTTTATTCTGATTATGTATTTTGTGGTTTTACATTTTGATTTTATTCTGTGAACCGCCCTGAGACCTCTGGGTATGGGCCAGTATATTAATAAGAATAAGAATAAAAAGAATATATATAACTAACTAACTAACTAACTAACTAAATAAATAAATATAATAATAAAAAAACTTCATTGAGAACAGATATTTACTTACAAGCTGATATACAGATGCTATTTAACCCCAAGAAGTTACCTCAAATGCACAGAAATGTATCAAACAAGTGTTGGAAATGTAAGAACTGTGAGGGGTCGTTCTGTCATACGCGGCGGACTTACAGGAAGGCATATATAATGAAATTAAGGACAATCTTAAAGTGACTTTCCCAAGAAGCCAGGATCCTTCCAGCTGGGGATACTAGACAGCGAAATCCCAAAGAATGCCTTGACAGTATTTATGTCTGTGACTACACCACAAATTCTGTGTGCTCACAAATGGCAGGAGAAGAGAACATCCTCAAAGGAAGAATGTTTGATGAAAATCTTGGAATACACAGAGATGGCAAAATGGATGGCGTTGATAAAAGATACGAATTTAGAATCTTTTAAAGAAGACTGGAAACCCTTTCTAGTCCACATTCAAAGATCATAGCGAGGTTTGAAGTGTTAGAAAACAGCAGAAACCCATATTAAGGAACATGATAAAGAGGGATGAAATGAAATAAGGTGGAACCTTAAGACGCAATTGTATGTAATTTGGGTTATAGACATCGATGTTGGGTGAGCGGGAAGTCACTTGTTTTGTTAGAGTACCATAGTATCTCAGAAGTCAAATGGAATCTATTCCGAAAGTCCATTTGACTTCCAAAACATTCGGAAACCAAGGCGTGACTTCTGATTGGCTGCAGGAAGCTCCTGCAGCCAATCGGAAGCTGTGGAAGCAGCGTCAAGACGTTCAGGTTCCAAAGAACGTTCGCAAACCGGAACACCCACTTCCAGGTTTGTGGCGTTTGGGAGCCAAAACATTCGATTCGCAAGGCGTTTGGGATCCAGGGTACGACTGTATAATCGTTGAGTAACGAATGGAAATAAGATAAAAGATCATTATAAAAAGAGAACAAAGGTTTACAGATGTGAGAGAAAGCCCTCCGGAAATCAATGGCCTCAGGGCCTGGTCTCAAGAGCGTTGGGCTCCAGACCCTGATAAAACACAGCCTGGGCTGCCAAACATTATGTCTCTCTCTTCTCTCCCTCTCCCTCTCCCCCCACCCCACAGCCTAGTGGCGTCCCTCCCAACAGCATGAATGTGGCTCAGCCAGCGCAGCCACAAATCGGGGCCACACAGCAGTCGGTCACCAACAAGGTGATAGCGTGGAGCGGCGTGTTGGAGTGGCAGGAGGTGAGAGCTGACTCGTGGCGTGGGGGGAAGGGTGAGCCGAGAGCACAGAACCGGTTTTGCCTGGCATGTTTTGACAGTCTGCCCCATCCCTCTTCCCCCAGAAGCCCAAGCCGGCTTCAGTGGATTCCAACACCAAGCTGACTCGTTCCCTGCCCTGCCAGGTGTACGTCAATCAAGGAGAGAACCTGTGAGTGTCTGTCTGCGGGTCACCAAAGGAGGGGGAGAGTGCGGTGGTCAATGGCTACGGGGCAAAATATAGCGATATTCTGCCTCCACTGTCAGAGGCACCGAGTTTCTGGGCACCGGAAGTAGGGAGAACTCAGCTGTGATCAGGGGCTGCTTGCGGGGTTTCCCATAGGCATATTGTTTAATTATCTGATGGATCAAGTGGTTGCATTTGTATCCCATCTTCTTCTCTAAGGATCTCCCAGGCCCTAGGTCAGCACTCTAACCACTGCTCCGCACTGCCTCTCAAAGGCGTCAGGATTTGAACCAGGGGCCTCTCGATCTGCGGTCAAACGCTCTGCCCTTCTTTTGGCTGCTGTGAGGAGACCAGATGAGCCATTTGGACCGATCTAGCGCTGTGGGTTAAACCACAGAGCCCAGGGCTTGCCGATCAGAAGGTCGGTAGTTCGAATCCCCACAACGGGGTGAGCTCCCATTGCTCAGTCCCAGCTCCTGCCAAGCTAGCAGTTTGAAAGCACGTTGAAGTGCAAGTAGATAAATAGGTACCGCTCCAGCGGGAAGGTAATCGGCGTTTCTGTGCGCTGCTCTGGTTTGCCAGAAGCGGCTTAGTCATGCTGGCCACATGACCCGGAAGCTGTACGCCGGCTTCCTAGGCCAATAAAGCGAGATGAGCACCGCAACCCCAGAGTCAGCCACAATTGGACCTAATGGTCAGGGGTCCCTTTACTTTACCTTAGCGGGGCTTTTCCGAATGCTAAGCTTGAGAGGCGTTGTTTGTGGTGAGGCAGCCACGCTGGAGTAAAGACAGACTTAAGATACTGGAGGAATGGCCATGGGGGCACGGTTCAGAGTTAGGTAGGCTTTCGGAAAAGGATGCCAGCAATACAAGTGGGCAAGGAGCTTCTGATCCCATCTCAGCCATGCTCTTGTTTTGTTTTTTAAGGGTGCTTGGGAAGGATCTGGGGGCAAGAACGGGTGCAGCTGTCCTTAAATTCCAAAAGAATAGCAGCCTCCCTGGTTTGTTAAAATTAATGGGGGAAGGATACATTTGTCGTAACCCAAGGTGGAGAGCCTCTAAACCAGGGGTGGCAAGATGTCTCCAGATCCTACCATCCCTGCCTATTTGGCCATGCTATCTGGGGCTGATGGGAGACGGAGTCTTTTAAAAAAAATCTGGAGGTTCTACAAGTTCGCCACTAACGCTGTCAGTCTTGAGAATCGCCGGATAAGGCTCCTTTCCTTTTTTTGAGAAAGTACCGTATTTTTCCATCTATAAGACGCCCCCATGTATAAGATGCCCCCTGTTTTTGAGGACTCCGATTTAAGAAAATGGGGGGGGGGAGATGGTCCCCATGTATAAGACGCCCCCAAATTTTGGACATTATTTTTAAGGGGGGAAACATAGTCTTATACACGGAAAAATACGTTAGGTCTTATCAGGTTGCTTGGAGCGGGGCCTTCTGGATGGTTGCAGCTGCCGAGTGGCCTCCTTAGGGAATCCCAATGAGTTTTCCCCCTGGCTGATGGTCAACATGTTGTGAAGATCTCCACCCCCACCCACCCCCATCCCCAGGAGTTTTAAGCTGAATTTGGTGGCTATGTGGATGTGTGATATCTCCCATCGGCGTGTTTCCTCGCTGGATTTTTGTCATTGCTAATTGCTTATTAAACGTGTTAGATATTTTGCGGCTGCGCGTAGCCTTATTTTAAGGAGCAATTAGTACACCAGGTTAATATGCTGTGGCGTTGCAGGGGGCAGGGCATGCTGCTAACTTGCCTGTTTTTTGCTCCATTCCAGGAAGGCAGAACAGTGGCCCCAAAAGCTCATCATGCAGCTGATCCCCCAGCAGCTTCTGGTAAGAGGCGAGATCGAGGTGGTTGTAGGCAGAGCCTGTCATAGTGTTAGGCTATAACCCAGGGGTGGAGGGCTTTTTCCAGCTCAAGGGCCACATTGCTTTCTGTGCAGCCTTCCAGGGGCCGCATGCCAGAGGTGAGCGAGGTCCCAGGCAAAAAATAAGTAAATAGCCAGTGCAACTACTAAACCTTGCCATTGTACAGGATGCTGGTTTCAAGACACAGTTGCACATCCCTCCCTGTCACGGCTAAAAATTGGCCGCTGTTTCTTTGATGCTAAAAGAACTAAGTCAGCGTGAGTCAGCGGCCTACAATGACTCATGCAACCACTCACCAAATTGTACCTGTATATATAGAGTTGTCAGTGTTGAGTGTGGGTTGGTTGGATGGTAGAAAGCTGGTTACGTTTGGTGTGTGAAAAAGCTGCCGGTCGTGGTTGGAGAAGAAGACTTTTAAGAATAAAAGCAGCAACGCTCTGCAAGAATACTCTTTCTCAAAGACTCTTTTGTGCCAACTAAGGTCCAAGGACTAGGAAACAGAGTAAAAAGGAGGTCAGAACCTTTTCTTTTTCAAACACTGTCCCTCCCTACTATTCATTTGTGCAAGAGAAAGGCCCTCATCCAGCCCACCAGTGCAGCCAAGCACCAGTTTAAGACAGTTACAGCCTCCTCTCCTGATTCAAATCACACACACACACACACAGACAGAGAGCTTGGCACCATGAGCACACGGATGACGTCATGCCCCCAATCTCCTAATGGCCGCCCCTGAACAGCATCCATGTTTTTAACATATCATTTTTGTTTGTTCCATTTGGTCAGCGATATCTTTAAGCTACTGAGAGATCAAACAGGAGCAACATAAGTTGCACCTATGCTGCATCAGGTGCGGCGCTCAATCGGCTGCATGACTGAGTTTGAAACTCCCTTGTGCAGCTAATCCCTGCAGAAAACAGCCAGCCCAGCCCGCTTGCCTGGCGATTCCCAGGTCTCTTGTGTTAGTTTCTGTTTTGTGCCACTGTGCAGCTGCTTGGAATCACAGGACTCTGTTTACATTCCAGAGACCTTCCAGGCTGTTGGAAGTCTCACGGAGATGGGAGACGGATGTGACATACTGGTTTCCTTTTCCTTTGTTCCTTTGTTTCAGTTGCTCTCTGCTTTCATAGAGAGAGGATGTCTTTTTTGAGAGCCAGTATGGTGTAGTGGTTAGGAGCGGTAGACTCGTAATCTGGTGAACCGGGTGTGTGTCTCCGCTCCTCCACATGCAGCTGCTGGGTGACCTTGGGCCAGTCACACTTCTTTGAAGTCTCTCAGCCCCACTCACCTCACAGAGTGTTTGTTGTGGGGGAGGAAGGGAAAGGAGAATGTTAGCCGCTTTGAGACTCCTTCGGGTAGTGATGAAGCGGGATATCAAATCCAAACTCTTCTTCTTCTTTTCTGTCTGCGTAGCTTAGAAATAAAACTCTTTGCAATGTAGCCATAAATCTAATCACTTCCGCATGCTGCTGGAAACTCTGCTTAATGGGAACGTGCCTGAGGCCTCATCAAAGGCTCAGGTTGTTAATTACCATATTTTTCGCTCTATTGGATGCACCAGACCACAAGACGCACCTAGTTTTTGGAGGAGGAAAACAAGAAAAAAAATATTCTGAATCTCAGAAGCCAGAACAGCAAGAGGGATCGCTACGCAGTGAAAGCAGCAATCCCTCTTGCTGTTCTGGCTTCTGGGATAGCTGCGCAGCCTGCATTCGCTCCATAAGACGCACACACATTTCCCCTTACTTTTTAGGAGGGAAAAAGTGAGTCTTATAGAGCAAAAAATACGGTATTCTTCGGAGGCAATTCCGAAGGCTCGGCCGGAGGAAAATGAGGCTTTATCAGCTTGGCCGAGCGGAGATGGCAACATCTTGCACTGCAGTTCCCAGACACCCAGCAACCAGCTGGCTGCCGGGTGCTTAGGAAGCACCGTGCAAGAGGCTTGCAGCCCACCTGCCAGTTATCCTGCGATGCAGGTGGCTTGTCAAAGCGGAGTTATAGATAGCAGATGGGCTCACCAAAAACGTTTGGTTTGCCGTGCGCAAGCTCAGGCTCCTAACTGTGCTTTTCCTTTTCCCCTGCAGACGACGCTGGGCCACCTCTTCCGCAACTCGCGCATGGTGCAATTCCACTTCACCAACAAGGACCTGGAATCACTCAAGGGCCTCTACCGCATAATGGGCAACGGATTTGTAAGGCACTACAGGGGATGGGGGGAGGGGCGTAACTCAGGTGATTTGGGTGGCATCTCCTCAGGGTGGGTTGGGCAGGTCAGGCCAGTCAACATGATTATACAAGCCTCCCATATCTCTCTGCAAACCGACCGACCGATCGGTGCGTCTGGCTGTTAACCAGAAGGTTGGCGGTACGAGCCCACCCAGGGACAGCTGCGGGCAGGATTCCTTCATGGCAGGGGGTTGGACTAGATGACCCTTGGGGACCCTTCCCATTCTGTGGTTCTGTGACCAAACTTTGAGGATACACAGAACACAAGGCAAACACAGGATTGATTCCCAGTTGCCCCCACCACACTACTTTCTTGCCAGAGCGGCTGTTCAGTTTTGAACAACCCTGATGGTAGGAGGTGGGTTTTTCATCCGGAGGGTGGCTTCCCTTGGGAATTCAGTTTCTTCCCAAGGGGACACAGTCTTGCAACAGACAAACCTTGGCCGTAGAGGGCAGAACCTCCCATTTATAGGCGGAGCTTCTTGGTTATGGGGACGGAACCGTCATCTTCTGAATCGGGCAGCAATAATAATCGGGCAGCAGTAATTATTATTTGTTTGTTTGTTTGTTTGTTTGTTTGGACTCTGCCCATCAGACTGGGTTGCCCCAGCCACTCTGGGCGACTTCCAGCATATTTAAAACATAACAAAACATTAAATGTTAAAAACATCCCTATACGTGGCTGCCTTCAGATGCCTTCTAAAGGTTGCATGGTTACTTATTTCCTTGACATCTGACAGGAGGCCATTCCACAGGGTGGGCGCCACCACCGAGAAGGCCCTCTCCCTGGTTCCCTGTAACTTCACTTCTTCCAGTGAGGGAGCCACCAGAAGACCCTCGGAGCTGGATTTCAGCGTCCAGGCTGAACGATGGGGGTGGAGAGGAGGAGATGGGGGGGGCGGATAATTTTCTCTGTGGGCCAGATTCTGTAGCACAGGGGTGGCTAACCTGCGGCTTCCCAGCAGGTGTTGCTGAGCTCCATCTCCCATCACCCCGACGATTGGCCTTGCTGGCCCCGGGGGCTGCTGGGAGTTGGCGCCTCAGCTGCGCCCAGAGGGCCGCAGGTTAGCCACCCCTGCTTTAGCAGATGCATCCTTCTCGTCGTCACATGAGCAGGCGGGCTGCGTCCACTTCCCTCACACGACGCCCTGCGAGGTGCGGGTGCTGATGTTGCTCTACTCCTCCAAGAAGAAGATCTTCATGGGCCTCATCCCCTACGACCAGAGCGGCTTTGTCAACGGCATTCGGCAGGTCATCACGAACCACAAGCAAGTCCAACAGCAAAAGGTGCGGGCAGCTGTTTCCCCTGAAGGCATAGCTCTGTTCTCTTCGGCTGCGTACGCACAATACGTTCAGAGTGCATTTTTCTCCTCAGAGAATTCTGGGTGCGGCTATTGTTTCAGAAGTGTTTCTGGAAACTGTAGCGATGTGAGGAAACCGCAAGGCCCAGAATTCTTTGAGAGGAAAAACATGCTTCAAATGTGCTTTTTAATAGTTAGTTCAAAGGTATACAGAAATGCATACCCATTGCAAAAGTATCTTTTTTATAATACACAGAAATAAAACAGCTGCTTAATATAAAGAAAGAACAAGGGCAGAAAGGAGAAAAGAAAAGAATAACCTAAAGAGATGCAGTGATACCTCGTGTTACGGACGGGATCCATTCCGGAGGCCCGCCCGTAATGTGAAATCCCCAAAACTCAAAGCGCTGTGTCTGCGCAGGCACACGGCGCGATTTGGCGCTTCTGTGCATGTGCGAAGCGCGATTTATCGCTTCTGCACAAGCGGCAAAACCCGGAAGTAACCTGTTCCGGTACTTCCGGGTTGCTGTGGGACATAACGCGAAAAGACAAACATGAAGTGGACGCAACACGAGGTATGACTGTACGGAGACACTAGGGCTGGGTGATTTCCGATTTTCAACATTGCAATACAGTATATCACCAGCTAACCATTGTGATATACTGATATATCACTGTGTCTGAAATAAGCATGGAGCTATGCAGAGGTGTTGGCTGGCTTCACGGTTTTCCCCACATTGTGATTTTTGCAAAGCACATGCACACATAATAATTCGCAATATATTGCCAGGTCAAAAACTATGAAGCCGATATCATGGTTTGGATTTCAAATTGGTTTTGGATGATACGTCACCCAGCCCTAAGCAAGAGAATAAAAAGAGAGAAAAGCTTGGAGGAAAGATAAAGAAAGATAAAAGGACTTCTCCCAGCTCTCTGTCCTGCAGTCAAATATAGTATTCACTCATTAAGATTCAACCATTCTGCCGTCTATAAACCAGTATTTTTTCAATCTTCAAATCCAGATATTACAAGTTCACGTTCTCCTTCGTGCAAAAAATCCACAAGTTCAAATGGACTTTAAAAGTATAGTTTGTATTACAGCCTTTATCTCCTTGTCTCTCTCTTTTCCCCCACCCAAAGGCACATTGGACCGCCACATGTTGAAATCTCTATAACTCTCTCTAATCTCATTGCGCACTGTCTCCCAGCTGCCGTTGGGTGCCACAGCCAAAACGAAAAAGCCCCAACATCACAGGCCATTTTTAGTAGTGTTTCCACATCTGCCTCTGACCTGTAAGCCTAGGGAGAAGACCCTCCAACATTAAGCTATTTGGCCATGGAAATGACTTGTGGGCACATCAACTGGAGTTTCTAGCCTCACTCCCAACTATTTGTTGCATGGCTTTTATGTTTGCTAGCGAACCGCGTACTTCCTTGTGCACAGGGGGAGATTCATGCCTCTTCACAGGCATTTGCTCAAACGCCTGCCTCGATTTCCATAAGCCTTTAGTGACAGAAAGATACAGGCTATTATTTTATTTCTTTATTTTGGCTTAGGTGGTGCCTGGCCAACTTATAAGGTCTTCTCTCCTGGCTTTGGAAACTCCCCGGTCTCTTCGTTCCCATCGCGTGTCCCACCCCCCTCCTCAAGTGCTCATTGTTCTCCTGTCTCTTCCTCTCTTTGCAGCAAATGGGGGGGTCCCAGCCCCTGGGATCTACGGCCGGCGCACAGCCATTCCTGGCAAAGCAGCCTGGTGCTTTGCCGGTGACACAGGGGGTCCAGCAGCAGGTAAGAAGGGGGATGAGAAAGGGAGAGAGAGAGTGTGTAGAAGAGACATGAATGGAAGAATGTAGTATTATTCAATATGGAGCAATGGTGGTGGGAAGTTAAAAGGGGGGGAAATTGTTAACATTTATCAATAATAATAATAATACAATCAGGGAACCTATCTTGGACTCTTCGTAGGAAAAAGAAATGAATGGTTATGCGACACCTTGGCTTAAAAGAAATATTGTTTAACAGAAAGTGGATGTTTGTATGGATCAAAAGTTTTAAGTAATCATATTTTCTGGGGTTTTTTATGTAACCAGCAGATGGAAAACCGTTCTTTTGTTAATGTTTTCTTCTTCTTCTTTCCCCCTCTCTTTCTTTTCTTTATTTCTATTCCCCCTTACTTTTCTGTTTTTACTTATTCGATTTGTATCTTCTGCAGTTGGGATTTTACTGTATTATGGGATAATCTTAATAAAAAATCTTAAAGGGAGGGAAAAAGGCAAAAGAGAGTTTGCTCTGGTTGTTTGCCCGGCGAGGGTGGGAAGCAGCCGTCATGAGGAGCAATGGGGGGAGGCTATCCGTTGGCAACCTTGGCATCGCACTGCCTGCGCTCCTTTCTCATTGGCCACCTCCCCGCGTAATGCCCCCCTTTTTTATTGCAGATGGGTGGGCAGCAGGTGAGCCCTGGCATGCCTCAGGTGGGAATTCTGGAAGAGCAGCAACGGCAGCAGGGCCTGGTGAGTCACTTTGCAGAAGTGTCTTGAGAGGGGGACTCATGTCGCCCTTGGGAGTCCCAGTCTTTCATGCAGCGCACCCTCACTGACCCCATGGGGCTGAGTCCTAAAACCCAAAGGGAGATGTCTAGGGTAAGGGGGATACCTCTGGGGATTAACCTGGCTGCCTAATATCCTAACATTTCCGAGCACAATTCAAAGTGTTAGTGTTGGCCTTTAAAGCCCTAAACAGCCTCAGTCCAGTATACCTGAAGGAGCGTCTCCACCCCCATCATTCAGCCCGGACACTGAGGTCCAGTGCCGAGGGCCTTCTGGGGGGTTCCCTCCCTGCGAGAAGTGAGGTTATAGGGAACCAGGCAGAGGGCCTTCTTGGTAGTGGCACCCGCCCTGTGGAACGCCCTCTCATCAGATGTCAAGGAAATAAACAACTACCTGACATTTAGAAGACATCTGAAGGCAGCCCTGTTCAGGGAAGTTTTTAATGTGTGGCATTTTAATGTATTTTTAATCTTTGTTGGAAGCCGCCCAGAGCGGCTGGGGAAACTCGGCCAGATGGGCCGGGTACAAATAATAAATTACTATTACTATTATTACTAACTGATGTGGCACTTCAGTTAGAAAACCCAGTACTCTAGCAACACGCAACAGGCCTAAACTTTATCTCTGCCACACTTGTTTTTCTCTTGCTGTCTCAGGCTGGCAGAAGCAGGCTAAGCGTGAGGTAATAAGACAGTTCTTTTACCCATGAGTACTTTTTTGCCAGAAAAAACCCCCGCTTTCTCACAACAGCCTGTCTTCCCTTCAGGCAAACCTCTGTGGTCTAAACCACGGAGCCTCTTGGCTTGCCAATCGGGAGGATGGCAGTTCGAATCCCCGCAACGGGGTGAGCTCCCGTTGCTCTGTCCCAACTCCTGCCAACATAGCAGTTCAAAACCACGCCAGTGCAAGTAGATAAAAAGGTACCGCTCTGGTGGGAAGGTAAACGGTGTTTCCGTGAGCTCTGGTTTCCGTCATGATGTTCCGTTGTGCCAGAAGTGGTTTAGTCCTGCTGGCCACAAGACCCGGAAAGCTGTCTATGGACAAACACCAACTCCCTCGGCCTGAAAGTGAGATAAGCGCCGCAACTCCATAGTTGCCTTTGAGTGGACTTAACCATCCAGGGGTCCTTTAAAGATAAAGGTAAAGGGACCCCTGACCATTAGGTTCAGTCGTGACCGACTCTGGGGTTGCGGCGCTCATCTCGCTCTATTGGCCGAGGGAGCTGGCGTACAGCTTCCGGGTCATGTGGCCAGCATGACTAATCTGCTTCTGGCGAACCAGAGCAGCGAACGGAAACGCCGTTTACCTTCCCGCCAGAGCGGTACCTATTTATCTACTTGCACTTTGAGGTGCCTTCGAACTGCTAGGTTGGCAGGAGCAGGGACCGAGCAACAGGAGTTCACCCCGTTGCGGGGATTCGAACCGCCGACCTTCTGATCAGCAAGTCCTAGGCTCTGTGGTTTAACCCACAGCGCCACCCGCGTCCCTAGGGGTCCTTTACCTTTACCTATAATACCCTTTTGCAATCTTGCAGCTGCAGAAGCATTGCAAATAATACGCACACCTGCTCTGGGAGGCAGCCAATCTTTGTACCTATCAACTGAATCACTCACAGAGACGCATGTGCTGCTGTTGGTCCCGGATGGTGTTTTATTAGCTGCCCCCCTCCATTTCGGCAAAGGGGTTTGGGTGGCAGCCCATCTTGTGGGTCAATCTGCATTGCCCTTTCACGTGTCTCTCATTCGCCAGGCACTGTTAGATTGTATATGGAGGATGCAGGCCCAACCTAACCCTGAGCTGGGGTAAAGCCAGCAGCACCACTTCACTGGGTGGGAACAGCAGGGCAGGGCAAGGCAGCACGGCCTGTTTCACCTCAAGCGCCGAAAGGGGATTCTGCACCCCTGGGAGGCCAGAATGGCAATCTTGACCATGTTTCCTTCTTTCTCCCCCCCCCCCCAGTTGCAGCTCCGAGTGCAGCAGCCTCAGCCAGCAGCTCCAGCCACCAACCAGCCTCCGCAAGCACAAGGCCCCCCCCAGGCCGGGCCCCAGGCCACACAAGCAGGCGCCATGCTTAGACCCCAGAACCCTGGAGCCAACCCTCAGCTCCGCAGCCTCCTCCTGAGCCAGCAGCCGGTAAGGGCAATCTCCCTCCTCTCCACCATGGCATCCTGCTTTTAAAAAAAAAACCCATTCATTTACTTAGAACCATAGAACTTTCAAATTGGTCATTAGCGCCAGGCGAAAACGTTCCTCTTTAGCCAGGCCTTTGGCTGATGGACATCCGATGCCCTTTTAAAATGTGTTATTGGGTTGCTCTTGTTTTTGTTTTTATTATGTATTTTTATGTTTTTATCTTGTGGACTCCCGAGACAGGCAGGTGCAGGGCGGTATACAAATTTAATAATAATAATAGTAATGAATGTGTTGTGGGAGAGGGGATTATTGGTTTGCTTGTGTTCTTATTATGTATTTTGTGTGTGTGTGTGTGTGTGTGTGTATATATATATATATATATATATATATATATATATATATATATATATATATATATTCATTTTATGTTGTGAACTTCTCTGATATCTATGGATGAAGGGCGGCCTTCAAATTTAATAAATGATGATGATGATGATGATGATGATGATAACAACAACAATAGCCCAGCCCTGCTCAGTTCAAGTCCTGTGATATTGGTGCAAGAGAATGAGTCGGTTCAATCTTCTGCATAACAGCGTTTGAGCTGTTTCAAGGCAATTTCACGAAGGATCTGGATTGATCTGGAACCGTGCAAGAGCTGTTTTGGGAATGACAAGATTCCCCCATTTAGCTCTGCCGATAGGAGGGTCCACCGTGATTCTCTTGGACATAGAATCATAGAGTTGAAAGGGACCCTGAGGGTCATCTAGTCCAACCCCCTGCAATGCAAGAATAGACAGCTGTCCCATATGGGGATCGAACCTGCAACCTTGGTGTTATCAGCACCGTATTCTAACCAACCGTTCTCTCTCAGTGGAGGAAGCCTGCTGGAGAGGGTGACTCCTCCGTAGGAATATCCAAAGCAGGGCCAAGTAAACTGCAAGTAAACCTCTCCAATAGAGTTCAGTACACTGCTATCTCCCTGTCCGGTTCTGTCCTGTCTTTACTGGCAGAAGAAACGAAGAGCTTTTGTATAATCTCCAGGGCCATCGGCCACAAAGCTTTTCCTCTTAACCTAGATGTATATTCAGTCCTTCACCAAAGGCCCACCCCACCCCTGCTTCTTTCAGAGAAGGGGTGTCCAACAGGTCGATCGTGATCTATTGGTAGATCCCCAGGAGGTTTTGGTAGATTGTGGCCGATCGCTGGGTCCCTTTCCTTAGCGCTGGTAAAATAGAATCCTGCCCCGCCAACTCACCCTTCCCTCCATGGTTGCACGGTCTGGGAAGACAGAATTTACTCAGTGGGGCTGTTTGTTTGTTTCCCCAGCAATCTGTTGGCGAGTGGCTGATCCCCTTTCTCCCACGAGCTGTGACCTGAACCCCTAAAAATGGGGCTAACCTCCTCCTTAAAAGCTCAACAACTTTGACCTGAACCCCCAAAAAGGGTGTAGATCACTTCCAGTTTTTAATTCTGTCAATAGATTGCAGTCTCTTGGGAGTTGGCCCCCTCCTCTGTTTTAGAGGAACCAGGGTCCAAAGCCTATACTGAGCAGGTACACACTGCAGCACACCTGAAGTGCTGGCCAGGTGGGTGAAGGGAATGGAATCGCCTTCTGGTAGAGGGAGAAAATAGCCCCACGGCCTCTCATATGTGGAGAGATAGCCTTGTGCCTTGTGTTAGCCACTCAGGGCAGACCCTGGTACCTAGGAGAAAGGTGGCGGCAGCAATATTTGAGAGAGGAAGGGATGGAGACTTCTAAAGATGGAAGTAGTTGCATTCGGAAGGTGGGATGCTGAGGGCGAGACGGAAAGGAGCAATAGCTTTGCGCTGTCCGCTCCGTAGTGTTGCTAAGAAGGTGTACCTGTTTGAAGACTCGTCTCCTCTTTCCGCTGTGAACGAATCATCTCTTGCCCTCTGATCTTCTCTACCTTCCCTCCTGCACAGCCCCAGGCGGGAGTTCCTCAATCCCAGCAGCCCCTCCACCACCTCCAGCAAGGTTCTCCGGGAATGTTGCCCCACCAGCCCATGGGAACGGCTCTGGGGCATCAGCCTCCTGGACAGCAGCAGCTGCAGCTCGCTGGACAGACCCTCATGCACCAAGCTCCAGGACAAGCGTGGCCAGGCCAGATGGGACCGCGGGCGGCGCTGCCAGGTAGGATGCGCAAAATCTGCCTAGAACCAAATAGCCAGATGCCTTTGCCACTCCGGAAGCAGCTGTATCTAAGAGCTGGGGGGAGGGTCTTTGTTTTTGGCCCAGAGAGTGGCAGGGAAGAAACAGGGAGATCATCAGCATCTTGATGACACCTCACCCCAACTTCCCCAATGTTGGCACTCAGCGGCTTCTTATGGGATAAGGAGCTGATCTTTGCAGAACTCCACAACACAGTTGCCATGGGATGGAGTCTGCTCCCGCGAGCAGAAGCAGTGCCCCCCCCCCAACTTACAGAGCCAGTTCTGGAAGATAAAAAGGACCCCTGACCATTAGGTCCAGTCGTGACCGACTCTGGGGTTGCGGCGCTCATCTCACTTTACTGGCCGAGGGAGCCAGTGTACAGCTTCCGGGTCATGTGGCCAGCATGACTAAGCCGCTTCTGGTGAACCAGAGCAGCGCACGGAAACACTGTTTACCTTCCCACCGGAGCAGTACCTATTTATCTATTTGCACTTTGACATGCTTTTGAACTGCTAGGTGGGCAGGAGCTGGGACTGAGCAACGGGAGCTTACCCCATTGCGGGGATTCAAACCGCCAACCTTCTGATGGCAAGTCCTAGGCTCTGTGGTTTATCCCACAGCACCACCCGCGAAGATACCCCATAGTTGATCAGAAAGAATCGGCAAGAGTTACGCTCCCCTCGTTCCTCTCAAGTCAAGGCAACCAAGTCTCGGTGGCAAAACCAGGCTGAAACAGGTCTAGATAATCTGCTTCCACCTTTCTCCTTGTCTATAATGGCCTTCCCTGCTGTATCTCCCCCTCCCAGGTCAAATGCTGATGAACGCTGGTCCCCGGGGGCCAGTCTCCCAGCCAGGTTTGCAGCAGGTTCCTGCCCCCAGCATCATGGAAGACGACATCCTCCGGGACCTCATCTGATGGCGGAGGGTCCTGCCCCAACGCCACCTGGGCTGGAGATTGTTTCTGCGTTGTGGACAGTGCTGTTCTTCCAGAAAACATTGCCATCTTCCTTTCTTTGTGTGTAATATTCCCCCCACCCCCACCCCATTTGTTAATAAATGTTATCCTCTTCCCTTTGTGTCTTGGTCTTTCCTGAGACAGGTTCGTGCCCACAGCATCTCTGCCTGCCCCTCCCTCCCACCTCCAACCAGGCTCAGAGCTGAGGAGTGGACTCAGGGACCCTGAGCATTAACTCAGCTTCAGAAGTTCAAATGCAGCCGGTCCTTCACAAAATTTGGGAGGGTGAAGATGGATGGGGCGGATAAGAAGCAGTTCCCATGCCAGCTTTGGTGAGGGTTTGCGCTGCAGAATTGTGAGGCTCCTAGAGGGAGATGTGGGATTGAATGAGTAAGAGCAGGGGTGATAAATCGGGATCTGTAGGCAATACAGTAGATCAGTAAGGGTTTCTGACTCTCGGTAGATTGACAACAACAACCACTACTACAAAATAATAATTCTGTGCCACAGCTAGACTTGTGATGATCATTTATCTCTCAGCCTCAGTGTTCCTTACCTGTAAAATATAGAGTATTAAATGGTTGCTGTTGTGCAATTCTGCTGGCTGGTTTTAGTGTTTTATACAGTGGTACCTCTGGTTACGTACTTAATTCGTTCTGGAGGTCCGTTCTTAACCTGAAACTGTTCTTAACCTGAAGCACCGCTTTAGCTAATGGGGCCTCCCACTGCTGCCGCACCGCTGCCACATGATTTCTGTTCTCATCCTGAAGCAAAGTTCTTAACCTGAGGTACTATTTCTGGGTTATTAAAGTCTGTAACCTGAAGCATATGTAATCCGAAGTGTATGTAACCCGAGGTACCACTGTATTGTATTAGACCTGAAGTTTCTCAGGCAGAGATTTCTGATTTGAATACGTGCATGATGGGAGTTCGCTTACACTATAATAATTCTGTTAGTCTTTAAGGTGCTGCAATATTTCTTGTTTTTCCTTCAAGTTACTAGCCTGACTATCCCTCCAAAAACAGAACTATCCTGTGTCCCTAACTTTCATTCTCCACTATCACTGCACAAAACATTGCAGTACACATTCAAGCCGGTTTTCAGACTGCCTAACTGTTGTGTTGCCCATTTTCTGAAATGTTAAGGTTTCTTAGTGCAGAAATCTAGTTCTGTGGATAACAGTGGCTTGAGGAAGGAGGTTAAGAACCACAATTTTTTTAGGAGTTAATGTTGTTTATTGTGGGCGAAAACTAAGAGAGAGGAGGAGATTAGAGCTCAAGAGTTCTTTAGGAAAGCTAAGGTGTACCCTGTTAGAGAGGAGTGGAAAGGGAAACAGAATGGGCAGAGAACAAGCGAAACAGACTAGAAGCCAGGACTCCTGAGTTCTTTGTACCTATCGACTGAATCACTCACAGAGATGCATGTGCTGCTGTTGGTTCCAGATGGCGTTTATTAATAATAATAATAATTTTTATTTATACCCCGCCCTCCCCAGCCAAGGCCGGGCTCAGAGCAGCTTACAAGCAATAATAAAAACAAGTTGAATGATTACAACTTAAAAACAACATTAAAATACTGAAACATTAAAATATTAAAATGTAGCCTCCTCGCAGGAGGAGAAGAAAAAGAAAAAAGAAAGCGAGGGAGGGAGGGAATCAAATTGGCTCCAAGCCAAAGGCCAGGCGGAACAACTCTGTTTTACAGTCCCTGCGGAAAGAAATCAGATCCTGCAGGGCCCTGGTCTCATGAGACAGAGCGTTCCACCAGTGTTCAACCCTGGCTCTGGTTGAAGCCAATCTAACTTCCTTAGGGCCCAGGACCATTATTATTAGCTGCCCCCCTCCATTTAGACAAAGGGGTTTGGGTTGCTACAGGAGTTTGGCCCTGTGCCCTGAACAGTGCAGTCGCTGGAGGCCACTTTGCAGAGGTCGCAGTGGCAGCTGACAGCCACAGGGTACGTGAAGATCGGATCGACACCTGCTGGGCATCCGCGCAGCAGCATGGTCTCGTAGCGGACCTCCCTGTAGGTGCAGACTCTCTGGTTGAAGACGATTCGCTCATCCTTCAGCAACATCTCCTGTAAAGGAAGTCACCGGGCAGGGAGGAAAATAAAGGGAAGTTATAGACATGTCTGACTCGCCCTTGCTAACATAGGAGGAGCCGGGCAGCAACCACCAAAATGAAAAACCTGACAGGGAACTTTGTAAACTTTGAGTTCTTTTCTTCTTCTTTTCAAAGTATATTTATTAAAGTTTCAAAAATTATACAACAAAGACAAAAAAACAAAAATACAAAAACTTAACAACACGTATAATTTCATTCACTTATTTTCTTTTAACTTATTTCTCGGACCTCCTCATACCTCCCCTTTTTGTATTCCAATTCAAATTATTCATTTAGCAAATCCTCACCCTTAATTTTCACTTAATTTTACACCTTTCTTTTTATTTTCCCCCAACTTTGAGTTCTTTTCTAACCATCAAGCAGTGTATAAATTTCACGAAACAAATCAACCTTTAACATTGCCACACTCAACATATTTCTATCCCTCCTGTCTTCCAAGAAAGCCAAGGTGGTTTACATGATTCTCCCCCTTTTCCACCTCACAACAACTCTGTGAGGAAGGTCAGGCTGAGAGTGAGTTTTGATGTTTTATCGTGTTTTTAATATTCTGTTGGGAGTCGCCCAGAGTGGCTGGGGAAGCCCAGCCAGATGGGCAGGGTATAAATAATATATTATTATTAGTGCCTGGCCTGAGGCCACCCAATGAGCTTCAAGACTGAGTGGGGATTTGAACCCAGGTTTCCCCAATACAACACCCTTAACTGACACACTGGCTCGGCCTTCTTCTGCCCGCTGTTAGCACACTGATATGGGCCTAGCCTTGAGTGCACATTTCAATTCCATCCTGTTGTGCCTCTCTCCTCACTGAGCAGAGCAGGCATGGAACAGGTTGGCACGGGGATGGGCTCCCAACGCCTGCCGCATCCTGCAGGTACAGAGATCCTCAGAACAGGCCATTCTTAGAGAAAAATGAGAGGCACAAATACAAGATGGGTGACACCTGGCTTGAGAGCAGTACATGTGAAAAGGATCTAGGAGTCTTGGTTGACCACAAACTTGACATGAGCCAACAGTGTGACGCGGCAGCTAAAAAAGCCAATGCAATTCTGGGCTGCATCAATAGGAGTATAGCATCTAGATCAAGGGAAGTAATAGTGCCACTGTATTCTGCTCTGGTCAGACCTCACCTGGAGTACTGTGTCCAGTTCTGGGCACCACAATTCAAGAAGGACACTGACAAACAGGAACGTGTCCAGAGGAGGGCAACCAAAATGGTCAAAGGCCTGGAAACGATGCCTTATGAGGAACGGCTAAGGGAGCTGGGCATGTTTAGCCTGGAGAAGAGGAGGTTAAGGGGTGATATGATAGCCATGTTCAAATATATAAAAGGATGTCACATAGAGGAGGGAGAAAGGTTGTTTTCTGCTGCTCCAGAGAAGCGGACACGGAGCAATGGATCCAAACTACAAGAAAGAAGATTCCACCTAAACATTAGGAAGAACTTCCTGACAGTAAGAGCTGTTCGACAGTGGAATTTGCTGCCAAGGAGTGTGGTGGAGTCTCCTTCTTTGGAGGTCTTTAAGCAGAGGCTTGACAACCATATGTCAGGAGTGCTCTGATGGTGTTTCCTGCTTGGCAGGGGGTTGGACTCGATGGCCCTTGTGGTCTCTTCCAACTCTATGATTCTATGATTCTATGATTCTAGGTGTGTTCTTTCCCCCATAAGTCAACCTTTCCCAACTTCACTCCAGAGGTTCTGGGTTGCTACTCCCTTCAGCCCTGCCCACTGGCCGTGGCTGAGCCAAATGTAAGTAGCAACCCCAAACACAGATGGTGAGGCATAGTAAGGTAAAGGACCCCTGGACGGTTAAGTCCAGTCAAAGGCGACTGTGGGGTTGGGGCACTCATCTCGCTTTCAGGCCGAGGAAGCCGGCGTTTGTCCATAGACAGGTTTCCGGGTCATGTGGCCAGCAGGATTAAACCACTTCTGGCAGAATGGGACACCGTGACGGAAACCAGAGCACACGGTAATGCCGTTTAACTTCCGGCCACAGCGGTACCTAGGTATTTATCTACTTGCACTGGTGTGCTTTTGAACTGCTCATTTGGCAGGAGCTAGGACAGAGCAACGGGAGCTCACCCCATCATGGGGATTCGAACTGCCGACCTGATCGGCAAGCCCAAGAGGCTCAGTGGTTTAGATCACAATGCCACCCGCATCCTTTTACCTTTTTTTTTTTTTTTTTTTTTTTGAGGCATAGTGCCAGCACAAAATTCTCATCTGCCCTTTTCTTAGCACTGCTTTTTGGAGGGCATAGTGACATGCTTACTCACTTTGGGGTTCAGTGCTAAAGCCCCCAAAAAGGAGTGCACCTGTGTGCCTTCTAATTTTCAAGAAAGATGTTTGTCAATCGTGTAGACCAGGGATCGGGAACTTTAGGCTCAGGCCCTGAATGGAACCTTCTGGGCCTCTCTTCCTGACTTTCCAGGATGTACCTTCCTCAGTGCCTTTCCCTGGTCTCCACAACCTCCTCAAGTGGCTTAGGGCTCTCGTATTTACGGGACCGCCTCTCCTGGTCTGCCCCGCAGAGGACCTTAAGGTCCATGAATAACCATAGTTTGGAGGTCCCGGGCCCTAAGGAAGTCAGACTATCCTCCACCAGGGCCTTTTCAGTGGTGGCTCCGACCTGGTGGAATGCTCTGTCCCATGAGACTAGGGCCCTTCAGGATTTAACCTCTTTCCGTCGGGCCTATAAGACAGAGCTATTCCACCTGGCCTTTAATTTGAATTGCCTGATCTTTTATTTCCCTTCTCTTCCCTCCCCCTCCCCTTTTATGAAGATCACCCGCTCTGAGACCCCACAGCTAATTCTCCCCTGGCCTCCTCGCTGGCCCAAGTAGGACTAATTCAGCCATCTAGCCCTGGTGACTAATGCTTATTAGATGGATTTCCCCCAAATTGATTTCTGAACTTTGAGTTTTATTGTTATTCATGTTTTTATACTGTGTTTTATTCTGCTTCTACGCTTAAGTGTATTAAATTTGTTGTTAGCCCGGTTTTCTGAACCGGGAAGGGCGGGGAATAAATAAAAATTGATTTATTATTTAAGTGCCTTCAGCTGTTAAAATGTCCACCACAGAGCTGGCAGGCGAGCTTTTCTCAGCTTGCCCAATCGGATGCACCTGATGCCAGGACCGATGGGAGCTGGAGTGCCGGCGCCATCTGGTGGGCTGCCTTGAGTTAGCAACACGTGATCCGCTCAGGTCAATAATGCATAATTCTGAACTTCAAATGGGTGCCTGGCTTCCTAGGATGGCATTCCCCATTCCCCCGCTTCACAACACCCCACATATGCACACAAGCGCGCACATACAAACCCTGGTCTCGCAGTAGCCACTGCAGATGGTGGTGGTGATGGGCATGCAGACGAGGCAGTCTTCTTTCTCGGCCGCGATGGTGACATTGATGGGGCGGCAGGCGGGGGTGTTGCTGGCAATGCCCACGATGCTCCTGCGGCTGGCGGTGGGGGTAGCCACCAACAGGAAGAAGGCTGCCAGCAAGAGGATCTTTCCCTGGTTGTAAAAGGAGGGAGAGGTGAGAAGCAGGGATTGAGGAGTCTGAGAGCGAGGCTAGTCTGATGTCTATACCAGGTGTTGGTGAAATTGTTGCCATGGGGGTTTTAAGGGGTTGGGTGGGTCGTTCGCAACCCGCAGCGTTCGCAACCCGCGCCTGCACATGCACGGGTTGAGATTCAGCGCTTCTGTGCATGCGCGACTGCCGAAACCCAGAAGTAACCTGAAGCGGCTGTAACCCAAGGTATGACTATAGTAAAAGGTAAAGGTAAAGGTACCCCCGCCCGAACGGGCCAGTCTTGACAGACTCTGGGGTTTGTGCGCCCATCTCACTCTATAGGCCGTGGGCCAGCGCTGTCCGGAGACACTTCCGGGTCACGTGGCCAGCGTGACAAAGCTGCATCTGGCGAGCCAGCGCAGCACACGGAACGCCGTTTACCTTCCCGCTGGTAAGCGGTACCTATTTATCTACTTGCACCCAGGGGTGCTTTCGAACTGCTAGGTTGGCAGGCGCTGGGACCGAGCAGCGGGAGCGCACCCCGCCGCGGGGATTCGAACCGCCGACCTTTCGATCGGCAAGCCCTAGGCGCTGAGGCTTTTACCCACAGCGCCACCCGCGTCCCTATAGTACAGGAGAACAATCCTGAAGCCATTTTGACTCTCCCAAATAAGCTTTCCAATTGACTTTTTGACTCTAGGGGCTTGCACCTCCCTTTTCAAATACAGTTTGGGAAGTATCTGCTAAGCTGAGCACACTATCAATATGTGTAAGAGATTCAGGAACTAAGTACTTACTATCATAAAGGAATGGTAAGGCTACTGATTTTCTCCTACTGATAGTGAACCCACTTAAGGACTGTATACAGGCTCTGTAATACCCCATAAGGCAGTGTTGTCCAAACTTAGGTCTCCATCAGTTTTTGGACTACAATTCCCATCATCCCTCACCACTGGTCTTGCTAGCTAGGGATGGTGGAAGTTGTTGTTCAAAACTAAATGGCGACCTAAGTTTGGGAAACCTTGCCATAAGGGAAAGGGAGCAGTTTTTCTGATAACACAATCAATTACCATATTTTTTGCTCCATAAACACACTTTTTCCCTCTTAAAAACTAAGGAGAGAAGTCTGTGCGTCCTATGGAGCAAATGCAGGGGGGCAGGGAATTGCTTCCTGAGCATTTTCCCTCAACAAAAAATTGTAATTCTGTAAACCTTAAGATTCCCTTAGCCCTGCTAGTGTCTTTTTCACAATATATTTTCACTATATCCCTGTTTAGGGAAGTTTTTAATATTTAATGCTGTATTGTTTTTAAAACTCGATTGGGAGCCGCCCAGAGTGGCTGGGAAAACTCAGCCAGATGGGCCGGGTATAAATAAATTATTATTATTATTATTATTATTATTATTATTATTATTATTATTATTATTATTATTATTATTATTATTTAGCATGCCCTCCAACATCTCCCCAATGAAAATAGGATTATTATTATTATTATTATTATTATTATTATTATTATTATTATTATTTTATACCTTCCCCAGCCACTCTGAGTGGCTTCCAACACGTATAAAAACATTTTTAAAAAATTAAACATTAAAAAACTTCCCTAAACGGGGCTGCCTTCAGATGTCTTCTAAAGATTGTATAGTTACTTATCTCCTTGGCTTGGGGGGGGGTCACGTACCTCCATACTCTACAATATTTATTCAATGAAAATAGGGACGTCCCAAGGAAAAGCGGGACATTCCAAGATCAAATGAGACACCAGGACAGCTTCTGCAAATCTGGGAAATAGGGGCACTTGGAGGGTTTGCCCGTAGCTGCCGTCACTCTCCCTGAAATGCTTAACCCATCTTGCATTTGAAAGACCCAAGCAGTAACCATTGCATTGCAACCTCAATAAACAGTTCATGCTATTCTAAAGTTGCTTCCCCCAGCGGCGAATGAGCAAGACCCACACGCTGATCCCACGTTCTGCTTGAGTGGGCGCCTTATTCGTTTACACCTACCTGGATCAACTTCATCTCGTCTCCTGGGCTGGCCTGGACCGGAGTACCTCCGCCCCCTACCTTGCACCTCCTTTTATAAGGTCTTCCCCCGCCCATCACCCAACCCACAGAAGCCTCAAGGACAAAGGGGGCTGTGAGGATATCTGGTTGCCAAGCAGGTTGCAGCATCAAACGACGCCAAAAAGGCACTTTCACTGTTCTCTTGGGAAGTGCCGTTTTTCGGCTCTTTCCATTCAACCAATAACAGCACCCTCCAACATTTATCCGATGAAAATAAGGGATGTCCGATCGTACCCTCCAACATTTCTCCAATGAAAAATAGGGGCGTCCTAAGGAAAGGAATCAAATATTCCGGGATCAAATCAGAAACCAGGTTGGTTTCTGTAAATCCGGGACCGTCCCTGGAAAATAGGGACATTTGCAGTAGGACTGCCACACGTCCAGGATTTCAAAGGCCAATTTCCGAAATGTGGCGCTTTGTCCTGCATCTTAGGCAAGGCAACAGAAAATTCACGTTTTTTGGGTGGCGTTTTTGTAGGAAAAAAGCTAAATAATTTCCAGGTTTTCTTTTAAGAAGCTCAACAATTTCGGTGGTAATTATTAATAATAATAATAAAGCTCATTCTAAAAAAAAAACCCACGCTGTCCTGGTTTTTACATTCTGAAATATGGCAACCTTAACTTGGAGGGTCTCAGAGCCTTAAAGGCCATGACAATGTGATATGATGCCCAAAGTGCCTGAAGGCTCCAAGGTGGGCTTCGGCCCTGACAGTCCTTTTGCCCATTCCCTGAGGTCTGGGTCAACCTCCCCCTGCCTGCTGGGGGCACTTCCAGAATCTAATCCCAGCCGTTTCCCGTTTCCCACTCATTCCTCCTCCCTCTCTAACTGGTCCTGCCAAGGTGTCTCCACAGGGCTCATGACCAGGGGTGGAGCAAGGTGGGGACGGGGTGGTGGTGGACCGCCCCGGGTGTCATCACTGAGGGGGGTGACATTCGGCACGCCGCACATCTGTCAGGGGAAGAGGGGACTTGCGCCGCTTCGTCAGCGGCCTTCCTCCTTCATTTTGACATGGAGGAGGCAGGCAAGCAGGCACGGAGATGACAGGAAGAAGAAGAAGAAGAAGAAGAAGAAGAAGAAGAAGAAGAAGAAGAAGAAGAAGAAGAAGAGTTTGGATTTGATATCCCGCTTTATCACTACTCGAAGGAGTCTCAAAGTGGCTAACACTCTCCTTTCCCTTCCTCCCCCACAACCAACACTCTGTGAGGTGAGTGGGGCTGAGAGACTTCAGAAAAGTGTGACTAGCCCAAGGTCACCCAGCAGCTGCATGTGAAGGAGCCGGGAATCGAACCGGGTTCACCAGATTACGAGTCCTCCCTCAAAAAGCTCAACTTTGGCCAACCCTTCCCTTAAAAATTTCACCAACTCCTGGCAATGATGACAATGGGTAGATCACAGCCAGTACAGTGGACGCTCGGGTTGCGAACGTGATCCGTGCGGGAGGCATGTTCGCAACCCACAGCGTTCGCTACCAGCAACCCGAGCATGCACGGGTCGCGATTCGGTGCTTCTGTGCATGCGCAAGGCAAGATTTAGCGCTTCTGCGCATGCGCAAGCGCCGAAACCCGGAAGTAACCCGTTCCAGTACTTCCGGGTTCGGCACATTGCGCAACTCAAAATTGCGCAACCCGAAGCATCTGTAACCTGAGGTATGACTGTATTTTTATACTGTGAGTAGATCGCAGTCTCTTGGGAGTCTAGATTTCAATGGGGGGCGGGGTGTGACAATAAATTTTCCACACCGGGTACCACCTGACCTTGCTACACCACTGCTCATGACTGACAAAGGCTCAGCAGGTTAACAGCAGGTTCTAGGCCCAGGGCCAGTTGAAAACATTTAGTTTCCTGAAGCAGTGCCACAAATTCCACCTGTCCTACAATACATATAGTACCACAGGCCAGCCACGTTTTATTGGCGCCTGAGGAAGCAAATCCCACAATCCCCCTCCCCGCTCTCTGGCAATAAATATACAGTTATAATAATGCCTCCCTTATTATTTATTATTTTTTGAATTTATATACCGCCCTATACCCGGAGGTCTCGAGGCGGTTCACAGAATTAAATCAAAATATAAAACCACAAAATACATAAACAACAACAACACAATACCCCCCCCCAAAACCCCACATTTTCCCTGAAACGTATGTTTGTACAGTGCTCTAAATTTGGGCTGAAGTGCTGGAATGTATAATTTTGACCATCCAGAAAAAGCTGAAATTTTCAGCAGAGTACATTATTCTGAACTATATACCTATTGTGTGGAAGTTAACAACGGGACAACGAAAATGGATTCTAGGCGCTCTAATGGTAGCCAAGAGACTGATATTGATGAACTGGAAGGATAAATATATGATCCCCTTTAATAAATAGATTGACAACATGATAACACTCACAACTAATGAATAGACTTCTTACAGATGTAGACCTTTTTGGGATAAATATGACAATACAGTGGTGCCTCGGGTTACATACTGTCAGGAGTTCAGGAGCAGAGGCGAGGGCAAGGGAGGAAACAGAGAGCGAGGGGGAGGAGGCCGAAGAAAAGATGAGTGATGACGACGACCCGAGATCTCCGAGTCTTTCCAGTGAATCAGAAGATTCACAGAAAGGAGCGCCAGTGGCCAGAGCAAGGGGGGAGCCTAGGGGGACACCCCAGGAAGAAGGGTCCAGAGGGGGCTCAGAGGGCAGCAGTTGGAAATCGGGGCCAGCGTCACCAACAGAGCGCAGTGGAGAGGAAGGGCGCCAGGTATCGAGCTCTGGCAGCTCGCAGCAGGGGGGAGGGCATGAGTCAGGAGTGGCCACACCTCCATCGGGGAGCGAAGAAACGGTTGAGCGGAAAGTGGAAGGTTGGGCGCGCGCGCCAAGTTCAAATGCACAGGAAGGTGGCGCAGTAAGCAGCCCGGAAAGGGAGCCAGGTCCTAAAGCCCGACGCAAGGAGACAGAAGGGTCCGGGGGGTCCGCGTCAGAAGAGTCCAGGAAGGAAGAGACCGCGGGGGGCAGAGGGACCCAGAGAAGAACGGTCAGGCGGAAAAGGTGGAGTAAGGCTAGGGTATTAAGCTGGTGTACAGGGGGCGGAGACTCAGACGGAGCTTCGCCGGTCTAACCCATAAGACGTAGAGCTGCACGCGGCAGCTTGAGAATGGAAACTGTAACTCAATAAAGACTTTTATAAAGTGAACGCTGGCTAGCGTGATCCTCCGTGAGCTGGGATCTGGAAGCAGCTCTGACACATACGCTTCAGGTTACAGACTCTGCTAACCCAGAAATAGTGCTTCAGGTTAAGAACTTTGCTTCAGGATGAGAACAGAAATCATGCTCCGGCGGCGTGGCAGCAGCAGGAGGCCCCATTAGCTAAAGTGGTGCTTCAGGTTAAGAACAGTTTCAGGTTAAAAACGGACCTCCGGAATGAATTAAGTACTTAACCCGAGGTACCACTGTATATGGAATGAGTTTATGCAAAATGTAGCAGGCTATTACTATTTACATATGTATTAGGATAATAATATCAAATTTATATAAGAATGTATGGGTTAAGGCATTTCTCATATACCGTATTTTTCGCCCTATAGGACGCACTTTTTCCCTTCCAAAAATGAAGGGGAAATCTGTGTGCGTCCTATGGGGCGAATACAGGCATTCGCTGAAGCTTGGAGGAAGCTTTCAGGAAGCTATCAGCAAGCCTGGGGAGCCCTGCGGGAGTTCCCGCGGGGCTCCCCACGCTACGGATAGCAGCCTGCCGCCTGGCACGCAGGATGCCCTGAAGCAGAGCACCGCGCGCGCCAGGCAGACATCGGCCAGCCCCACAAGCTTGGGGGACAGCAGGGAGGCGCAGCGCTGCCATCCCGCTGTTCCCCGACCTTGTTTTTTGGGGGAAAATAAAGGGGGGAAATCCTTTATTTCCCCCCCCAAAAAAATTAGGTGCGTCCTATGGGACGGAGCGTCCTATGGGACGAAAAATACAGTATTGTACATACAGTGGTACCTTGGTTCTTGAGCTTAATCCATTCCAGGAGTCCATTCGACTCCCGAAACCGTTCGAAAATCAAGGCACAGCTTCCGATTGGCTGCAGGAGCTTCCTGCACTCAAGCGAAAGCTGCATTGGACTTTTGGCTTCCAAAAAAGTTCGCAAACCAGAACACTTCCAGGTTTGTGGCATTTGGGAGCCGATTTGTTTGGGAGCAAAGCCGTTCGAGTACCAAGGTACCACTGTATATTGCTTCTTTCTACACATTTTCTAGACCCCCCCTTTTTTTCTTTGCATCACTTTATTTCTTCATATTTGAAACCTTCCCGATAAAAATTTAATTTATAAAGTTACAAGAAGTTAAATCGCAAAAAACCCCCAAAACCTGTTGCCTCTTCAGGGCACCTAAGATCAGCTGCCTGAGGCGGCTACCTCACTCTGCCTATTGGTGGGGACAGTCCTGTTTAGGCCTGAGATAGGGATCAAGTTAATCCTGGGGGTGCTGGTGGATAATTAAAAACAACAACTAATTTCATACCCCACAAGTGTTCTGGAAAAAAACAGGACATATTGGAGGTAATGTAATCTGCATTTCAAGATGAAATCAACAGTTTTCATCTCCTGCTGCCAGCAGTAACAAAAAACAAATGAAGTGGCTAGAGATTTTTTCCTAGGCCATGGGTTCCTATTTCTTGTCCAAGGCCATTAGCTCTGGGCTACACCAGGTGTGTTGCTAGGTGACAAATCCCTGCTTCCTTTGACACATCCCTTCTACCTGAGTGGTGTCCTTGAAGCCAATCCTCGCCATGGCGGAAAGAGTAGGAGGACAGCAGCTTGCCTTGAAAAGCAGCCAAGTGCCAACTAGGCTTGAGCTTGGTTGCCTAAGAGACATGAGCCCATTGGGATGCAAGCAGTTCAATCCTGCTTGGTGCTGGGCTGAGACCCCCTTAACAGAGATGAGCTGATAATGATTGACGATGGGCTTTTTCCACAAAGAGATCAAAGGACGTTGGCAATGCCAGGTGGGAATTGGGATCACGAATTTTAAGGATAAAATTTATAGAGTGAGTTTACTTATACGCCATAAAAAGGTAAAGGGGTAAAGGGACCCCTGACCATTAGGTCTTGTCGTGGCCGATTCTGGGGTTGCGTCACTCATCTCACTTTATTGGCCGAGGGAGCCAGCATACAGCTTCTGGGTCGTGTGACCAGCATGACTAAGCCACTTCTGGCGAATCAGAGCAGTGGAGGGAAACGCATTTACCTTCCCGCCAGAGTGGTACCTATTTATCTACTTGCACTTTGACGTGCTTTTGAACTGCTAGGTTGGCAGGAGCAGGGACCGAGCAACGGGAGCTCACCCCGTCGCGGGGATTCGAACCGCCGACCTTCTGATCGGCAAGTCCTAGGCTCTGCGGTTTAACCCACAGCGCCACCCGCGTCCCCACTTATACGCCATATCCTCCAACATTTCTATGATGAAAATAGTGACGTCCCATTTCACGAAACCTTACACATCTTATTGGGTTGCCCCAGCTACTCTGGGCAGCTTCCAACATACAGTGGTACCTCGTGTTAAGTACTTAATTCGTTCCGGAGGTACATTCTTAACCTGAAACTGTACTTAACCTGAAGCACCACTTTAACTAATGGGGCCTCCCGCTGCCTCTCGCTGCCAGAGCACGGGTTACAGACACTTCAGGTTACAGACTCTGCTAACCCAGAAATAGTACCTCGGGTTAAGAACTTTGCTTCAGGATGAGAACAGAAATTGTGCGGTGGTGGCGCAGTGGCAGCGGGAGGCCCCAGTAGCTAAAGTGGTACCTCAGGTTAAGAACAGTTTCAGGTTAAGAACGGACCTCCGGAACGAATTAAGTTCTTAACCCAAGGTGCCACTGTATAAAACGTTATTAAACTTTTTTTTTTTTTAAGTCCCTGTACAGGATTGTCTTCAGATGGCTCAGGGGCCGGATAACTCCATACCCCCCAACATTTCTCCAATGAAAATAGGGACATCCTAAGGAAAAGTGGAACATTCTGGGATCAAATCAGAAACTGGGGCGGCTTCTCTGAATCAAGGACACCCCTGAAAAATAGGGACACGTGGAGGGTCAGATTTGCTGCTTTTCCACCATGAGCTGTGCCCAAATCTGCTTACAGCAAACATCAAAATACAAAGATAAGAAAAATGCAGAGCATGTCAGTAAATTTTAAAAAATGACTGAGATAAATTTAACAAGCATAGAATAAATTTAATATTGCAAAAAAGAAGGATGAGCGGATGGATGGATGAAAAGAGAAAGAAAGAAAGAAAGAAAGAAAGAAAGAAAGAAAGAAAGAAAGAAAGAAAGAAAGAAAGAAAGAAAAGCAGTTTTTGAGCTGGTTCAGGGTCACCCCTCTGGAATAGGCTGTTTATCAGAAATGAAGCTTAGTATATGTCCTTGGAGCAAGCTTCTCTGAAATTGGATTCCCCTGTGTATGCTGTTGTGAGTTGTTTTGCCAGATGGGCAGAGTGCAAATAAAACAGGATGGAACAATGATGGGCAAAAAATGACCCTGAAAAAGGGCACTCATCTCCTGATCAAATGGGAAGGTAGCAAGGAATGGACAATGCAAACTGTTGCTCTCTTATCCCACCAGTCTTCCTCGTCTTCCTTTTCGGTTTATTATAGTAGGTTTCTTACACAGCTACATTCCCAAATTGCCAAAGTTAACACTGTGCCTAGCTAGCTTTGTTAAAACACAGGCTTTAAAAATGCACTGAAACTTGTCTGTATATGTTTGCGTGCACTCAAAACACATTGCTGTGATTAACAAAACAGAGGGAAAACGGTTTCGGAAGAACGTGTCTGACCAAGGCTGAAGCTGAAACATTTTGCCACATAAATAAAACCCTGATTTTGTTAAATCACAGTTACACATATATTATTTTAGTGATTAACTAAATCCCAGTCCCCAAAGGGATATGGAGCAAGCTTGTGCAAAGTGCTGTTGGATACCTTTATCTATGCACATGTACCTTTTGAAAGGTCTCTTCAAAACACACACTGTTGATTAGAGCCGGCGCTACAGCTTGTGTCTGGAAACAGTTAAACTACACAGCAGTATGGAGGAGCTTGTGCTGGGTGCTTTTTAAGAGATTCCCCCCCCCCCGGGCCACCAGCTGGTACCTGCTGAAGCAGTACTTCAAAAACACACTGAAGCAATGAATGCCAAATTGATGTAGAAGCTAAAATGTATTTATTAACTCACTTCTTTTATAGATATATATTTTATTTGGTTTTACATATTTAAGTTTACAATCATACCACAACACATCCAAAGTTACAAGGGTCTCCCGAATCTCTGGACTTCTTCCCCTCCCTGGGTTCTGTTAATAAACCTTTTCTACTGCACCTTTTTTAAATAATCCAAGTTTTTTATAACTCCATGGTGTCCATAGTTCTCGTTACATTACAAGTGTTATTGCAGTCCTGCTAATGTTTTCAACTACTTACAGCGGTCTTTAAGGTAAATCGTAAATTTTCCCCCATTCGTTATTAAAGTTTTGGTCTTCTTAGTTCTTGAGCTTTCTGGTCAGTTTTGCCATTTCGGCATTGTCTGACAGCTTCATTTGCCATTCTACTCTGGTAGGGACTTAATCTTCTTTCCATCTCTGAGCTAACAGCATCCGTGCAGCTGTGGTCACATATATAAAAAGTATTTTCTGCTCCCTTGGAATTTCATCACTTATAATTCCTAATAGAAAAGCCTCTTTTTTATATAAAGGTTATTTTAAACATTTTTTTCAATTCATTATATATCATTTCCCAGAATGCTTTTATTACCTTGCACGTCCACCACATATGGTAAAAGGTGCCTTCTTTTTCTTTACATTTCCAGCAGGTACAGTGGTACCTCGGGTTAAGAACTTAATTCATTTTGGAGGTCCGTTCTTAACCTGAAACTGTTCTTAACCTGAGGTACCACTTTAGCTAATGGGGCCTCCCGCTGCTGCCGTACGATTTCTGTTCTCATCCTGAAGCAAAGTTCTTAACCCGAGGTACTATTTCTGGGTTAGTGGAGTCTGTAACCTGAAGTGTCTGTAACCTGAAGCGTCTGTAACCCGAGGTACCACTGTATTTGTACCTGTCATATATTTTTGCTGACATTGTTGTTGTTGTTTAGTCGTTTAGTCGTGTCCGATTCTTCGTGACCCCATGGACCAGAGCATGCCAGGCACTCCTGTCTTCCACTGCCTCCCGCAGTTTGGTCAAACTCATGCTGGTAGCTTCAAGAACACTGCCCAACCATCTCGTCCTCTGTCGTCCCCTTCTCCTTGTGCCCTCCATCTTTCCCAACATCAGGGTCTTTTCCAAGGAGTCTTCTCTTCTCATGAGGTGGCCAAAGTATTGGAGTCTCAGCTTCAGGATCTGCCCTTCTTTTGCTGACATACTTGGTATTAAATACCAATGGTACATCATTTCCATATAATTTTCTTTCAATGGACAGCATGCCGTGAATTTCAAATCAGTTTTCCATAAAATATTTATTAACTCGCTTCTGGTGTTTTGGACTACAACTCCCATCAGCCCCTGCCAGCCGAGGCTGATGGGTGTTCTTCCAAGGAGTTCAAGGGAGCAGCATACATAGTTCTTCCCCTCACACTGCCATCATAGCAACCCCCTGAAGAAGGTGGAAGGGTGTGTGGATGCATGTGATTAGATCATGGTCAACCAATCAGATCCACAGAAGTCAAGATGTAAACATGGATCTCCCCAGCCCTTATCCAATACGTGCACCCACAACCTCATATCGGCTCTGGAATGATGGACTTCAGCATGATTTGCTCCAGTTTGTCAAATCCATCCCTCCTTCCACGCCCACCTGTGTGAGTTAAAATGGGCAGGTGAGTGCTACAACAGCAGCAAGAATACTTATTGCAAAGTATTGGAAGACACAAGATTTACCTACTCTGGAAGAATGGCAGATGAAGATGATGAACTATATGGAATTGGCAGAAATGACTGGCAGAATCCGAGACCAGGGAGAAGAAATGGTGGAAAAAGACTGGAAGAAATTTAAAGATTATCTACAGAAATACTGTAAAATTAATGAATGTTAAAATGATGTTGGACTGAAAATAAGTGGTTTTGGTATTAAGGCTAATAAGAATATGTAAATATAGATAGTTATTTGGATTAAAATATATAGTTATAATAGGTTAAGAATATAGAGTAAAGATAAATGAAAGAGGGTAAGGATTTGCTGAAAGGACTTTGTAAACGGAAATACAAAAAGGGGAGGTGTGAGGAGGTCAAGGAAATAAGCAAATGAACTTAAAGATATTGAAAAATGGATTATTTTTTTAAAGATATCTTTCTTTCTTTTTCTCTTCTTTTTTATTTTTTCAACTACCTGTTTTTTTCTATTTTGTATTTTTTCTATTTTGTATCACACTGTTTTTCTTTTTCTTCTTTTTTCTTTCTTTTTTCTTTTTAGGTCTCTTTTTTGGTAACTTTCTTGTTAGCTGTCTTTTTTCTGTTTTTTTTGTATGTGTAATTGTTGGTTTAATTATTTTTAACTTTTTTAAAAAAACTTATGTTTAGTGTAAAATCTCAATAAATATTTTATAAAAAAAAATGGGCAGGTGAGTACGCAAGGACAGCTCTCCTAAAGCTAAAAGTATAAATTACAAAATGGAAAACAACTGAAGATTTCAATCTCAAATCGTCTGGGAAAGACCACTGCAAGACACAGCTGTTAACGGAAAAATCCGAGGGCTCTCTTGGACAAAACAAAGACACCAACCAGGATAACTTGGAGCAAAACAGCAGCCTGTAGGCTTGGCCTTTATTGAACTGTTGCAACAGGGTATTCCCTTCACTTGCAAGAGAGAGGAAAGACCCAGAAAGATGGTCTGCAAGACCTTATAAAAACTTTTGAAATTCCCCTCCTCTAGCTCAAGCCCACCCCCAGAAACATCATGCATACATTACAGAAAGGAGGGGTTGACATCATGCATACGTTACAGAAAGGGTTGACATCATGCATACATTACAGAAAGGAGGGGTTGAGGGAGGAGTTGTGGTGGTAACCTGAGTGTCCTGTCACCCAGCTGGTTCCTCCTTTCCCCCTCCCCATTAGTACTTTCCAGGTGACAATGGGGAGTTTGCAGTTTCCTGCCCCCAGAGGGAAGATCTGATCATTGTCCTTTGTTTCAGTCTGTGCTGAATCCACTACCATATGCAAGTTCTTTGTCATTTTGATTGTCTTCTGTCTGGGATTATCAAGGCTGACATAGCAACTGGGCAGGGCTCCTGTGGATGTGCTGGTATGCTGAAGGGATTATGGCTGACCAGAAACCAAGCCACCCTCCTTTGATAGTAAATAAAAATGGAACAGTGCAAATCCGATGTATGGTTGATTTTCTATGAATTTATAACAGAAATGTGGCGTATGTAGTGTGTGAGTGTGAGTGTGTGTGAAGTTTGTGCAAACAGAATGATTGGGGTGGGGGGGTTCCTGCTACACAGCCCAAAACGTGCCGTTTTCTGAATGCTTCTAAATGCCAGACTGTGAAGTATAATTCCTGAATGAACACTGAAATGGAAAATAACACTATAATGTGTCTGCATGTATACTGTGAAGAATGGCATGAAAATTTCCATTGAAGCGAAAGAAAACTGTGAAGAGAACCTAACAAGTTAATAATTAGTGAGTATATCTATGTGGCTCAGTCACATGGTGTTTAAAACACCTGAAATGCGTATGTGTTACAAGTACATGCTAATCTGTGGTCTTCTATCTTGGAAGGAGTGTATCTTTGTTCTCAAGCTACTGGAGAGAATGGATGTTTTACTCCCAATCTCTGGTAGAACAGCCTCAGCCTAATGGAGGCTGAAATGGAGAAGAGACAGAGCTTTAATTCTTAGTTCTGGAAGATATTCATAATCTAAGACATTTCACCTATGCCGGCATCAGTATACAGTGGTACCTCGGGTTAAGTACTTAATTCGTTCTGGAGGTCCGTTCTTAACCTGAAACTGTTCTTAACCTGAAGCACCACTTTAGTTAATGGGGCCTCCTGCTGCTGCTGCGACGCCGGAGCACAATTTCTGTTCTTATCCTGAAGCAAAGTTCTTAACCTGAAGCACTATTTCTGGGTTAGCGGAGTGTGTAACCTGAAGCGTATGTAACCTGAAGCGTATGTAACCCGAGGTACCACTGTATTATGCAACGAACTGGATGTAAATTTATTGCTTGAAGTCGAATGGAGTTTGAGTTCTGTAAGCAAGCTTTCCGAACTGTATTTTTGGACCGGATAATTTTTATTTCAAAGAAGAGTTTGTTTTTATTTATCCAAACTGCTGCCCATATGTGCAGCGTTAACCATATCAGTAGAGACTTTGCGGTCATCTCTGCAAAATGAACACAAATGCTAGATATGATAGATTCTGTAGGTTTGCTCTGCCTGATCCTTGCAAAACGCTCTCTGCCCCTGGCCTCTCACACCGGCACGGGCTTGCCACTCCCGTAGCATTTATACTCTGTTTCGTACATGCGAGGAACGCACATGATCTCCACCACAGGCACCCGGCAGGAGACCGTGGGAGGCTTCTCCACCGGGCAAAAGCGGTCCCAGGTGCGCTTGTAGTCATGGGGAGGCTGGTAGGATTCTCGGGTCAGGGGAAGCAGACCCCGGTGGGGAACGGCAGGTATGTGTGGCCCCAGACGGGGCACTCGGGTTGCTTTGAGGAACACCTTGATGTCCCGCATTGGTTCAGGATCACGGATCACGGAGTATTCGCCACACCGCTCAAGTGAGAGAGCATCCTTCCTAGCATAGCCTTGTCGTTCCTTGCTGCAGGAGAGAGAGGAGGGAGGAGGGATCAAAATGCGTCCATTTCTCTGAAAGTGGGGTGAAACCAAGCAGTTTAAAGGAGAGAACACTGTCTGGAAGGAGCTCCCTGTGTACACACCACTACTCTTGGCACTGCAGAATATGATATTGTTTGGGAATAACTTGCCGTATTTTTCGCTCTATAAGACTCACTTTTCCCTTCCTAAAAAGTAAGGGGAAATGTGTGTGCATCTTATGGAGTGAATGCAGGCTGCGCAGCGCTCCCTCTCGCTGTTCTAGCTTCTGGCTTAGCCACGCAAAGCCTCTGCAGGGCAGCAGGGAGTGGCTCTGTCCCCACCTCCCAGAAAAGCCCCCAAGAGCCGCGCCCAGGAGAGGCTTCGGTGGCTATCGCAGAAGCCAGAACAGCAAGAGGCTATCCCAGAAGCCAGATCCCTCTTTCTGTTCTGTTCTGGCTTCTGGGATTCAGAATATTTTTTTCTTGTTTTCCTCCTCCAAAAACTAGGTGCGTCTTATCATCTGGTACGTCTTATAGAGCGAAAAATACAGGACCTTTTTCTTGATCCTGTGATACACCATACTTTCTTTGCATGCCTGCACTTGGGTAGCACACAGACTTTTATCACTGGTATTTCATTAAAATCAGTAAAAATACTGATACTTACGGGACCGCCTCTCCTGGTATGTCCCATGGAGGACCTTACGGTCTTCAAACAAAAACATCTTGGAGGTCCCGGGCCACAGGCTGGCCTCAACCAGAGCCAGAGCTTTTTTGGCTGTGGCCCCAATCTGGTGGAACGCTCTGTCACAAGAGACTAGGGCCCTGCGGGACTTGACATCCTTCCGCAGGGCCTGCAAGACAGAGCTGTTCCACCAGGCCTTTGGCCAGGGCACAGTCTGACCTCCTCCTTTGGCAATCCTCACAGAACTCTAACCCAATGGTTGCCATTAATTTGATTCTGAATTGATTTTAAAATGAATTGATTTTAGAATGCTGTGTTACTTTTATTATTGTTAGCCGCTCTGAGTCCGGCTTCGGCTGGGGAGGGCGGGATATAAATAAAATTATTATTATTATTTCGATAGCAAAACGGATAGCTTACATAAATCGAGCAACAGCCAACATCTGCCATAATCACAGATATCACAGAGTTGGAAAGGACCCTGAGGATTTTCTAGTCCAACCCCCTGCGATGCAGGAAGATACAAGCTGTCCCTGACGAGGATTGAACCTGCAGCCTTGCCGTTATCAGTACAATGCTCCAGCCAGCTAAGCTATCCAGCTGCCAAGGCACGTTAACTATGGTTGTCAACCTAAAAAATACAAGTTCTGTGTCATTGTAAACAAGTTTTCCTAGCGGTAGCAAACAAGGGTCAAAGAGTGGAATGTGGGTTCAGAGACGAGACAGTAAATAAATGAATAAATAAATGAAATAATATTTATGCCCCGCCCATCTGTCTGGGTTTCCCCAGCCACTCATTAAAAACACGATTAAACATCAAACATTAAAAACTTCCCTAAACAGGGTTGCCTTCAGATGTCTTCTAAAAGTCATATAGTTGTTTATTTCCTTGACATCTGGTGGGAGGGCGTTCCACAGGGAGGGAGCCACTACCAAGAAGGCCCTCTGCCTGGTAACCTCACTTATCGCAGTTGCACCCTAGAGGATTATGGGAAGGGAGTGTAGGCAGTGACAGAGGTGTCTGGGGTGGGGAGAGAACCTTGGAAGTGCTACTTACTCAGTGAAGGGATGGAAGTCCCGGCTGGTGACAGAGATATAGGGGTCATTCAGCCGCAGAACTGCCTTGTCCCGGATGTAGAAGGGTCTGCCTGCCATCTCTTCATTCCGTGTGCTGGCCACAATGGACTGCAGAGAGCAAAGGAACAAAGCCTCTGTTGTGCGTGGAAGTCTTGAACTCCTCAGCCCACCACAGTGGACAACCCCAACCAAGTCTGGTATTACCACACAACATTCTTGAGTGCCACTCACAAAAGAGGATAGGTCATTCAAAGTAGCTGAATTTATAGAATTGGTGAAATTAACTGCAGCAATAAGATATCAAACAAATCAGAAATTAAGGTCACATTGGGTATGGTTTGAAGAATATATGAGTAAGCCCTGCTCTAAAGCTAGCATGCTGATATGTTTGGACTAAGCTTGTAAAGTTGATTTAGATAATATAATAGTACAATAAAATAAGTAAGGTATTTATTTATATTATGTTATGTTATGTTTTATGTTTTATATTATCTTATGTTATATTTATTATATATTTTATTTTATTTATTTATTATAAGGTATTTATATATTATTTACAAGAATTGCAATGTAAATAAGAACTTTAAAGGAATAAAGATGATTAGCACTGGTGGAGGGAAGTCACAAGGGTGTATAACCATCCACCTATTTTATGCATTTTTTCTTTACCTATAGTTTTTCCTTTTTTCTGTTTGTTTGCTTGTAAGTGTATGTACCGGTATGTTACTGGTTTGTATGTATGTTAAATAAATAAATAACATTATTTTTTAAAAAAACAAAAACGTTCTTGAGTGCCTCCCAGGGCCCAGCAATGACTGAGCCGCCATTTTAATTTCCCACAATGCCCCTGGAGCAATGCTGCCTCAAGGGCATTGTGGGGGAAAGGGAAGGGTGTAGCTCCTTGTGGCTGCTTTCACTGCCAACCAAAGCTGCCAGAATCAGGAGGGGAGTCCCTCAGATCCTTGACCTCAGCCTTAGTTAGAGCTCTTGGGTCTCAAGCACATGACCTGCTTTCTTTGATTGGCAGGCCAGCAAAATAAAGAAGGATGTCAAAGAAAAGATCAGGCATGTTGGGGAAGGGATAGGGAAGGCCCAATCTGAGGCCCAATACCAAGATCAGAATCCCACCTCGAACTTGCTGCAGAGGCACCGAGGATAACCCAAATACAGTCCATACCTCAGGCTAAATTTGCTTCAAGTTGAGCGTGTTCGAGTTGCGCTCCACGGCAACCTGGAAGTAATGGAGCGCGTTACTTCCGGGTTTCGCTGCTTGCGCATGTACAGACGCTCAAAAATGACGTCACGTGCATGCGCAGAAGTGGCGAAAAGCGATGTGCATGTGTGCAGATGTGCTGTCGCTAGATACGTTTACCTCTAGATGCGAACGGGGCTCTGGAACGGATCCCATTCGTATCTAGAGGTACCACTGGATAAGCAGTTAGGCCAGGGATAGAGAAGGAAAACTGCAAATGTTGTTGAACTACAACAGCTCCCATCACCTCTCACATCATTGACTGCATTGGCAGCGGCTGATGGGAGTCGGGGGTCCCACAATATCTGGAGGGACACAGGTTTTCCTTCCCACTAAAAACAGGCAGCACCAACCTTCCCCACACGCCAGGAAATAATGGATACTGATTGGTCCGATTCCATAGGTAGCATGCAGAGATGTGCAAGCTTTTATTGGAATCCATCTGTCTCAAGAGACAACGGAGTGCACCTCTGGGGGTGAAGCCAAATTGACCTCCCTGGGGCGCAAGCCTGGGCAGTGTGTATGGAGGTCCTGGGCTGACCAAATGACAAGACCCATCCGCCCCTGGCCTCACTGATGTGGTCCAAAGGACAGCAGAGCAAGACATTTTGGCACCAGCTGGGCTGCAAAAGTTGCCGGAAGGAGGTGCACAACGTGTCTTAAGGACTCCACTCTGGATTTGTGTAGGGCTTACTTTACTCCTGTTATGTACTGAGCTGAATCCTAGAACAATAGGATCCGGAATGCAGCAGTCTGATTGGTCTGCAGGAGCAGCCAATCAGGCTCCTGGATGAAGTGACTCAGCGACCTGATTGGCCTGCAGGAGCAGCCAATCAGGCTTCTGGAGGAGGTAAATCCGCAACCTGATTGGCCTACAGGAGCAGCCCGGAATTAGCCAATCACGCAGGGCCCATTGTGTAAATAATGTATATATAGCTAGATGTTTTGGGGAAAGATTCATTCATTGCTACTATGAGCTGAATAAAGAGCATGAAATTCACACTTGACTCCAAGTATATTTCAACTCCTTAGCCTTTTCTACTCCTGAAGATATCCCACACGGCAGCAGAGGTTTGGATCAGTTTTCCTTCTCCTAGATGGGCTACCTTCCCAGTCTGACAAGTCCCATCTACCTCTCACTTCCTTCTACAGATGGTGCAGAAACTTGACCGCTGGACCCACGATTGGTCGCATCTCTTCAATCTGCCAGAGCCTGTCTTGGCATGCATGTTAAAGTCCCTAACTCACTGAGGCTTTGAGACCCATCAGCCAATCCTCACCTGCTTTAGCCGGCCAGTCAAAGGCATTCCTGGGGTGTGGCCACTGTTGTATACTGACAGCTTCTAGGAGCCACAGGTGAGAGCTGAGTGCAGGTGGGGACCAAAGGTGGACAAACCACCCCAGAAGTAGCATGACATGTCCCCCACCAAAGGCACTACCCCCTCCCCTAACACCCTACCTAAATATATATGCAAGCAATTGTTTGTAAGGTATGCAAAACCAAGCATCCTTTAGGTAGAGATTGTCAACTGGTTAACCTAAAACAGAACACAAAGATGTCTTGGTCAAAAGGAAGAAGATGTCCAGCATAGGGGGGATGTCCTCTCCCTGCTTCAGAAACACCAGATACCTTGGATGGTCCATCCAGGTGATGGTCAGCCAAGCCAAATGGCTGAGGCCCAGCATGGAAAGTAGGCTCTTGTGGGAGATTGGGCCAGCCAGGGTAGCGTTCCCTCGTCTCGCTCTTCTGGTTGCCCATGGTCAGCGGGAACCTCCATGCTCTCAGCTGCAGCTGTCGGGGAGAAGAACAGAAACAGGGGTACAGAGAAGAAGGGGTTGGGGAAACGGTCACCATGACTTCACAAGGACACCCTCTCGTGCAAATGTTTCCTCATTTGCCTCAGGGAGTTTGCCTCCTCCAGCCCGGTGTCTTCAAACAGAGCCATGGAGGAAAGATTATTTGTCTTGCCATTACCTTGTCACTTGAGGGCCTTTGTTCTTCCCCTTGAACAGGGGCTTCTGCTGAAAAACATCTTCATGTATGTGACAATGGCCGCGAGAGTTTTAATAGCACAAGGATGGAAGACTGAAGAAACCCCAACTAAAGAATCATGGCAAGAAAAATTGATGGACTATGCAGAACTGGCAAAACTGACATATAAGCTATGGGACAAGGATAACTGTGACTTTAAGGATGAATGGGAACCCTTTACAAAGTATTTGAAGATGCAGCAAAGCGAACTGGACTCCTTGGCTGGCTTTGAATAAACATTCACAAACTTTTTATTGATAATAATCAGCTGTATAGTTTTGAGGATCTATACAACTGTATAACATGCAGAAAACAGCATTTTTAGAGAAATCAAAGACTGGAACTGAGGGAAGTCGGGGGGTGGGTAGGTTCTGTGGGGGGGAGGGGGGAGGGAAAATGGGGGAGGGAAAATAAGGATGATATGTTTCTGGATAATATGTTTTGTTTTAATTTTGAATAAAAAAGTTATTTAAAAAAAAGAAAGAACAGGGGCTTCTGGGAAACTCTGCAGAATCCTCACCCCTGTCCCATTCTCCTGCCTGGACTGCAATCACAGAGTAAGGGGTGTGTGGGGCTCCATCGATGATATTTCAAGATTACTCCCTGAATGTCCAGCTGATTCAGTGTGTTTCTAAATAGGGGCTTTATACAGCAAACCTGTTCCTCAGGTCTGATTTTTTTGTGTTTTGTATTTGGCACCCCCCCCCCCATTTTTTCCAGTCATAGGTATCCACTGCTATTCCACCACTGTTTGCTCATCAACACTAGTGGGCGGAGTTTGGCAGAATGTGTCCAACTGGGTTTTTGTGGGGGTGGGATTTTTAAGTGTGTGTGTGTGTCACCCATTGCCTTTAACTTTACTGGGCATGCATGTGAATACTTCTGTACCTATTTGCATACATCTTTAAATTAAAATAAAGGAACCCTAGAAAAGCATACAAGAGCAGATGCTTCTCATCTTAATATTGTCATGTTTTGGAATGAACAGAAAGGGGGGCTTGTGATTTTCCAGAGCAGGTAGGCTGCAAGTAAATAAATAAAAATACTTAGCTAAAAGTAGAAATAATCAGAATATTTGAAACTGAAATGCTCGCTGAGGTCACTTGGGTGATGTTGTGACACATTCTAGCGATGCAACTGGCAATCTGACTGAGCAATAGGCATGGCTTCCGCGAACTGGCCAATCGCAGTGCAGGTAGCTCGGTCCTGCCCCCCCCCCTAAATCCTGGCTATGCCCAGGCTCAATTGAACTTACTTCTGAGTAAACTCACACAGAACCAGGCTGTAATTTACAGACTGGATTCATTCCACCCATTCCCTCCTCAGTAAAGCCACCAAGCCTAGGGAACTTCAAGAACTGTCACTATTTGGGGGTGGGATTCAGTCACAAATTCAGGTTGCGCTGTTTAGTTGGCTGGAAACTCTTGCGCAACAAACCTGCTTCTGCAAAAGATCAGACTTTTTGCAAGAAGCAAAGTGACAGGGGAAAACACACTGGGAGTTCCCATAACACTTGGATTGACACAACACCATCTGACCTCCCTGAAAGCAAATCATGACAAAAGCAGATTAAATTGCCAACTTTGTCTAATCCCCCTGCAAACAAATGCGGACAAATCCTCAATACACTGGCCATCTGGATGTACCCATTGACCATTTGGGCTTCTATCCCCCTTCCCAGATCTCACAGCTTCCTGCTTACCGCTTACCTTCTCTCTCAAATCTTTGTTGTAGAGGACGTCCCAATGCGCATAGGCAACAGAGTAGCGGGGGTGAGCCAGGACTCCCCCATGGGTTTTCGGGCCATAAGCGAGTTGTGAGGTGGTTGTCAAGCGTGGGATGACCTCATCTCGGAAGACTTTCTCAGATGCCGGGGGCAGCGGCTCATAGATCGTAGACTGGCGATGAGCGAAGCAGGGGTGCAAGGGAGGAGGTGTGGGAAAGAGCAGCAATGGGACAAACCATCAGGAAATGGGGAAATGGGTGCATGGATGAAAAATAGAACCAAGACTCCGCCCCCCGTAAGACCCATTTATTCCCGCAGGAGTTCTGGTTCCAGGCAGCATTAGCCCGCCTGCAGAGTACCTAGACAGGGGTCAGCAAACTTTTTCAGCAGTGGGCCGGTCCACTGTGATTCAGACCTTGTGGGGGGCCGGACTGTATTTTGGGAAAAAAATATATGAATGAATTCCTATGCCCCACAAATAAGATGCATTTTAAATAAAAGGACACATTCTACTCATGGAAAAACACCAGGCAGGCCCCACAAGTAACCCAGAGATGCATTTTAAATGAAAGGGCACATTCTACTCATGGAAAAACACACTGATTCCCGGACCGTCTGGAGGCCGGATTTAGAAGGCGATTGGGCCGGATCCGGCCCCCGGGCCTTAGTTTGCCTACCCATGACCTAGAGGCATAGCTGTCAACTTTTCCCTTTTCTTGCGATGAATCCTATTCGGAATAAGGGAATGTCCCGTAAAAAAGGGAAAACGTTGACAGCTTTGCCTAGAGGTAGCGGGAGGGGGTGTCAGTCCCCCGCTACAAACCACATCGCTTCCACTAATCCGAATTGCACCAGCCATCCCCCTGAAAGTCACCAGCTTTGGCTCACTCGTGCATAGGGCGGCGGGAAGGGCAGTGGGGGGCTGTAATTGAGCCCCACTCCGCTGCTGGTCAGCCTCCAGTCATGCCTTCGTCCCTGCCGGGGCACCAGCGTCGGGGAGTCCACCTCCCAGTCGAAGGGGAAGGCGGAGAAAGTGCCCGCCATGTCCGCCTCCGCTTTTGGGACATGGTTGCCGGGCGGCCGGGCGGAGGAGGAGGAGGCGGCGGCTGGTACCCTGGGCACCAGGAAAGGGGCGGGGCCCCTGGAACGTTAGCGACAAACGTCGCCATGGAGATGGAACGCTCGGCAGCCGGGCGTTCTAGCGCCCCCTTTGATCGAGCCCTGGATTCCATCCGGTCCCGTCCTAACGAGTCCCAATGGGATGCTGGACCGCTGTGGGAGGGGGAGCCAGGGCTTGCACCTGGATTTCCTGGGGGCCGGAAGGCCTGCTAAGGATCGTTGCTACTGAGTGCTAAAGGCCGTGGCTGAACGGTTGGGGTGCAAGCTCTTGTTGTGTGCAGCCCACCCTATTCGTGTTTACTGAGGAGTAAGCCCCTACCCGGTCCCTCAGCCCTTTCCACCTTGCTCCCAAGTAAGCGCGCATCGGGACTGTAACTTCAGTCGGAGGATGATTGTTCTTATCATCCTTCATTGCATGCATGCACAAATGGGAGCTGCAACATAATGTTGCAGTATGGCAGGGGCCTGTGCCCCTTCCATTGGTGTTGGACGCCAACTCCCATCAGCCTCTTCTAGGACATCTGGTCTCATCCCACCTCTGTTTTCTGTCTCCACACGCCCCACGCCCCACTGCCTGCCTCCCATGGCCACTGATCAACGCAAGCAGTTATTGCAGTTCAAAGGCCTTTAGAAGACATATTTATTATTAACATTTTTATTGTTGCTGTTGTTAATATGATTATTGAAAGGTTATGTCCAGTCAAATTCGACTATGGGGTGCGGTGCTTATCTACGCCTTCAGGCCGAGGCAGCTGGTGTTTGTCCACAGACAGCTTTTCTGGGTCATGTGGCCAGCATGATTAAACCACTTGTGGCACATGGGACACCGAGAACATTACTAAAGCTCATGGAAACACTGTTAACCTTCCTGCTGCAGGGGTACCTATTTATCTACTCGTGGTGGTATGGTTGGCAGGAGCTGGGACAAAGAGACAGGAGCTCACCCCATCGCTCGGATTCGAACTACCGATCTTACGATTGGCAAGCCCGTTGTTGTTGTTTAGGACATCCCTATTTTCATTGGAGAAATGTTGGAGGGTGTGACAGACCCTCTAAGTGTTTTGGATTTACAGAAGCCTTCCCTGTTTCCGATTTGATCCCAGAATGTCCCACCTTTCCTTAAAAGGTAAAGGTAAAGGGACCCCTGACCATTAGGTCCAGTCGTGGCCGACTCTGGGGTGGCGGCGCTCATCTCGCTTTATTGGCCGAGGGAGCCGGCATACAGCTTCCAGGTCATGTGGCCAGCATGACTAAGCCGCTTCGGGTGAACCAGAGCAGCACACGGAAATGCCATTTACCTTCCCGCCACAGCAGGACCTATTTATCTACTTGCACTTCGACGTGCTTTCAAACTGCTAGGTGGGCAGGAGTAGGGACAGAGCAACGGGAGCTCACCCCGTCATGGGGATTCGAACCGCCGACCTTCTGATCGGCAAGTCCTAGGCTCTGTGATTTAACCCACAGTGCCACCCGCGTTCCTTAGGATGTCTCTATTTCCATCAGTGAAATGCTGGAGGGTGTGGAGCTACGCATACCCCCCCAATCCAAGTAGATAAATAACTATACAATCTTTAGACATCTGAAGGCAGCCCTGTTTAGAGAAGTTTTTAAATGTTTAATGTTTTAATATGTATATGTTGGAAGCCGCCCAGAGTGGATGGGGCAACCCAGTCAGATGGGCAGGGTATAAATAATAATGTTATTGCTATTATCATTAGGGAATAGGACTTCCCTATTTTCACTGGCGAAATGTTGGAGGGTATGTGGGCAGAGACCTTGATGAGTCAGCTCTTCCAACCTTCCCCAAGCCTTGTTAGCTCCCAGGGAGATACGGCAGTGGGACGTCATGCACCATTGATACGCTTGTGTAGGCCTTCCAAGGGGCAGCGGGCAGAGACAGCCCTGCTCAGAGAAATTGGATAGGAGAAAGCTCTTTAACGCAACAAAAGAAGCAAGAACAATTTAAACAATGCGTCTGCTAGGGCTGCAAGAGACCCGTCTCAGGTATGGACGGCTTAAGAGAGCAGAGCCTCTTGCGTGGATCTTAAAAGCCAGGACTCGTTCATTACAGGGAGGAAATGGTTTCTGGGGTAACCTGGTCCTAAGCCATTTCTTAGGGCTTCAAAGGTCATTGCTGGCACTGCTAAATGGAGCCCGGAAACAAACAGGCAATCAGTACAGATGGAATCAGTTCTGATCTTGAAGCGCCGGATAACAATCTGGCGTTTTGTACTAATTGAAGTTTCCGGGCTCTTTTCAAAGGGCAACCTTGCAGTAAAGAACATTGCAGTTAATCCTTCCTAGAAATTAAAAAAGGAGAACCTTTTGCAATTTTACAGTTGGGTGCTTTCTTCAAATCGTGTGTTTTCCAGCTATCACAGGTGTGGCGGAGAACCTTGGTCCCTCCAGATATTGCTGAGCTGCAGGGGCCAGTGAATGGAATATTTATATATTATATATTATATTTATAATATAACATTGGAGGGGTGGAGAGCTGAATTTCAGAATCCCATCCCATCCGCTCCGTTCCATTTCCCCTTCCTCCCTGCTTTCCCCAGTGTGCTGTAGCAGTTGGAGCATCAGACTAGGACCTGGGAGTCCAGGGTTTGAATCCCCACTCAGCCATGAGGTTCACAGGGTGACCTTGGGCCAGTCACTGCCTCGCAGGGTTGCTGTGGGGCTCAAATGAGGCAGGGGCGAAACCGTGAGCTCCTTGGAGAAAAAGGGTAGGATATGAATATAATCAATCCATAAATAGTCAGTGACCATGCAGGCTGCTTGGAGGCAGGGTTCCTTATGATGTTATTCTAGAGGGCTTTTGTACTTCTGCAAGCTGAGAGACTCCCCCAAGGCTTCTGATGCCCAAAGCTCGTGTGCGATCCTAAGAAGCACCCATCAACTGCAACCCACACCTCCAATAATAAAGACTTGCCATTTTACTTTCAGCCATCCGATGGCACTCTGGGTCAGTGGACACTATCACTTTTGGAGTTCCAGGTGGGTGGGATGGATTTGGAGAGGGTGGGGTGCATTTTATTGGTTTATTTATTGAATTTATATACAGTGGTACCTCGGGTTAAGTACTTCATTCGTTCCAGAGGTCTGTTCTTAACCTGAAATTGTTCTTAACCTGAAGCACCACTTTAGCTAATGGGGCCTCCTGCTGCCGCTGCGCTGCCGCCGCACAATTTCTATTCTCATCCTGAAGCAAAGTTCTTAACCCAAGGCAATATTTCTGGGTTAGCGGAGTCTGTAACCTGAAGCATATGTAACCTGAAGCGTCTGTAACCCGAGGTAGCACTGCACCACCCTGTATCCAGGGGACTCATGCATGTTCCTAGCAACCCTGAGAACCAGTGAGGCCCAACTTGAATTAAAATGGGGGGGGGGAGCCCCACCCCGCATAATTGATTACATGACACAGTGCATGTGTGCCACGGCTAAAAATTGGCCGCTGTTTCTTTAATGCTAAAAGAACTAAGTCAGCGTGAGTCAGCGGCCTACAATGACTTTCACCAAATTTTACCTGTATATATAGAGTGTTCAATGATAGTGTTGGGTGTGAGTTGGTTGGATGGTATAAAGCTGGTTGTGTTTGATATGTATAAAGCTGTCGGTCGTGGTTGGAGAAGACAACTTTTAAGAATAAAAGCAGCAATACTCTTCAAAGTACTCTTTCTCAAAGACTCTTTTGTGCCAACTAAGGCCTGAGGACTAGGCAAAGGAGTAAAAATGAGGTCAGAACCTTTTCTTTTTCAAACACTGACAATGTGTACTATTTTAATGGCAATGCCCATCAACTTTGGGGGGTCCCCGGCCCCCTCAAATATTTTATTGGTGGGCAAAGACCCCCTTGGCTCCTAAGAGTTGGCTCCTGTGGTGTGATGTCGCACAGGAAAAACGTGCCCTTTTGAAAAACAGGGCTTGGAATTGGGTAGGGGGAGCGAGCAGGTAGGTGAGGAGGAGTTGTGTGGGGCAAGAGGTGTTCTGGGAACAAGAAGGAGGGAATAGGTAGAACTTGGTGAGGGGTGTGTGTGTGAAGGCCATCTTGGCACAGGGGCAGGGATATGGGGTTCACGGTGCCTTGGGTATCCAGTGCTGCGTTGCTGGGGAAACAAGCCCCTCTTGAGATCTAATGCTCTCCAAAGGAGACTCGGGCGTGAATAGGTGTTAAGAAGCCATTTTTCTTACAGACATGACCGTCTCCGACACGTCTCGATTCCCAATGGAAACATGACTCTGGAATCTGGCTACCGCTTGGCACAGATGGGGGTGGTGACTCCATTTGTTTATTTGTTTCAAAAGGCGAAGGCGATGTGGGCCCTTATCCCCAAAGACCTGTGGCTAAGGCCTCCCAGGGTCGCCCGCTGCCCCAGCAAAGCCTGTTATGATATCTCCTGCCCGCCATATTCCGCTGCGTCTTGCTGCTGCAGTCGTATATTGCAGACACACCCTGCGTCTATCCTGACAAAGCGCCAGGCAGCAGTCTTCTTGGAATCCATAGTGAAGGCCCTCACATAGGTTTGGGTCGTCTGGCACTCAGAGATCCAGTAGTTTCGATCCACCCCACGGCAACCGCCCGCAGTTCCCCTTCTGGGTGTGCACCTGGTCTCGAAAAAGTACTGCCTCAGCCGGCCGTGAGGCGTCTGAAACTCAGACAGCAGCGTCACATTCCTGCCACGGATGTCCACAGCTGTATGTTTGTCTGCCACCCAAGTGCTCCTGCTGTCACACACGGCCAACATCGCCTCAGCAGTGTCCGACAAGGGTTGGGTGGTCGGCTCACTTCTAGAAAGAGCAACACGGGGAGACAGGAACTCCTCGTCCCCGACTGGAGGAGCAGGAGTGCCGAGGACGTCAGCGGCGTTGGGAAGAGGGGTGGCATGAGAGACGACGCAAAGCCATGCGGTGACCACAGTAATCAGCATGGCTTCCTCTATGATGGGGAACCTGTGCAGGAAGTGGGGAAAGGCAAGCCTGGGAAAATGCGTTCGCCAATAAAACGTCCCATCCACAACACAGGTTGCCAGCACGTGGTTCCCCCCCCCCAAGGCCACATCAACCTCATGGATTTAAGGCAAATCCTAGCTTCCCTGCCCCCCAATAATTTTCGTACTTTCGCAAACTTTGGAGCTCCCCTAAACCTGCTGATACCTGTTTTTTTTAAAAAAATTTGAATTACATTTATATCTCACTTTTCCATCAAAGAGCTCAAGGTAATGTATACAGTGGTACCTCGGGTTAAGTACTTAATTCGTTCTGGAGGTCTGTTCTTAACCTGAAACTGTTCTTAACCTGAAGCACCACTTTAGCTAATGGGGCCTCCCGCTGCTGCTGCGCCCCTGCTGCACAATTTCTGTTCTCATCCTGAAGCAAAGTTCTTAACCTGAGGTAATATTTCTGGGTTAGCAGAGTCTGTAACCTGAAGTGTATGTAACCTGAGGTACCACTGTACATGGTTCTCTTCCTCTCCATCTTAACCAAGGGTGCCAACTTTGGGGATGGGCAGCCCCCTCAAATATTTTATGGGTGGGGAGGGAGACAAAGATATATTGGCCCCTAGGAATTGGCTCCTAGGCTCTCAACAACCCCCTGAGGTAGGTTAGGCTGAGAGATTGCGACTGTCCCAAGGTCACCCAGGGAACTTTATGGCTGAGCAGGGATTTGAAGCCCAGTCTCCCAGTCCCCAATCCAGCACTCCACCAGTACTTCCTCCTGAACTTCACAAATAGAGGGAATGACAGTGCAGATTGTGTCCATCCCTCCACCTGTTATAAAAGTGATTTCCCCAACTTTTCTGCCAGACCCAGGGCCCAATTGTTAACAACAGCAACCTGCACCGCGGGAAATTTTCTTCTTAATTTTGTAATTATTATTTTTTACCTTTACCTACTGGGATCTGTTCTCTCCTCTGCTTCTTGATTCACTCTTCTTTCCTCTCCCTTTCTTGCTCTATCACTCTCTCCCCTTTCTGTTCTGATGACATTCGCAGTGCTGCCGTTGCAGACCACTGTAAGTCAACAGAGCTCTCTCTTTTTGGGCTACAGCAAACAAGAGGTCAAAGTACGGTACCCGGATATGGTGTCTTTTAGGACTTTGGCCAACTAGAATCTGCTGAAGAGAACATTTGGGTAGTTTCACGAATTCCACAGGGCCAGGGGTCTGAAGTTATTTGGCTGCACTAAACTAGAATCTGACAGAACTTATTAGATATATACAGTCATCCCTTGGTTTTCGAACAGCTTAGTTCTCTAACGTTTTGGCTCCCAAACGCCACAAACCCGGAAGTGACTGTTCCAGTTTGCGAACTATTTTTGGAAGCTGAACGTCCGGCGGGGCTTCCGATTGACTGCTGGAGTTTCCTGCAGCCAATCAGAAGCCACGCTTTGGTTTCCGAACGTTTTGGAAGTCGAACAGACTCTGTTCGACTTCCAAGGTACGACTGTATAGAGGCACTTGCCTCTGTCGAATCACAGCTCGGGCATTTCATGGAGATTACAGCTGGGGAGGGTGGCAAGTACTGCAGGCATGCGTGTGGTGCCCACAGTGGTTTCTCTGGTTTGCTAATGTGCCCACAGGTCTAAAACAGTTGGAGACCATTGCCCAAAGGCAGTCCAACTCTTCATAAGGACTTGCAACTCCACATCAAGCCATCAGGTGGCGCTCAGGGCCAAAGGACACTTTCCCCTTCCAAAGCTACAGCAGGTGAGGACTATAGCATGGGTAGGCAAACTAAGGCCCGGGGGCCGGATCCGGCCCAATTGCCTTCTAAATCCGGCCCACGAACGGTTAGGGAATCAGCGTGTTTTTACATGAGTAGAATGTGTCCTTTTATTTAGAATGCATCTCTGGGTTCTTTCTGGGGCATAGGAATTTGTTCATTTTTTTTTCTTTTTTCCAAAATATAGTCCTGCCCCCCACAAGGTCTGAGGGACAGTGGACCGGCCCCCTGCTGAAGAAGTTTACTGACCCCTGGATGATAGTGTGGATGTGCAAAACACAGCTTGTGGAGATAACAGACCAGACATTTAAAGGCTCCCCACCTGAAAAGAATACCAGGAACTGTACAGTGGTACCTCGGGTTACATACTGTCAGGGGTTCAGGAGCAGAGGCGAGGGCAAGGGAGGAAACAGAGAGCGAGGGGGAGGAGGCAGAAGAAAAGATGAGTGATGACGACGACCCGAGATCTCCGAGTCTTTCCAGTGAATCAGAAGATTCACAGAAAGGAGCGCCAGTGGCCAGAGCAAGGGGGGAGCCTAGGGGGACACCCCAGGAAGAAGGGTCCAGAGGGGGCTCAGAGGGCAGCAGTTGGAAATCGGGGCCAGCGTCACCAACAGAGAGCAGGGGAGAAGAAGGGCGCCAGGTATCAAGTGCTGGCAGCTCGCAACAGGAGGGAGGGCACGAGTCAGGAGTGGCCACACCTCCATCGGGGAGCGAAGAAACGGTTGAGCGGAAAGTGGAAGGTTGGGCGCGCGCGCCAAGTTCAAATGCACAGGAAGGTGGCGCAGTAAGCAGCCCGGAAAGGGAGCCAGGTCCTAAAGCCCGGCGCAAGGAGACAGGAGGGTCCGGGGGGGTCCGCGTCAGAAGAATCCCGGAAGGAAGAGACCACGGGGGGCAGAGGGACCCAGAGAAGAACGGTCAGGCGGAAAAGGTGGAGTAAGGCTAGGTTAGTAAGCTGGTGCACAGGGGGCGGAGACTCAGACGGAGCTTCGCCGGTCTAACCTGCAAGACGTAGAGCTGCGCGCAGCAGCTTGAGAATGGAAACTGTAACTCAATAAAGACTTTTACAAGTGACCGCTGGCTAGCGTGATCCTCTGTGAGCTAGGATCTGGAAGCAGCTCTGACACATACGCTTCAGGTTACAGACTCTGCTAACCCAGAAATATTATCTCGGGTTAAGAACTTTGCTTCAGGATGAGAACAGAAATCACGCAGTGGCGGCACGGCAGCAGCAGGAGGCCCCATTGGCTAAAGTGGTACCTCAGGTTAAGAACAGTTTCAGGTTAAGAATGGACCTCCAGAACGAATTAAGTACTTAACCCGAGGTACCACTGTACTAGGGACGCAGGTGGCGCTGTGGGTAAAACCTCAGTGCCTAGGACTTGCCAATCGTATGGTCGGCGGTTTGAATCCCCGCGGCGGGGTGAGCTCCCGTCTTTCGGTCCCAGCTCCTGCCCACCTAGCAGTTCGAAAGCACCCCTAAGTGCAAGTAGATAAATAGGTACCGCTTTATAGCGGGAAGGTAAATGGCGTTTCCGTGTGCTGCGCTGGTGCTGGCTCACCAGAGCAGCTTCGTCACGCTGGCCACGTGATCCGGAAGTGTCTCCGGACAGCGCTGGCCCCCGGCCTCTTAAGTGAGATGGGCGCACAACCCTAGAGTCGGACACGACTGGCCCGTACGGGCAGGGGTACCTTTACCTTTACCTTACCACTGTACTTGGTTAAGGGTGCTGGGAATTGTAGCTCTGCGTGGAGCAAACTACAGTTACCAGGATTCTTTTGGGGCTCTGCAAAAGGTGCCTTTAGATGTTTGTTGTATATGCAGCCTGAGAGAGCTACTAGGAAGGTTTGGGCTGTCAGGGAGGAGCTGGCTGCCACCCACATTTCTTTCCCATGAGTCTTGCTTTCCGCACGCTCCTTCCCCCCCCCCCAGGAGCCCGCCCCCCCCCCAGCCAAAAGGAAGACATTCAGGACACAGGAAATCCAAGCAGCAGGCAGACATGACTTTTTGCTTTTTAATCCTCCCCACCCACCTCCACACACAGACATCACACACACTTTCCTAGAAATCATTCCCCCCCCCTCCAGAGTAATGAACGCAAATAAGTTAATAATTAAGACGACAGGATCAGGTCAGACACAGGCTGTAGCTGGAGGGAAGGGAGGTAATAAATATGAAGAGAGGAAACAGAATGAGGGAAGGGAGATTCCAGAAGGAAACTTACACCTAGCAATCCCCCCCCTACCCCGAAAAAGTATGTTCCAAAAGAACTCTACGGATCTCTCAGACGCTTATCCCAGGCTCCTCAATTAATATATCAGTCGTGATGGACTTCAGATTCAATGGATCTCCCACTCCAATCGGCAGCTGAAAGGGAAAGTGGGGCGCATGCAAAGCGGCAGATTGGGCACCTGCATCGAGGCTGCATGCGTCTGGTATCCACAAAGCAGCGGTGAGGCCTGGCAGGCGTGGTTGGTGCCTATGTGTGTACAGACAACACGCCCTAAAACATTCCCTAGGATCCACCTGCCGTGCACACGCAGGGAATCTTTGGCAAATGCGCCGAGATGGAACAGGTTCCCCGAGGGTAGGCAGTCGAAAAGCCCTGATCTCGCAGACTGCGCTGAGGGAAGGACTCTGGAGTCTGCTGTGCGCCGCAAGGGTGCAATGGCAGCATTGGTGTGTGTGTGAGAGAGAGGCAGCCAAAGGCAGGTTGTAGTGACTCTAAAGCAGCACCCACAAGACCCCAGTGCCCTGACACATGTGGTAGGTATGAAGTTTTGACCACTAGGGGCCCCATCATGGCCCCTCCAGTCCACAAGGTCTGCCTGGCTGCATCTCAATAATGCTTAAAGTTTGCTTCTCCACTGTAGAAGTGCAGCAACAACGTCTATCCCGTCCAGCCAATGGCCACGTTTGCGACGATGAACCTTGTTGACAGGGACTTCGCGGGCCAATAAGCAGAGCCAGACAAGGCAGCCTGGGGCCTGCCAATCAGCCAGGACCACACACCTTTCTTCTTGTCCAATGGGAACCATGCACATTTCCCTTGGCCAAAGGGCGGCCATCTTGGGCCTAGTGGTCCCATTGCTCCATCTCCATCTCTTCAGTAGCCAAAGTGACAAAGGTAGATTACCAGTCGCCTGTCTCCCTACGTCCGACCAGTACGAGTGAGCAGGGTGCAGACGCACGCGGTGTCGATTCGGATCCAGCGCCAGGTCACGATCTTGTCGGAATCCATGGTGAGCGCCCTCACGTACGACTGTTTGGCCTTGCACTCGGAGATCCAGTGTCGGCGGTCCACACCCCGGCAGCCACTCGCCGTGCCCCCAGCCGGGTTACACTTGGTCTCGAAGAAATATTGCTTCAGCGGGCCGGTCAGCGTCTGGACCTCAGAAAGCACCGTCACGGTTTTGGCGCGGATGTCGACGGCTGTCCGCTTGTTGGTCACCCAGACGTTGACGCTGTCGCACACCGACATTTCTCCCCGGCGGAGGGATCCGTCCAACGACCGCTTGGACCTGAGAGTCCGGTTTGCGGCCTGCGCCGGCTGGGCGTTCGAGTCCTCCATGAGGAAAAGCAAGGGCGGCTCTGCCGGTTCGCTGTTGGAAAGAGTGACACGCGGAGAAAAGAGGTCCCAGTCCCTCAGGGGGGTCTCGGCCCAGAGGACATCGGTGGCGTTGGACTGGGTACTGGCGCTGGGAAGGGGAGCAGCACGGATGACGCAGAGCAGTGGCGTGACCATGGCATGGAACAGAACAAGCATCACTCTCTGCGCGGCGGGGACCTGGGAAGACAGGGAGAGAAATGAGTCTCCAGAAATGCTGCACGCCTGCCGACAAAGGGCTCGAGAAAATGAGACAGATCTATGGATCCCCGTCATTATTTTCACTATTTTTAATAGATAATTTTATTATTTATTTTTTTTTCTCATGTTCTCTTTCTTTTGATTTCTCCTTTCCTTCTCTTTTCTTCCTTCTGACTTTGTTCTCTTCTAGACTAAGTAGCTGTTTTATCTCAGTAGTATATCATAAAAAAGATACTTTGTAATGAGTATGCATTTTTGTATATCTTTGAATAAGTATCTTTTCTTTCTTTTTTTAAAAAAAGATCAGTTTATTACCTATTGCAAGGCACTTAGAGAGATCTTAATACAGTCGTACCTCAGGTTACAGACGCTTCAGGTTGCGTTTTTTCAGATTACGGACGAGCCGAAACCCGGAAGTACCGGAATGGGTTATTTCCGGGTTTTGAAATCACACTTTGCGCATGTGCAGAAGCACCGAATCGCAACCTGCGTGTGTGCAGACACGGCGCTGCGGGATGCAAACGTTGCGGGTTGCGAACGTGCCTCCCGCATGGATCACATAAATAACCTGAGCATCCACTATACAATCAAGTGGTATAATGATTGTATTACACAAAAGATAAATAATAAACCTCTTTAAAAATATTGCCGCAGCAACAGGTACAAATGACACCAGCAGAGTGAAACAGTACAAACAGGCAGTGAAAATGGCAAATTAAAAATACTGGCAGAATTTGCCTTTAGGTTAGCTCAAAACAGGGTCAGAAGTATTTTGGCACCACAAAGCAACAATTGGACAGGGCACAGAGCTATTTGATGGGGTTTATGGTACAGTTGCCATATTTCAAACAGTTGCTAAGCTTCTTTTGGCAAAGTTGTTGACCTACTGAATTCAATAGAATAGTAAAATCATAGAGCTAGATGAGAACCTCAAGGGCTGGGGCGATGCAGGAATTTCAACGTGTGGTCCCCCATCCAATTTGAAACCATAGCAGACCCTGCTTAACTTTGCAAATGTACTTGCAGTGTTATCCCTGCAACAGGACTTCCTTCTGGGCAGACATGGTTAGAAACTGCACTGTCAGAAGCCTATTTGGGCAGCGAGAGACATATACCGTACTTTTCCATGTATAACCCACCCCCATGTTTAAGACGCCCCCTATTTTGGGGGACTCAAAATTAAGAAAATGAGGGGATGTTGCCAGGAGTTGTTGAGCTATGTGGGGGGGGGGAGGATTGCCCAATTTTTGAGCTTTTTTTGGGGGGGGTGGCATAAAGTTGTTAAGCCTTTTTTCAGAGATTGCCGAAAATCGCTCACCCATCTGCCTGACGCTGAAAGCCACAAATTGCCCGCCCTATTGCCACAGCGGCAACCAATCAACCCCAGCCTTTGCCGCAACACGCCCAATAGCTGCTGACGATCTCTGGCTCGCAGCAGGAACCAATCCCACGTCCCACCCTATGCACTATCCATGTATAAAAGGTAAAGGGACCCCTGACCGTTGGTCCAGTCGTGGCCAACTCTGGGGTTGCGGCGCTCATCTCGCTTTATTGGCCGAGGGAGCCAGCGTACAGCTTCCGGGTCATGTGGCCAGCATGACTAAGCCGCTTCTGGTGAACCAGAGCAGCGCACGGAAACGCCGTTTACCTTCCCGCCAGAGTGGTACCTATTTATCTACTTGCACTTTGACATGCTTTCGAACTGCTAGGGTGGCAGGAGCAGGGACCAAGCAACGGGAGCTCACCCCGTCGCGGGGATTTGAACCACCGACCTTCTGATCAGCAAGTCGTAGGCTCTGTGGTTTAACCCACAGCGCCACCTGCGTCCCTTATCCATGTATAAGGCGACCCCAATTTTTGGATGTAACTTTTTAAGAAAAAAAACCTCGTCTTATACATGGAAAAGTACGGTAAATTCAATTGATGGGGATGGGAGTAGATGGGGTGACGGGACAGTTACCTGTGGGTTCAATGCTTTCTTCAATCACAGCCAAGCAGATTCCAGGTTTTAATCATGACCTTCCAGGCTAGCGTCCTGCTGTGATGCTCCCTGACGCAAGCCAGCCTGGGAAGGAAGGGGTCCTTTATTTCTGTAGCGAGAGCTGCTTTCTGCCGCCCTGTCCCTTAATGGGTGCTGGTGCTTCCTCGCAGCTCACGTGCCCAGAAGTCTAGGCTCCTTGGGACGTCTGCAGATCTCACGCTGCATCTTTGCTTCTCCGCGGGATGAGCAAGGAGAAGGGACCTTTCTCACAGAAGCAAGTGTTTCGTCTCTGTCTCAGAGGACAGGAAGATGCTCTGGGGTGTCATTCACTTGAGGGCTTGATGCTACTCACAGCATCTGGCAGAGGAGACAAAAAAACAAACTCTTCAATGGACAAGATCAGAGTAGGCAACCTAAGGCCCACGGGCCACAAACAGCCCATGGGGGTTGTTTAACCGGTCTACAAGCTGTCCCCAAACTGAGCCGCCTGCTCAGCGAGTCCCCGCGTGCTGCGCTAAACTGGCGCAGCACGGCAAAGGGACTCGCTTCTGCAGCGCCGGAAATTGCGTCTGCGCAGACACAAAAGCTGGAATTCGTGGGCAGGCGTGCTCACACACATGTGCAATCCGGCCCACGGAGTGAACCGGCCCAGGTGAGGTTAACCTTGCCGACCCCTGGACAAGATTGAGGAGTCCCAGGTTTCCTTGCAAAAATCCTCAGGGGGTTTAGTACCTTCACCTTTGCATAAAATCCCCTCTGTGACATATTCCAACCTTCCGTTGTTTCAGTTGGCTGTGTACACACCATAAACACGAACTCAGGACGATACATGCTAAGAGGAAGGCATGTTTGGCAAATCCTCACCGTGATCAACTCCTGCCCGGAAATCTATGTCCCCACTGTGGAAGGACGTGTGGATCCAGAATTGGCCTCCACAATCACTTATGGACTCATTGTTAAAACCATATTCATGGAAGACAATCTAATTCGACTACAAGTGATTGCCAAAGAAGAAGAGGGAGGCATGCCATACATTTAACATGCTTTACTCCCCCCCCCCCAAGAATCCTGCGAACTGTTAGTTTAGTTCCACAGGGACGCAGGTGGCACTGTGGGTTAAACCACAGAACCTAGGACTTGCCAATCAGAAGGTTGGCAGTTCGAATCCCCACAACGGGGTGAGCTCCCGTTGCTCAGTCCCTGCTCCTGCCAACCTAGCAGTTCGAAAGCACATCAAAGTGCAAGTAGATAAATAGGTACCACTCCTGCAGGAAGGTAAACGGCATTTCCGTGCGCTGCTCTGGTTCGCCAGAAGCGGCTTAGTCATGCTGGCCACATGACCCGGAAGCTGTACGCCGGCTCCCTCGGCCAATAAAGCGAGATGAGCACCGCAACCCCAGAGTCGGCCACGACTAACCTAATGGTCAGGGGTCCCTTTACCTTTACCTTTTAAAGTGATGAAAGCTCCTAAATTATTGGCTTGTGAGAGCCATGCGGTCTGAAGTGGAGCAAGCAGTTCAGACCTCACACGTTGATTATCTAGTCCCTCCCAAGGTGAGCTAAGCCTGGCAGGACAGCTTACTCTGTGGCAGAGCTTTCCAAACTGTGCGTCACGACACATTAGTGCTCTGGCTGCAGTGTGTAGGTGTGTCATGCAAATGCTCCCTGCGCTCCTGCCAGGGCTGGAAAACGGTTAGTTTAACCTCCGTTTTGCTAGTGTCACCAGCATGAAAAGTCTGGAAAACTCTGCTCTATGGTCTTAACCCTTTCATGCATCAAATAGAATTAAGCATGTCTGAGGCTGGTTATCCCAGTTTCCTCAGGGAGGGTATGGCTGGCTGACAGGAATACTGAACAGCAGAACTACTAGGAGGTAAGGATACACTGCAACAGGTGCTCAGTGTTTTCAGAGAACCGTGCAATGTCTCTTGCCTTTTTACTGAATCCAGAAGGTTCTGGATCTCTGTCCCATGGCTAAAGCTCACTCGATCTTTCTCCTCCCCAAGAACTCAGGATGGAGACATGGTTCTACATAACACCTGCTCTGGATCCCACCCAGTTTGCAAAGAACATAAGAATGCAAGTGCCCTTCCCAGCTCTTGTTCCTAATCCATCAGCAGCCAACATGGTGCCATGCAGATGTTCTGGACTACAGCTGCCAATCATCCTGTATAATTGGCCATGCTGCCTGAAGCCAAAACATCTGGAGTGCAGCACGTTGGCTACCTCTGCTGTAATCCACATGATAACATCAAGAACAATTTTGTTTTTTAATGTTCCAAGGGCGCTGGAAGACACCCAAGAGATCATGCAGGACACAACCCTCATTTATGACGATTTAATTAATTTATATACCACTTATAATTGCCAAAGTGGCTACTCAGCAGTTTACAAGTATAAAACCAATTACAAAAAGAACATAAACGTGCGTAATTGAAAGACACAATAAAACAATCCTGACAAAACATTAAAATAAACATCCGCAATTAAAATGTGTGAGGAAACCAGTCCATTAAAGCAGTTAAAACAGGAGGTTCGGGTTAGGAGATCAGGGAAATGCTTGTTTAAACAGGTCTGTTGTCAAGAGCTGGCAGGTTGCCAATATCGATGGGGGTCTCTTGTACTTCGGCAGGGAGAGCAACTCACAATGCTGGTGCCACGAATGATATATCCTGCCTCTGTGTTACCACAAGCTGACAATCGCCAGACCATTGCAAAACTATCTGGGTTACGTTTGTTGATCATAATCCCCCTACCAGACAATGGAATGGAGCACCACAATATGCCATACAGTAGAAGGTAAAGAAAGGACACGGGTGGCGCTGTGGTCTAAACCACTGAGCCTCTTGGGCTTGCCAATCAGAAGGTTGGCGGTTCAAATCCCTGCGACGGGGTGAGCTCCCGTTGCTCTGTCCCAGCTCCTACCAACCTAACAGTTCGAAAGCACACTAGTGCAAGTAGATAAATAGGTACCACTCTGGCGGGAAAGTAAACAGCGTTTCCGTGTGCTCTGGCACTTGTCACGGTCCTCCGTCGGCCAGTAGTGTTTACCTTTATACTGAGGAAGCAGTGCTCTAGAAACTCAGATATATAAGCTAGGTGCTAAGTGGCTCCTTAAACCAGGGTTACAGTCACCAAAACGGAAGGTCTGGTTGCCATTTTGGGGAAAGATGGCTCTAAAGTCTTATGGACTGACTGATGGATTCTCAGTGAAACATCTGGCTAGTTCAGATGATGACCTTGAGCTAGGTTAAGAGCTCTGAGAACTTCAAAGAAGAAAAGTCGCTGGATCCAGGAACAGCCCACATATATATTTGGCTATTATTAATAGCGACTGCTCCTGCTCAGGCTGCACAGAAAAAGCATTTTGGTTCCAGAAATTCATTCTGATCATGCAGATAAAATATAACGGACAGAATTCTACAGGATGTGGTGTCAGTGGGTAAAAACAGTCCCGATCCAATGATCCCCAGGCATGCACCTCCAGATGGTAGACGTGTCAGGCACCATCCTGGCACCCAGCCATCTTCACTTGGTCCCAGGTTGTCGATAGGTAAAGGTAAAGGGACCCCTGACCATTAGGTCCAGTCATGGCCGACTCTGGGGTTGCGGCGCTCATCTCGCTTTACTGGCCGAGGGAGCCGGCATACAGCTTCCGGGTCATGTGGCCAGCATGACTAAGCTGCTTCTGGTGAACCAGAGCAGCGCACGGAAACGCCGTTTACCTTCCCGCCGGAGCGGTACCTATTTATCTACTTGCACTTTGACATGCTTTCGAACTGCTAGGTTGGCAGGAGCAGGGATCGAGCAACGGGAGCTCACCCCGTCATGGGGATTTGAACTGCTGACCTTCTGATCGGCAAGTCCAAGGCTCTGTGGTTTAACCCACAGCGCCACCCGCGTCCCTCAAGTTGTCGATAGCCAGGTGCAAAATGCGCCTGGCGCCTGGCTAATTCCAAACACTGGGTAGAAGCTACACCAAAATGTTGCTCTGTACCTTTGCTCTCAAACAGGAGTGTCATCCTTCAAGGTCTGAGCAAATCAACCATACATACTCTCCTTAGGATACTGCTAGAAAGGGCAAGATATGTCTCTGAATTCCTCTTATCGTATTGACCATGCCTCTGACCTACAGGCTGCAGCTCCCAGGCCCTCTTACTAAAGTAACTTTCCTTTCCTCCATCGTTCTACCCGGACACTGAGGTCCAGTGCCGAGGGCCTTCTGGTGGTTCCCTCACTGCGAGAAGCCAAGTTACAGGGAACCAGGCAGAGGGCCTTCTCGGTAGTGGCACCCGCCCTGTGGAGCGCCCTCCCACCAGATGTCAAAGAGAAAAACAACTATCAAACTTTTAGAAGACATCTGAAGGCAGCCCTGTTTAGGGAAACTTTTATGTTTAATAGATTATTGTATTTTAGTGTTTTGTTGGAAGCCGCCCAGAGTGGCTGGGGAAACCCAGCCAGGTGGGCGGGGTATAAATAATAAATTATTATTATTATTATTATTATTATTATTATTATTATTATTATTATTATTATTTAACCCTAGGGGAAAGTGTTTCCTTTTGCTTCCTTTATTTTTATGGTGTTCCAAATTTGTTTCTGTACTTCTTCAGACTTGAGGGTTCTCGCACTTTGCTTCTCAGTGGCCCTGTTTTGGGAACAACACCAAGGACTGGGGAAAGGACTCTGGAAGCCAGTGTTCTCTGGCTTAGAGCAGGGCGAGGCTTGGGCTCCTGGCTTCCCTGGCAGGGGAGTGGTGCCTAGTGGCTAAGCAGACAACAACTGGTAAATCCAATTCCAGGGTCCCTTTCAAAAAGCATGTCTCTTGAACTGAAATGCAAGAGAACTGAAATTCATTTCCACCTCCTGGAATTGAAATGCTGTGATGCTGAGCTGGCCCTGAAGTCTAAGCTCATGCCACAAGCAACCCACTTCTTCCCAAAGACTGGCTCAGTGGTAGAGCCTCTGCTTTGCATGCAGAAGGTTGCAGGTTCGATCCCAGGCGTCTCTGGTGCAAGGATGTGAGAGAAAAAAGTAAAGGGAAACGTAAAGGACCCCTGGACGGTTAAGTCCAGTCAAAGGCGACTATGGGGTTGCAGCGCTCATCTCGCTTTCAGGCCGAGGGAGCCAGCGTTTGTCCACAGATGGTTTTCCGGGTCATGTGGCCAGCATGACTAAAGCGCTTCTGGCGCAAAGAAACACCGTGATGGAAGCCAGAGTGCATGGAAACGCCAATTACCTTCCCGCCGCAGTGGTACCTATTTATCTACTTGCACTGGCGTGCTTTCAAATTGCTAGGTTGGCAGGAGCTGGGACTGAGCAATGGGAGCTCACCCTGTCGAGGGGATTCGAACTGCTGACCTTCTGATCAACAAGTCCAAGAGGCTCAGTGGTTTAGACCGAGGGAACCGCTGTCTGGAACCCCTGGAGAACTGCAGCCAGACCAATGGTCTGATTCCGTCTTAAGCCACTTCCCGGGTGGAGATAGAGGCTTACGAAACACCTTTTTAACTCAAAAGCTCGCCGCCGCCCCATCCCACCCCAGGGGCAGCTGGGAAACATCAGGTGACGCCTGCGAATCCTGCAGCTGCTGCCGGGAGCCAGGGGAATGGGATCCAGATGTAGCAACATCTGGGGAGGACAGCCACGTGGGGGATGGGGTTGGGAGGGTAGCTAATCCCTCTCGCCTTTGAAACTGACACTGATGGAGCTCTAACTTCCCACCCCCACCCGCTCTCCCTTTCTTCCCCCCCACCCCCACCCCCTGCCATCCTTCAGCAGCCAATCTTGGCTGAGCTGAATCCCTTTACCTTCCTCACCCCTGCCATTCATCCTGGAGGGGACACAGGAGAATGGGGTGGAGTGGGGGGGGGGAGGAATAGGGACTAGGAGGCAATTGGGGAATAAGCCGTCTCTTTGCCTGTGAAGGACTGGGAGAGATTGCATGGAAGGGGGTTACGGGGATCAGGCTGTGTGAGACACAAACAAGACATACTGCCCTGGCATCTCCTGAACTCCCACATCCAGAGAAAGGCATGGGCAGACTAAGGGGAGCCAGAAAGGAATTGGGACGGAGTTAGGGCCCCGTAAAGTGGCAATTTGTCCATTAGGACAGATGGGACAATGATGACCCACAATCTCAGCCAGCACCCAACTGACTGACCTCCTTACATCCTGTCCAGGGGTGGCACCAGCTGCCACCTTCTTCCTCCTCAGCCTTAGTGTTGCCATTATAGAGCTCAGCCTGGATAGCTCAGTTGGTTAGAGCACAGTGTTGATAATGCCAAGCTTGCAGGTTCGATCCCTGTAGGGGAGATCAGCCATATTCCTGCGTTGCAGAGGGTTGAACTAGATCGTGGGTAGGCAAACTAAGGCCCGGGGGCCGGATCTGGCCCAATTGCCTTCTAAATCTGGTCTGTGGACGGTCTGGGAATCAGCGTGTTTTTACATGAGTAGAATGTGTCCTTTTATTTAAAATGCATCTCTGGGTTATTTGTGGGGCATAGGAATTCATTCATTTTTTCCCTTCAAAATATAGTCCGGCCCCCCACAAGGTCTGAGGGACAGTGGACCGGCCCCCTGCTGAAAAGCTTTGCTGACCCCTGGACTAGATGATCCTCAGGGTCCCTTCCAACTCTACAATTCTATGATCTATAAACTCAGCAAGGAGGGAGAGGATGGGGGCAAATCTGTGATGGGCTGGCTCAACTCTGGTGCCACTCTGGTCCTCCATCTTTTGCACACACACACACACACACACACACACACCCAATCACAAAGGGCTATGGAAACGGGTACAGAGGAGAGCAACCAAAATGATCAAATGTGTGGAAACCAAGCCTTAAGCTTGAGGGAGATGGATATGTTTAGCCTAGAAAAGAGGAGACTGAGAGGAGGAGACATGATAAGTAAAGGTAAAGGGACCCCTGACCATTAGGTTCAGTCATGGCCGACTCTGGGGTTGTGGTGCTCATCTCGCTTTATTGGCTGAGGGAGCCGGCGTACAGTTTCCGGGTCATGTGGCCAGCATGACTAAGCCGCTTCTGGCGAACCAGAGCAGCGCACGGAAAAGCCGTTTACCTTCCCGCCGGAGCGGTACCTATTTATCTAATTGCACTTTGACGCGCTTTCGAACTGCTAGGTTGGCAGGAGCAGGGACTGAGCAACGGGAGCTCACCCCGTCGCGGGGATTCAAACCTCCGACCTTCTGGTTGACAAGTCCTAGGCTCTGTGGTTTAACCCACAGCGCCACCTGCGATCTTCAAATACCTTAAGAGCTGCCACGTGGAAGATGGAGTAAGCTTGTTTTCTGCTGCTCCAGAGTGCAAGACCCCAACCTATGGCTTCAAGTCACGGAGATCAAGATCAGGAAGAACTTTCTGGTGCTAAGAGCTGTTCTGACAGTGGAACCTCCCTCGGGAGGTTGTGGACTCTCCTCCCTTGGAGGTTTCTAAGCAGAGGTTGGACGGCCATCTGTCATGGATGCCTTAGCTGAGATTCCTGCATTGCAGGGGGCGGGTTGGGCTAGATGACTCTCGGGTCCCTTCCAACCCTATAATTCTACGATTATAGAACTCCTGCTTTCCCTACCAAGGGGAAGGAAGAAAAGAAGGGGCTACAAGCTCAAGGGTCTCCAGGAACAAAGTGGAATCCAAACAGGTTAGGGCAGAGGGATGGGGGATCGAGCCCCCTTGGAGTGGGGGAGAATGGTGTTGTTTCATGGCTGGGCAGCCTGGGGAAAGGACTCTGGAAGCCAGTGTTCTCTGGCTTAGAGCAGGGTGAGGCTTGGGCTCCTGGATTCCCTGGCAGGGGAGTGGTGCCTAGTGGCTAAGCAAACAACTCTGAAGAGAGTTAAGCCCGACCCTTGGGCTATTGGCAGAAGCATCTATCTGTTCTCTCCCCCCCCCCAGTGCCCTGTGCCCGTGACCTCTCCCTCTCCCGCAAGAAAGGGGGGGGCGGGTTGTGGGTGCTGCCGCTGTGCGAAGCTGCAGGCAGTCAGCGCAGGGGAACCAGCCCCTGCTCCGAGGAGGTATGCGTAGCTTAGCACCGGGCAGGCTGCGACCTGCCACCGAGCAGCGCAAGCACCGAGCAGCAAGCAGGAAGCTGCGGCTTTGTGGAGGATGCCCAGAGTTCTGGCCCGCAGCTCCCGCAGAGGGGGCTCCCAGTCTCCCATTCATTATTTCCTCTCCCTCGGTGGGGCGTCTCGGCCTTCTTTTGCCAACACCCAAAGGCAGCAGCAGATCAGCTTCTGCAGCAAGGCAGCCCCAAGCTCTCTGTACAAGACAATCCTGTTCCCGCAGCTTGGATTTCCGTGGCAATTGCTAGGTTTTTGGTTTGTTTGCACAATGCCTTTCCTCTTTCTATTTCTAAAATCGAAGCTTCGTCCCCACCTCTGTCACACATGCATGCAGGCTTGCGGAGAAGGAGGAAAGGGGGTGAACAATGAGAAGCGGGTTGTATAGGACCTGCAAGCACCGTATTTTCCACTCTATAAGACGCACCAGACCATAAGATGCACCTAGTTTTTGGAGGAGGAAAGCAAGGAAAAAAATATTCTGAATCTCAGAAGCCAGAACAGCAAGAGGGATCGCTGCGCAGTGAAAGCAGCGATCCCTCTTGCTGTTCTGGCTTCTGGGATAGCTGCGCAGCCTGCATTCGCTCCATAAGACGCACACACATTTCCCCTTACTTTTTAGGAGGGAAAAAGTGAGTCTTATAGAGCAAAAAATACGGTCGTACTGCAGGGGGAGACAAGAAGCAGCATGCAAAGTGCTGAAGCCCTCCTGTATGACTACTGCCCACAACCCAAGCCCTGACTCTGCCCCCCGTGCATGAGGAGTAGAAACTTGCATTTGCTAAAGTGAAAGCCAGGATTCTGAGGCCTGTGTGGATCCTTGGCGCAGGCACCCTAAGACCTGGTGAAATGCAGACTGCCCAGATTTCAACGTTGTTTAAATTAACCCTTTTAACCCAGGAGGTCCAGTATTCTCCCCATCTCCACAAACCTCCGCACCGAAGCCACCTTTCCGCCCCATCTCCCCTCCAGGAGATTTTACAGCCTTGCCTAGTTGGCAGCTCTGAGCCCTAAAGCGCCCGGGAGTGCGAAAACATCGCAGCACCTGCCCCCATTCCTCTCTCCTACTGAAGGCGTTAGCAACACTTGGATGCCTCGCCCTGTCAATCAAGCAGCTCTGAATTCACCCTGAAGTGAAAGCAGATGCCTTGGTGCAATTGCTGCCCCAGGAAACCAAGTCTTGAAGCTGGAGGGAACCGGCGTACTTCAGAACCTGAGGGTGCTCTTGGGACAAAAGGCCGCGGAGAGGAAGGCCTCTCAGCCTTTGGATCGCGTGACTAAAGAATCTCCCAGAGACTTGGGCTAAGAGGAGATCCGATTTGTTCCAGAGAACCCAGGCGTCCTGACATCTTTTTGACCCTCGAAAAGAATTCAGATAGCTTCTCCCTACTAAGCCAGTGACTGTGGAGAACCATTTTCCCTCTGGAGGGTTGCTTTGTGTGTGTGTATGTGTGTGTGTGTAGCAGGTAAGCGACTACTAGGTGAAGCCCAGGCTGGTGACGGGTGGAGCCACAGCTGATGATGAGCACAGACAAAAGTGTTCTGGATTAACTAATCCACAATAAAAACAGCTCAGCTACTCTTCTGGAAAGCCAGTGAAAGTAATTCCTTTCTTCACTTTGATCTGCAACATACACAAACATAGATATATGGCAGAAACCTACTAATCCGTTGTCAGACAGCTGGGGTGGAGAGCTTCTTTTCCCCAAGCCATACAACAAGGGTTTTGTGTGTGTGGTTGTTGCTCTTTATTGTCTTGTTTTATCACATAAAATACTGCCTCTTCCAAATGTTCCCAAAGGAGGGAACAGGAAGGAAGGAATTCGGAGAGAAGAATGGAGGCTGCAGGTTGCCTGCCTGGGCTTTAAGGAGGGCTTTTCCCCCCAGCTGGAACTCGCTGGAACTCAGTGTTGGCACAACAAGGGAGGCATTCATGATGAGTTCGGTCACCTCTTTTTCTAGAAAAAGAGAGCTGGCTTTAAGCTATGAGGTTGGGCACCCGGGAACCTAAGCCACTAGGCTGGGTAATTCACAGGTGCCAACTCTTAGGAGCTGAGCTCCCTTCAGCCCCCCCCCAAATATTTAAGGGGGAAGCCCCCCCAGTTGATGGGCATTGCCATTCAAATGCTGTGTGCACCCCACGTCTTGTGATCGATTATGTGGGGCTCCCAATATTTTATTCAAGTTGGCATCCCTGCTACTGTGATCACTCAGAGCAAATTAACCCACAAGCCATTGGGGCTGTGTAGACTTTAACGGGGAAGCGGGTGGCACTGTGGTCTAAACCACAGAGCCTAAGGCTTGCTGATCCGAAGGTTGGCGGTTCGAATCCCCACGACGGGGTGAGCTCCCGTTGCTCGGTCCCAGCTCCTGCCAACCTAGCAATTTGAAAGCATGTCAAAGTGCAAGTAGATAAATAGGTACCACTCCAGCAGGAAGGTAAACGGCATTTCCGTGCGCTGCTCTGGTTTGCCAGAAGCGGCTTAGTCATGCTGGCCACATGACCCAGAAGCTGTACGCCAGCTCCCTCGGCCAGTAAAGCGAGATGAGCACCGTAACCCCAGAGTCGTCCGCGACTGGACCTAACGGTCAGGGGTCCCTTTACCTAGACTTTTAACAGCTGAAAGCACAACTCAATTGCTTGCTCCCCCCTCCATTTCTATCAAAGCTGCTTTGATGGGAAAACACATCAAAAGGCAGTATTTCGTAAGAAACTGCAGGACAGAAACCGGATAGGTAGATAGACAGAGCGTGGCTAACACTACGTGCACTATTAGGATTGCCACATTTCCCCAGACATTTCAGCATTTTCCACCCGGACACCGTTTCCGACTGCCATATTCCGGCTATGTCCAGGAAATCCCAGAAGTATTGGCAGCTCTGTGTACTACGCTTCCCAAACCAGTGGTGGGAGGGCACTGGATGCCGGGTAAACAGGACTGCGTACACAGCCTGGTTCTCAGCTGATGTATCAGGATCCAGTCTTCCATCCCAGCTTGACCTAAACTAGATTGCAACAGCAGCATTGTCCCCTAACAAAGATATGGTAAAACAAGAACAATAACAAGAAGAATGTACGTTTGGGCTAAATGTGGTGTTGGGGCCTGACATACTGAAGACTAGGCCTTAGTCAGAAAAAAATCATAACGCGTCATAATACTCAGTTCCCACACTGTTGGGACCTACTCCTGGGGACCCTTTTGAGGATAAGGTAATTTTCAGACTATTATTATTATTATTATTATTATTATTATTATTATTATTATTATTATTAATTGAATTTATATACTGCCCTATACCCGGGGGTCTCAGGGAGATTCACAAAATAAAATCAAGATATAAAACCACAAGATACATAATAAAAATAAAAACCCAATAGCACCCCCCCAAAAAAACCACATTTTAAAAGTGCATGGGATGCAAATCAGATCAACCAAATGTCTGGTTAAAAAGGAACGTTTTTGCCTGGCGCCTAAAGGTGTATAATGAAGGTGCCAGGTGAACTTCCCTGGGGAGAGCATTCCATGTGTTTATTCCCTATGAGCATCTATTTTCTCAGACAACTCGCTGATTCTACCAGCTATTACAATATACAAGAAAATGAGTCTACAAAGCTACAAGTCCTCCTGTGCATCTCTGCATGGGAGAGATGTGCAAACTCTTGTACGACATCTGCTCTAACTCCTGTCCTATTCACAAAAGCTTAGGTCTTGCCTGTGTAACTCTGGGAAACAGGATGGAGGGTAGAGGAAACTTTAGGCTGGAAGGCACAAGATGCAGCCACCTTGCTGAATGAAGCTCAGCAGGGCCGGGCCAGGTCAGTACCTGGATGGGAGACTGCCTGAGAATGCCTGGGATGGAAGAGTAATGCAAAATAACCAAGCCGGCACCTGTAATTCTTGCCTCTGGTCCAAGACTAAATCTTAGTTAAATGGAATAAGAAACCACTACCTTGCTGAAGCTAAGCAGGTCTGGGTCTGGTCTGTGCCGGGATGGGAGACAGCCTGGGACCTACATGCATGTCTTGGGATCTGCGACGGGAGAATTGTTAGAAAATAACCAAACAGTGCAATGATATCTGGAGATCAAGGAGCTGACTGGTATGTTCTTCATCATTTCTCTTGCCCACCTTGCTCGGGAGCAGCAGTCAAACAGTATTTGATTGCACCAGGAGCCCGCCTCATCCCAGGTAAGCCCTGGACGGAGATTGCTGAGATCCGAACACGCTGGCCTTTAACCCCTCTCCCAAGGCTAGCAATCTGGGTGGTTCCTTCCTAGTGGGATTTCTGCTTTTCAAAGGTCAATATTCTAATCCACCTTTCCTGGGTTCTGCGACTTTGGGAGAAAAGGGGCGAGTTTGTATGTGTTTATGTAAGGGGGTGACCCTGGCTTCCCTGTGCGTTGCATCACCCACTTTTCCAGGGAACCCAGGCGTCCTGCTTTCCATCACCAGCAGGTAATCCAAACCAGGCGGGTGAAGGGGCGAACATGCAAGGGATATTTCCGCCTTTCCGTTCGTTCGTCTTCTCTCCAGCTGGTTTCCATCTAGCCCAACTCGTAGGCAAATATGTGAGCGTGTGTGTGTGTGTGTGTGTAAGGTGGCATATTTCCCTTGACCATGAACTTGTCCTCCCCTCCCCCTTTACCTGGGTGGGATGGACGGGCAGCAAAGTGGGGGCCAAAAAGCCCTGTAGGGCGTCAGAGGTGCCCGGACTCCTGGGTTCTTTCTGAGGGGAGTGAGGTCTAATGTTGGGTGGGTTGTGTGTGTGAGAGAGGGGGAGAGTTAAGGCAATCCTGGATGCCTGGGTCCTCTGGAGTAACAGTCCATTTAGCTAGCATGCTGGAATCCCGGACGCCTGGGTCCTAGGCAGAAAGGTGCGTGCGTGTTGTGCTGGGGGTGGGGGTGGGGGCTGGAATCTCGGGCGCCTGGGTTCTTTGGGAGGGAATGGGATCTTGAAGCTGGATTCCCCCATCTTAGGAAGCTGGCTTCCTTACGAGTAACCAAGGCTAGCTCTCTCTTGCCCATTTGCCTCCTTACCTTTACGGCGCCCTCGCTGCGCCCCGGGCCATCGTCCTCCTGCCCCTTGGCATCGGGGGTGAGGGGGGCACCCCTCCTCCTCCTCTCCCAGCCAGACGGGCGCCTTCAGGTTTCCACACGCCCAAGGGGAGCCGCTGACCGTCGGGATCCCATTCCCCGCTTTGCTGTTCAAGCGAGCGCAAAGGCTGCTGGAGACGACTTGGAGATTGGAAGGTGGGGGGGTGGAGAGAGGGAGAGGGAGGCTCCTCCGCTCCCCAAATGGGGGGAGAAGGGGACGGGACGGCGCGGAGAGCAGGGAAAGACCCAGGTGGAGGAGGACCGGAGGAACTGGTTTGGAGGTGCCGGAGAAGGAAGGAAGGAAGGAAGGAAAGAATGAAAGAAAGAAAAGTGAAGATCGGCAGAAGGAGGGAGCGGGGTGTTGGAATCTAGACGGAGGGGAGACCGTCGAGGCTGCGCTGCGCTCTTCTTCCCGCTTCTGGAGGCTTCCCTCCTCCCTGCAGCTTGCCCGGTCTTGCCCTCCCCGACGCCCGCCTCTCCCGCCGCGCCGTGCTCGCTCTCCGAAAGGGCCCGCCAGGCGCCCGTCGAGGCGCAGACGTGACCTGGCCCCGCGCATGCCCGCCTTCTGAGACGGCGTCTTTCACCGCGGACTAGTCTCCCGCCCAGAGGGTTTCCTCGAACTCCCGGCGCCAGGGCTGGGGGGGGGGGGGGAGGAAGTCCGAGAAAAGACCCCCACCCCCCTCGGGGACCCCGTCGAGGCATCTAAGCTAATGTCCTCCTTCATCTTTCGTCGCCACGTCGGGGCTCGGCTTTCCGAGAGAGAGCCCGTGAAATCTACAAGAGGAGGAGGGCGAAGGAAGGAGAGGAAAAGAAAAACCCAGCCTGGGAGAGCGCCGTCGGTTAGAGCACCATGGTGCTGAAAAGGCCAAGGTTGCAGGTTCGATCCCCACGTGGGACCGCTGCGGGTTAAGTTGGGTCCTTTCCAACGCTACAATTCTGTGGTCCAGAAGAAGAGCCGAGCCAGCAACAGCCTCGATGACCAGAAAGGGCATTTCCCACAGTGACACCCAAACCCCAGTTTGGGAATGCCAGCACGGTGTTGATAGCAGTTAAGCTTTCAGATTTGGAGCCTGAGGACCGAGGTTCGAATCCCTGCTCAGCCATGGGTTTGGGCCGGCCGCTTGGTCTCATCCTGACCTACCTCACAGGGTTGTTGTGAGGATGATATGGGGGGGAGGAGAACAACGTATGCCTCCTCGAGCTCCTTTTGGGGGTGCAAATGTAAATGAATACAGTGAAGCCTGTAATGCTGGTCATTTGCGCGCGCCCCCCGGGACGGCTGTGGGCAGCATTCCTTCATTGCAGGGGGTTGGACTAGATGACCCCTGGGGTCCCTTCCAACTCTACAATTCTATGAATCGATGATTCCGTGGCTTCGAATATAATGTGCAACCTAGGTAGCGGCTGCTTTCTCGCAACCAAATCTAAGAAAGGAAGGATAAGGAATACGAACTGGTTTATTATGGTGTGGGCTTTTGTGGGCCAGAATTGACTTCATCAGATGTGTGGAGCAATATGTACTCAGTTAGGAAACAGAGTTTGTGCCCATGTGCCCCTGAAATGTACAGGGCACAACCGGTGCCAGTTCCGTGTAAAGCTTACATGTTCTGTGCGTACCTTGTATTCATTCAGGCTTCGCATTAGAACTGACACAGCCTGTGCCTTGTGCATTTCAGGGCCATTTGAGCTCCACAGTTGACAGTGTTTGCCTCTGTACCCAAATGTGCGCAGCACATAGCTAGGGACACACTTTATGCCAGGGCTGCGTAACCTGTGGCTTTCCAGGTTTTGCCGGACGGCAGCTGCCATCATCTCCAATCATAGGCCATGCTGGCTGGATCTGGGAGTTTGCGGGGGTTTGGCCACAAGTTCCTGCACCCTCATGCTTAATGCATCTGAGGCAGAATGGCCGGCCCTACCGTTGGGGTGAGACAGCCGCCTCAGGCAGCTAGCTGATTTTGGGTGCCTATGAAAGGGCGGCAAATAGTTATTTACAGTGCTATCCTAGGCAGAAACAAGTGTCGCTGAGTTCAATTAGACTTACTTCCAGGTGTATAGGTTTGCAGCCTGAATTTATTATTGTTGCATTTGTACTCCTAGGGAGAGGCGTGGTTCCCTGCCACAGGGGGTCAACATAACTTGGCCACCCAGAGGTATTATGCAATATTGCTAGGGGACAGTGCAGTGGGGAGGGCAAAATTGGGCAGAGAGATTGCCGCCCTGCCAAGTACAGCAAAATGTCTCTGATCAGTCCTGTTAGAAGGGGCTGTGGTTCTTGAAATTTTATGTCCTGTTCTAGCGCTCTCCATTCCTCATTTTTCCAATCTGAAATTCAGTTCTTTACATTTTGCAGCAGTTACCCCTCCCCAAAAGTTTTCATGCCACTCTCTTTTCATAAACACATTTTCGTATGCCATCTTCATTCCATATATTCATTTCCACGCACACTTTCCTCTCCAGCATATTCATTTTTGTGAACTTTGGCTGGTCGGAGAACTGCCTCACAAATTGCAGACGAGTGCAAATTTTTGAAGGGTGGTGGTGTTTCGGTCTTCCAATTATTTCAGAAAGTGTGAATTGGATCGATTTGGCGTCAAATACAGACGGAATCGAATTTGTCCTCCATTCCTTTGTAGGGAGTCAGGCTGCAATCCTAAACCCACAGACATTGGAAGCAAATCCCACTGGATTCAATAGGTACTTCTGCGTAGGCATGACTAGGATTGTGCAGCATACTTATGTCATCAGATAATAAAGATAACAATATATGAGCGTACCAGAGCAATTCTAAGCATATTTTAATCAGAAGCTTTGCTGTGTTCAATGAGGTTTTACTCCTGCAATAAGGGTGTTTAGGCTTGTAGCCTATATAGAATAGAATCATAGAATCATAGAGTTGGAAGAGACCACAAGGGCCATTGAGTCCAACCCCCTGCCAAGCAGGAAACACCATCAGAGCATTCCTGACATATGGTTGTCAAGCCTCTGCTTAAAGACCTCCAAAGAAGGAGACTCCACCATACTCCTTGGCAGCAAATTCCACTGTCGAACAGCTCTTACTGTCAGGAAGTTCTTCCTAATGTTTAGGTGGAAACTTCTTTCTTGTAGTTTGGATCCATTGCTCCGTGTCCGCTTCTCTGGAGCAGCAGAAAACAACCTTTCTCCCTCCTCTATGTGACATCCTTTTATATATTTGAACATGGCTATCATATCACCCCTTAACCTCCTCTTCTCCAGGAGTCTCCTCTTCTATTAGTCTTAAGTGCCAGAAGACTGTGCGTTTGATGTAACAACTCAAACATGGCTACCCCTCTGGAATTTGAGACCTAAAGAAGTTTCTCAGCTTCTGTAATGTGAATGTAAAATTTACACAAGCTGCCATGTGCATTTGATTTGAACATTGGCTTTCTTTTCTCACTTCCATTAAAAACATTCAAGGTAGTGAAAAAGCAGTCACACAGAAGGGATGGGAACTGGGGACAGCCGCCTCGCCGCAAATCAGGTGACGGCAAAGTGATTTTTCAAGTGATCATCCCAGGGCTGGCCCTATCATTGGACAGAGTGAGGCCGTTGTCTCAGGCGGCTGATTGGGAGTATCACAAAAAAGGTATCATTAACTTATTCCTTTTTTCCGTAAAGGGCATTTAATTTGTTCTGATTGTCCCTGGTGGGACTTTGTTCTACCTTAGGCAGACAAAATCTCTGGATCGTTCGTAAAATATGTCACACTTTTAATCTTCCTCATCACACTTTGCTCACATTTTAACCAATGTGCTATCCTGCCTGGGTCATAACTGCATGATTTATGCCCTTGCTGTGGAACCATCTGCAAAGAGCCATCTTCAATCATTATAGCCTGATACAAGAAATCAACCCACTGACTTGCAATTGTTGACACCTGCATCTTCACCTCCTCCCACCCACAGCATTGCAATTCATTCATTCATGGAAATGCCCTACCTTTTCTCCCAAGAGTTCAAGTTTCTACTCCTCCCCCTGCCACATTTTATTCTCACAACAGCCCCGTGCAGTAGACTTGACAGATAATTATTGACCCGGTTATTTTCATGTCTGAGTGGGTTTCCCCTGCCCTAACCACTATACCACACTGTCTCTCAACTTAAAACCACCCTCCTCTTTGATTTATAACTTCTTGGAAGTCACCCAGAGCTGCCACTCTCATTTCTAGCTCTGCTAGTCACCTAGCAAAATTGTGATAGAGGCACGGCGCTTCCAAATGACCTGTTTATTGAGCATTCATCCTGATTCACTTGCAGGGAGAGTAGATGATGTTTTGTGTCGCTGTTACCTGCGTTGAACCATAGGTGGAGTGTTCCGGAAGGCCTGCAGATGCCATCTTGGTAGCCAAGGTAACCCCAAAACTAATTGGCAGCTGCTGCAGGAATGAACTCATATACGTCTGTATTCATTTGCTTTGATATGTGCTAATTGGCGTGCTTTGATGCTTTGCTTATCTGTGCACCTTGGGGTGCTACGCTTTTGGCCCAGAGAAGGGAGCTATCTGTAAACTTTGTTTAGTTGCCTCATGGGTGAAGTGGACTGATGAGAAGTTCTGGCCAAGCTGGCATAAGATGCTTTTTGTATATGTAATTAATATGCATTTTCATACCCTCCAAGTGTCCATATTTTCCAGGGACAGTCCCGGATTTACACAGACTGTCCTGGTTTCTGATATTATCCCGGAATGTCCTGGTTTTCCTTAGGACAGAGGTGCCCAATTTTTTTCTTTCAAAAAGAGCCAGATTTGATGAAGTGAACATGAGTGAGGACCCACCAGAGATCTTAACCTTTTTTTTAGGATTGAAGTTGTTGAGCTGCTACGGGGGCCAGATTAAACCAACCGGCAGGCCGGATAAGGCCCCCAAAAGGGACTTTGGACATGCCTGCGTTAGGGCATCCCTATTTTCACCTGAAAAATTATTTTGGAGGATATAGAGTTATACTTCTGAGCCAAGGAGATGAGTAACTGTACAGCCTTTAGAAGACATCTGAAGGCAGCTCTGTATAGGGAAGTTTTTAAATGTTTAATATATGTTTTTTAATATGTTGGCAGCCACTCAGAATGGCTGGGGCAACCCAGTCAGATGGCTGGGATATTATTATTTTATTAGTATTATTAATATGCAACAGGACATCCCTAGGGGGGCGCGGGTGGCACTGTGGGTTAAACCACAGAGCCTAGGACTTCCCGATCAGAAGGTCGGTGGTTCGAATCCCCGCAACGGGGTGAGCTCCCGTTGCTCGGTCCCTGCTCCTGCCAACCTAGCAGTTCGAAAGCACGTCAAAGTGCAAGTAGATGAATAGGTACTGCTCTGGCGGAAAGGTAAACGGCGTTTCCTTTTATATATATATATATAAATTTTTATTGGTTTTACAAAGTTTTTTAAAACAATACAAACATATAAAAAGACATACAAACACGTATAATTTCATAACCTTTTTTTCATAAACCTTGTTTCTCAGACTCCCCCATACCTCCCCTTTCTGCATCCCAATGTCCAAAATTTTTCAGCAACTTCTAAATAGTTCTATCAAACATGTGTCTTCCTAATCTTTCCTTCAATCTAATCTTATATCGCTGTAACCCTTTCTTTCTCAAAACCTCGACATTCTAGCATTCATCAAGTTTATAATAGTCCTTAAGATAGATTTTAAATTTCTTCCATTCTTCTTCCGCCATCTCCTTCCCCTGGTCGCGGATTCTGCCAGTCATCTCAGCCAGTGTCATGTAGTCCATCACTTTCATCTGCCATTCTTCCAGAGTGGGTAGGTCTTGTGTCTTCCAATACTTTGCGATGAGAATTCTTGCTGCTGTTGTAGCGTACATAAAAAAATTTCTATCTCTCTTTAACACCAATTGGCCGACAGTGCCCAAGAGGAAGGCCTCTGGTTTCTTAGGGAAAGTACATTTAAGTACCTTTTTCATTTCATTATATATCATTTCCCAGAAGGCCTTAATCTTTGGGCACGTCCACCAAAGGTGGTAAAAAGTACCTTCAGATTCTTTACATTTCCAACACTTATTGTCAGGCAAATGGTAAATCTTTGCAAGGTAAACGGCGTTTCCGTGCGCTGCTTTGGTTCACCAGAAGCGGCTTAGTCATGCTGGCCACATGACCCGGAAGCTGTACGCCGGCTCCCTCGGCCAAAAAAGGAAGATGAGTGCCGCAACCCCAGAGTCGGTCACGACTGGACCTAATGGTCAGGGGTCCCTTTACCCTTTACCTAGGACATCTCTATTTTCATTGGAGAAATGTTGGCGTGTGTGCATTTGCCTAGGTGACGATCTCTCATTGTTGTGGTGTCCATCCATCGTGCATCTGTAAAGGCCGTGGGGCTCTGCAGGCTGTGCTGCAAGTTTGCTCTTTCTTATAATAAGGCACTAGAATTGATCTCCCCAACATTTTTGACACCCTTCTTCGATATCCCTGCACCAAACCACTCCCACAAGCCCTCCTTTGGGCTGGTGGATCAGGCCACACACCCCTACACTTGCCACTCCATTCCCCCCCTACTTTCCTTACGGGAAAACGTCTGGTCTTTTTTTTGGGGGGGTGGAGAGTGGGTTTCTCACGCAGGACCTGCCAATCAACTGTAATGGAGCAACCTGAATCTGCCGGCATCTGACTGACTTCCACGCAGAAACAGCAACAGTCTGGAAGCGCTCTTGGCTGTTAGCTGTGGTAGGGAAGAGAATCTGAGCTGTGTGATTATAATTCTGCCTTCTGATCAAGATAGCTAAATGTCACCCCAAGTAGCTTATATATTGCCTCTGCACTACAAAGACTGTTTGAACCCCCGTTAGAAGGTTTTTTATTTGAGGTTGGTGGGGATGGGATAGCTCAGTCGGCGGAGCATGAGACTCTGAGTTATGGGTTCGAGTCCTGAATCGCAAGGGGTTGGACTAGATGACCCACAGGGTCCCTTCCAACTTTATGATTCTATGATTATTATTGATAATAATAATAATATATTTCCATCCATGTGCTATGCTAGGGAGTCTCAGCAGGACATGGCTGGTTTCAGAATGCTTTTGCCTATCTCTGGGGCGCAAGTCCAACCTTTTCTTGCCTTTTGGGAGCCAGAATAACCCCCGACATCCCTCTTCCCTGGGCTGGGTCCTCCTGGCACGGAAAGGCACTGCGCTTTTGTCATGACAACAAAGCCAGCTGCTCCCTTTCAGCACCTCACTTCAAACAGGGCCGAGCAAATCCCAGACCTGTCTCTCCTTGGCTTTTGTTAGCATGAATAGGCGGCCTTGTCTGACTCAAAGAAGAGGACAGAGACACAAGCAATTATCTGCAATGGGCTTCTCCAGTTACCCAGGACAATATCGAAGGGAGGAAAAAAGACATAGTCCTCGCCTCCCCTTCGCTTCTCCGAAAACGGTTTCGTTCCAGGTGGAAACAAAACCTGCTGGAAAGAGGGTTTTAATAATAATAATAATAATTAATAATAATAATAATGAAAGGCTTCAAAGGAGGTCTACTCGATGCTTTCTTTTGAAGCACCTCTCTACATTCAAAAACCAGAATGTCCCACACAGAGAAGTTTGTGAAAAGAACTTTCTGACACCCAAGGGGAAAGCCAGCTCGGTTTTTTTGCATAAACTGACTACTTTGGTTTGTGGATACAGAAGGGGCTACAAAGACCCTTGAGCCGATCCCTAATTCAAAGGCCAAGCCATACGCTGCCCAGCTTAACTACAGCTCAGTCAAGAATTTGCCACAAAAAGAACAGGTGCAGACCCTTCAAATGTCCCTAATTTCCAGGGACAGCCCCAGTTTATAAAAGCCGCCCCGGTTGTGATTTCACCCCGGAATGTCCCGCTTTTCCTTAGGACATCCCTATTTTCATCGGAGAAATGTTGGAGGGTATAGCGCTATGCAACCCCTTGAGCCAAGGAGATAAGTAACTATACAACTTTTAGAAGACATCTGAAGGCAGCCCTGTATAGGGAAGGTTGTTTTTTTTTAATTAATGTTTAATGTTTTATTATGTTTTTCTATATGTTGGAAGGCCTCCCAGAGTGGCTGGGTATATCTTACCCAGTCTGATGGGTGAGGTATAAATCATAAAATTATTAGGATGGCTATGGAATAGGACGTCCCTATTTAGGAGAAAAGTGATGACAAACCTAGATAGCGTCTTAAAAAGCAGAGACATCACCTTGCCGACAAAGGTCCATATAGTTAAAGCTATGGTTTTCTCTGTAGTGATGTATGGAAGTGAGAGCTGGACCATAAAGAAGGCTGATCGCCGAAGAATGGATGCTTTTGAATTATGGTGCTGGAAGAGACACTTGAGAGTCCCATGGACTGCAAGAAGATCAAACCTATCCATTCTGAAGGAAATTAGCCCTGAGTGCTCACTGGAAGGACAGATCCTGAAGCTGAGGCCCTAATACTTTGGCCACCTCATGAGAAGAGAAGACTCCCTGGAAAAGACTCTGATGTTGGGAAAGATGGAGGGCACAAGGAGAAGGGGATGACAGAGGACGAGATGGTTAGACAGTGTTCTCGAAGCTATGAACATGAGTTTGACCAAACTGCGGGAAGCAGTGGAAGACAGGAGTGCCTGGCGTGCTCTGGTCCATGGGGTCACAAAGAGTCGGACACAACTAAACAACAACAACAATTTTCATCAGAGAAATGTTGGAGGGTATGCTGAATGTTATGGGAGCGGGGACAACAGAAAATGTTAGAATGGAATAGAGTGGCTGCACTCCTGACACACCACGCTGCAACATTTTATTGTAGGTCCCACCTCCCTTCTATAAAACCAGCAGACATTTGTCATATAGACACTCCTGAGGGCCCTGAACTCAAGCAAAACAATAAAATAAAAATAAATCCCACCAAAGTCTTCCCAAATAAATTTTTATTGGGTACAAGTCCAATTCTCTCCCAACGTCTCACAGATGCTAATATTTGGGGCAGATAATAATATCCCGATTTCAAAACAAACATTGCTTTACGAGCCTCATTGCCCCTGCTATTAAGTGTTGAAGGCTCTTGTCTGGCTGGCAGGCATATTCTTTTACACTGCAGTCTTTCCCCCTACTTTTGGTGAAAGATAGTAGAATAACATGTTACCTACAGGCCTTGTGCTCATATGCTGTCATGTCGCCTTTTGTACATGTATGCGCATGCTTACATCTGTGTTAGGCGTGTCCACCCACACAAAGATTTAGGACACAATCCCTTCCTTTAATTACACTAGCTGAGGAGCTGCAAGACAGGGTGGGGAGCCACCTTTTTTTAATGCCCAAAAGCCACATTCCCTTCTATGCAACTTTGCAAGGCCCTGGATAGCTAAGTTGGTTAGAGCGTGGTGCTGATAATGCCAAGGTTTGCAGGTTTATGCAAGGTTTGCAGCTGTATGAGACAGCTGCATATTCCTGCATCACAGCGAGTTGGACTACATGATCCTGTTATAAGAAAAACTGCTCCCTTTCCCTTATGGGGTATTCCAGAGTCCTTAAGTGGATTCCCTATTGATAGGTGAAAATAACAGAGGCCAGTGGTACCTCAGGTTACAGATGCTTCAGGTTACAGACACTTCAGGTTACAGACTCCGCTAACCCAAAAATAGTACCTCAGGTTAAGAACTTTACCTCAGGATGAGAACAGAAATCGCGCAGTGGCAGCGGGAGGCCCCATTTGCTAAAGTGGTACCTCAGGTTAAGAGCAGTTTCAGGTTAAGAATGGACCTCCAGGACGAATTAAGTTCTTAATCCGAGGTACCGGTGTATTGAGAAGCAAAGCGGCTAGTAAGCCTGGTCTTTATTAAAGGAAACAAACTGTTGTAACAGAGTCCCCGCTCACCACACGCAGGAGGGAGGAGGAACCCAGAACAATGGTGCACAAGCCCTTATATAGATTTTTGAAATTGCCCACCCTGTAGCCCAAGACCACCCCCCAAAACATCATACATACATCACAGAAGGAGGCGGTCTACTGCAGAAATCATGTCTGCCAGGATACCTGATAATGGTCACTGATTGCATTACCTGGGCAGCCTGGCCATTCTTTTGTGATGGTTAATACTTTGGTTCCTGACTCCAGGTCACAGGCTCACCCTGTTCATACACAAATATGCCCTTGAGACAGGGTTTGCAAGCAAAAAGACAACGGGAAGGCTTTTCCCATTTGCCTCCCTTACTGCAGAGGAATATTTGAGGTCCCTGGGAGAGTCAAAATGCCATCAAGTTTGCTCTCCCTTACTATTTCAGACACATGGCTCATATATTTAGATATGTGTGCATTTATGAATATTTATTCTATGTTTGAGACCTTAAAATTCTTATAACACAACTCTACAATTCTATGATTCTGAGAAGGGGCAGAAACAGCAGCAAATGTCTCCCCCCCTCTTTTGTACAGTAGGCTTGTTTCTATACGCAACTGAAGCACCCTTCTCTAACCTCCATCCAGGGAAGCAAGAAGCATTCTCAGAGTTTGAGGGCAAATTTCAGCTGGGCAAAAACATGCCAGGAGGGTGAAATGTAGGGCCAGTGAAGAGTGCAGCCTGGAGAGAGTTTCAAGGGCCACATGGAGTGGCCCAGGGGCCGCATTCAGATCCTAGGCCTGCAGCCCCCCATCGCCGCTAGAGGATATGGCGAATGTTGCACCAGTGTAGTTTTGCTGCCGTATCTCTCTCGCTCTTTGGTGTATTTGCAGTGTGTGACTGCTTTGCTCGCTTCTAGAAATCTGGAGAGGGAGCTAAACCCTAGAGAATAACAATTAAAGCAAATCACACCAACATAAATTTAAGAAGACATCTCCCCTCCCACCCCACCCCACCCTGCAAAGGGTAAGGTGCAGAAGTAGGGATAGTGATAGCGTAGGGACGGGTGTCAGGAAATAGGGACTGTCCCTGGAAATTCGGGACCGCTGTAGGATTTGAACTCAATGCCACCTTGACATTCTGCCTATAATGGTGGAAAGAGTTAACACCCCCAAAGAAAAGGACACAAGCAAATCATATGCAAGCTAAGGGGGAATGCCTCTCCTCTTGACCCCAGCAAGCCATAAATGAGAATCTGAATACAAATTAGAAGATGGGGGTGTGGGGAGTGTTCGCCAAACATCTTTGCAAGAGAATATTCGTAACTGGCTTCTTTTGCCTTTGCTATGATTTATGTGACACCTCCCACCCCCACACCGAGCCAAGGAGATACAACCATTTGGGACTCATCTACATTTGTAAAGATAAAGCGCTTTGTATGCGTTATAACACTGTGACACCAGATGTCACTGTGAAACCCCATTTTTTCGCCAATGAGATTTCCCTTTTATCTGACTTGCTTCTTTGATGTGTCTAGATCAGGCATGGGCAAACTCAGCCCTCCAGATGTTTTGGGACTACAACTCCCATCATCCCTGGACAGGAAAATTGGCTTCCAGGTGGAAAAGTCAAAATTAGAAACAGAACTGTTAGAACCCAATACTAAGAACTTGTCAAGAATGTATAACTTGCTGTTGAAATGGAATACACAAGATGAAACAGTGAAATCAGCTATGATAAAGTGGGCACAAGATATAGGTCATAACATCATGTTTGCTGACTGGGAACAGTTGTGGACCACCGGTATGAAATTTACGGCATGTAATGCCTTAAAGGAAAATATTATGAAAATGATTTATAGGTGGTACATGACTCCAGTCAAGCTTGCAAAAATTTACCACTTGTCTGATAATAAATGTTGGAAATGTAAAGAAACTGAAGGTACTTTTTTTCACCTTTGGTGGACATGCCCAAAGATTAAGGCTTTCTGGGAAATGATATATAATGAAATGAAAAAGGTATTTAAATATACCTTCCTTAAGAAACCAGAGGCCTTTCTCCTGGGCATTGTCGGCCAATTGGTGCCAAAGAAAGACAGAACATTCTTTATGTATGCTACAACAGCAGCAAGAATACTCATCACAAAGTATTGGAAGACACAAGATGTACCCACCTTGGAAGAATGGCAGATGAAGGTGATAGACTATATGGGATTGGCAGAAATGACTGGCAGAATCCGAGACCAGGGAAAGGAGACGGCGGAAGAAGATTGGAAGAAATTCAAGAACTATCTTAAGAAACATTGTAAAATTAATGAGCGTTAGAATGATGCGGTTTTAGAAATTAAATGGATTACAGCTGTAAAGATTAAGTTAAAAGAAAAGAAAGGTTAATAATTACATAAAAGTAAGGGTGAGCATTTGCTGAACTGAATATTTGAAATTGGAATGCAGAAAGGGAAGGTATGAGGAGGTCGGGGAAGTAAGTTTTAAGAAAATAAGGATTTGAAATTATGCTTTTTTTGTATGTGTGTTTGTTTGAATTGTTGTGTTTGTTTATATAATTTGTGAAAATTTAATAAATATTTTACAACTCCCATCATCCCTAGCTAACAGGACCCCAGGGGTCAGGGATGATGGGAGTTGTAGTCCCAAAACATCTGGAGGCCCGAGTTTGCCCATGCCTGGTCTAGATCCAGCCCTGAAGTCAGCCCTATGCAGGGAAGTTTTAAAAAAAATGTTTAATGTTTTATTATGCTTTTTATATATGTTGGAAGCCTCCCAGAGTGGCTGGGGCAGCCCAGTCAGATGGGTGGCGTACAAGTAATAACATTATTATTATTATTGTTATGAAATAGGACATCTCTATTTTCATTGGAGAAACGACAGAGGGTATGTTCACATTCTCTTTGCCATTCATGTGGATGGTATATAGTGGAATATATTGCTATCAGTGCAATAGTCCTGATAGTGTAGGAAGCCCTTTACAATTCTGCTTGTAGTTTACTGTGGAAAAACAATGATTAATAGCATGCCAAAAACTGCCCATCTGGATACAGCCTGTTGGAAGTTGTGGAAAGGCATCTCTGAGCTCTGATGCAAAAGGTGATGGTGTCTTTTGTGCTAGGATGAAGGAAATATTGCAGCTGGTAGCATTTCAAACACCCTGTTTAGTATTTCGACATGCCAGCACGCACCAGGACTTAAACATCCGTGGGTGTAGCCAGAGTGCGGCAGGGGGCAGCTGCCCCCCCAATCAAGTAAATAAAAAAAAACTCAACTAACGGACCAATCACATCACAGATAGCTCAGTTCTTTCCCCTTCCAACAAAAGTCCTGCCGCCCCCCCAATTCCTGGCTATTGCCCATGATAACCTCCATTGTATCAGACAGAGAAGTGCTGATATTGCAGCAGAATCCCGTTTTCAGGCGAGTTATTGTCTGGCAATACATTTTAACTGTATTTAGTTATTTAATAAAGTTTATACACTACTTGCTAGTAAAGAAGAAGAAGAAGAAAACTCTTATTTATTTATTATTTAGATATCACATTCGTGACTAATTTTTTCCCACCAAATCGCGTGTATCTGAAGGCACTTCCAGACTACCCTTATTTTCAGGTAGAATTCAATCACATACAGTACCAACTAGCTCGGTTTGCGCCATTAAAGTTGATTTTGAGCTTTTTGTGCTTCACTCCCTGCCCTCTCAAAAGGAACTTTTTGCGCGAAGGAACTAGATGGGTAAATGCTTTGGAAAGGGTGGGAGAATAAGACTTGCAAATGAATCAGAATGAACGCTCAGGAAATAATAGCTGGTGTTTCCTAACTAAGCTCCTGCAAACAAAATCAGGGCGAATGTTCAACGTACAGCTCATCTCGACATGACCTAAATACTATACAGGTCAGGATTTCAAAACTCCGTATGTGTCAGCGGCCAGAGAGCTGAGGCGGTCCTTGAGGTATTGTGGTCCTGAGCCGTTTAAGGTTTCATCGGTCAAAACCAGCACTTTGAATTGGGCCCAGAAACTAATTGACGGCCAGTGCAGTGAGACCAGGATCAACCCGGCTGCTGAATTCTGCACCAGCTGAAGTTTCCAAACCAACTTCGTATAACTCGTTGCAGTCAGTAATCTATCCTAGAGGTTAAAAGAACTGCAACTCAGTGCAGTGGTACCTCGGTTTTCGAATGTCTCCGTTGACGAACGTTTCGGAACTTGGATCGCCGTAAACCTGGAAGTAAATGCTTCTCTGGCTGAGATGACCGGCAGAATCCGAGACCAGGGAAGGAGACAGCGGAAGAAGATTGGAAGAAATTTAAAATTTATCTTAAGAAATATTGTAAAATTAATGAGTGCTAAAATGTTATGGTTATAGAAAGTAAGTGGATTACAGCTGTAATGACCAAGTAGAAGAAAAGAAAAGGAAACAATTAAATAAAATTAAGGGGGAGGATTTGCTGAAATAAATTTTGGAATTGGAATGCAGAAAGGGGAGGTATGGGGAGGTCGGTGAAATAAGTTTCAAGAAAAAAAGGATTTGAAATTATACATGTTTATTTTTGTGTTTGTATGTCTGTATTGTGTATTGTGTGTGTTTATATAATTTGTGAAAACCCAATAAAAATTTTATTTAAAAAAAAAAGTAAATGCTTCCATTTTCGAACGCACCTCAGAAGTAGAACTTCCAAGGCGGCTTCCTGTTTGAGTTTTCCATATTGAGTTTTGAGGCTTCCGTATTGAGTTTTCAGTTTTCAATCGTTTCGGAACTCGAATGGTCTTCTGGAATGGATTACATTCGAAAACTGAGGTACCACTGCTTGAGCTTGCTTTTCCCTCCTCAATCCCATTCTTTTTTCCTCATTCGTTATATCTTTTTAGATTGTAAGCCTGAAGGCAGGGACTATACCTTAATACTGGTTTGCCAGCAAGCCACTTGAGGCTTTGGGGCTAAAGGGCAGGGAATGGATGCTGTACATAATGAAAAATAGGTGGCGCTGTGGTCTAAACTACTGAGCCTAGGGCTTGCCGATCGGAAGGTCGGCGGTTCGAATCCCTGTGACATGGTGAACTCCTGTTGCTCGGACCCTGCTCCTGCCAACCTAGCAGTTTGAAAGCACATCAAAGTGCAAGTAGATAAATAGGTACCACTCTGGCGGGAAGGTAAACGGTGTTTCTGTGCGCTGCTCTGGTTCACCAGAAGCGGCTTAGTCATGCTGGCCACATGACCCGGAAAACTGCGGACAAATGCTGTCTCCCTTGGCCAGGAAAGTGAGATAAGCGCCGCCGCAACCCCAGAGTCGTTCACGACTGGACTTAACTGTCAGGGTCCTTTACCTTTAATATTGGATAACTTTGGCAGAAAATTTTCATGGTCTCCGGCCTGGTGTCCCTAACCACTTGCTACCCTCCTCCTGCAAAAGAACTCAGGATTGTTGGCTTGGCACACCCTGTTCCATTCAAGTTTGAATCCCTGCCTCCCTCCGTTTTGTCTCAAGCACAAACAGAAACACACTATTTGGACAAAGAATGTGAAATAATGGGTCAAATCATATGTTTTTAAGGGGTTTACTGGGGGGGAGGGGGGAAGGATGAATGAACCAATCAAGAGCATTGCTGAGGTGGGAGGGAGAGGAAATTGCGGGGGGTGGGGGGGTTTGTCCCACATTTGGTAAATATTAGTGCCCTAATCCGCCAGTGCACAGCCATATGAACAATTCTTTTATTGTTCATTTTGCCCTTTTAAAAAACCATTTTCCAAATTAATAAAAGGGATGCTGGGAATGAATGTGCTTGAAGGGATATGTTTGTGAGGGCTTTGAAGTCTTCCCTTCCAGCCCTCTTAGATGGATGGATAGACGACTGGATGGATGAGGAAAAGGGAGGAACAGAGCAGGCAAGTAAATTAAAAATAACTGATGGCCTGGTTGTAACATCTGCTGAGCAAGAGAGAGAAACCCGATAACTCTTGAGCCCTTTTGTAATTCACAGGGACCAAAGAAATGCAAAAAAAGAGAGAGCAAAAGACCCCATGTTACATTTGTAAAAAGGTAAAGGACCCCTGACAGTTAAGTCCACTCGCGAATGACTCTGGGATTGCAGCACTCATCTCGCTTTACAGGCTAAGGGAGCCAACATTTGTCCACAGACAGTTTTTCCTGGTCATGTGGCCAGCATGACTAAGCCGCTTCTGGCGAAACCAGAGCAGCGCATGGAAAGGCCGTTTACCTTCCCGCCGGAGTGGTACCTATTTATCTACTTGCACTTTGACGTGCTTTTGAACTGCTAGGTTGGCAGGAGCTGGGACTGAAGAACAGGAGCTCTCACTGTCATGGGGATTCGAACCACCGACCTTCTGATCGGCAAGCCCTAGGCTCACAGCACCACATTTATACCTCACAAATAGACGGATGGATGGATAGATAGATATGGGGGAAATGGATGGAGGGAAACTGGGGGAAAGAGGAGAGAATGGGTGTGAACAATGAGGACTAGGGCCTTGCACAGAAGTAAGTACCTAGGAAATGGCCTTATATCACCGGCCCATCCAGCTCAGTTTTGTCCATATACCGACTGCTGCGAGGCTTTCTGACTCTGATTTCCCAGTTTGACCTGAGATGTCAGGGACTGCGTTCATAACCTGAGTGTAGGGGAGTCAGGGAGAAAGAGGAGGAAGGCTCGTTCAGCATAGGCATAGGCAGAGAGACAGATGGACAGATGGATCTCTGTGTGAGCATGCATTTGGACTGCTCGGTCAAAACGAAAATTGCAACAGCAGCCAATCCAGTATGCACGATAAGTGACATCTGTTGCTGCCTGTAGGACAAGGCTATTTCCCAGAAATAAGGGAAGCCTGTTAAAATGATTGCATAGTCCCCCTGCCTTAAGAAGCATGGGGTGGGTGGTGATTCAGATAGGGTTGCCATATTTCAAAAAGTGAAAATCCAAACACAAGAGTTGAGCTTTTTCTTCTTCTTCTTCCCAAAATCTCAAAATAAAATAAAATGAATTTCTGAGATATTTTAAAGAAAATTTGCCAAAATCTACACTTCCCGGATTTTCCCGGACATTTAAGCAATTTCTGCCAAAACGCTGTTCACGAGGGCTGAATCCTGGCTACGTCCAGGAAATTCCGGAGGCACATATGAGGAAGGTGGATGGGTGGATGGACCAACAAGTAGAAAGGACTTAAGTGGTGTAGGAAGCTGCCGATCAGAAGGTTGGTGGTTCGAATCCCCACGACGGGGTGAGCTCCCGTTGCTCTGTCCTAGCTCCTGCCAACCTAGCAGTTTGAAAGCACGTCAAAGTGCAAGTAGATAAATAGGTACCGCTCTGGTGGGAAGGTAAATGGCGTTTCCATGCGCTGCTCTGGTTCGCCAGAAGCAGCTTAGTCATCCTGGCCACATGACCCGGAAGCTGTACGCCGGCTCCCTCGGCCAATAAAGCGAGATGAGCGCCTCAACCCCAGAGTCGTCTGCGACTGGACCTAATGGTCAGGGGTCCCTTTACCTACCCTCCTATACCTGCACCACCATGGGGAGCGAAAATGTTGTGTCTGTGTGTTTGCTATTAAGTCTGTTCCTGCCCCCTTTTTTCTGAGTCTAAATGTGCAGAACCACCAAGTCTCCCTATTTTCCAGGGACAGTCCTGGATTCATAGAAGCCGTCCCAGTTTCTGATTTGATCCCGGAATGTCCCACTTTTCTTTAGGACGTTCTTGTTTTCACTGGAGGGTATGGAGTTCTGCAACCCCCGAGCCAAGTAACTATACAACCTTTAGAAGACATCTTTAGAAGGCAGCCCTGGATAGGGAAGGTGGGTTTTTTCCCTTCAGTGTTTAATGTTTTATTTTTTTTTAAAAAATATATTGGAAGCCACCCAGAGTGGCAGGGGCAAGGTGGGTGTGGTATAATGATAAATATCTTCGCTCGAACACCCTTGAGCATTTTGGTTACTGATTTATTTAAGGCATTTAAATACCTCCCATCGTGCTGTTTATCCCAAGGTGGTTTGCAATGGAAATGAAAGCAAATGAACGTTATGCAATAAATTGATATCTAAACAGCACATTTATTTGTTTAACGTTTAAAATGCTTTTAAAGGCAAAATTGCCTCCCAAAGTGGTTTACAACCACATACAAATAAAATCTCCATAAAATACAACAATAAAACCATTTAAAACAGTTAAAATATCAATATTTATCCCATAAACATACATAACAGGATATCATACAATTTCTATTATTTATTATATTTTTAAGTCACCCTTCCATCCATAACCTATAATCTAACTCTGAAAAACAAATAATACAATGGGATAGTAAGGAGAGCAGCAGTGAAAATGCAATTCCCGGTGTTTAAAATACAGTAGCCTTCCAGCACCTAAAACGCAAGCTGTTAGAAAGCCGGGAAAATAAAAAGTACCTAAAACTGATGCCTAAAAGATAATTGCTGTTGTGTATTATTATTACTATTATTAGCAACTATCAAATTATGTGGCTTTACAGAGTAACACGAAGAACAGCAACAACAAAAAAGGGTTTCTGACGCACAATATAATTAATATAAATCTCATTACACGAGGCAGTCAGTATGTTACTTTCATAGCATGCAATTACCACAAAAAGACCGGTTCCCATATTGCTATTGAATTATCTCTCTCAGCAGCTCCAGACAACTTGTTTATTCAGCATCCACCCTGATCGTTTGCACTGAGCTTATGCAGAGTTTGGCTTGTGTTGGGACTTTATTTTTCATTCATTTGTTCTTATTTGCTCATGAGGCAGATATATGACAATGAGCATTCACCCTGATCTGCTTGTGAGGAGTTGACACATCTTCCTGTTAATTGTTTGTCCCATCCCACACTTTCCAGTACAGTGGTACCTTGGGTTAAGTACTTAATTCGTTCTGGAGGTCCATTCTTAACCTGAAACTGTTCTTAACCTGAAGCACCACTTTAGCTAATGGGGCCTCCTGCTGCTGCTGCGCCACTGGAGCACAATTTCTGTTCTCATCCTGAAGCAAAATTCTTAACCCGAGGTAATATTTCTGGGTTAGCGGAGTCTGTAACCTGAAGCATATGTAACCTGAAGCGTCTGTAACCCGAGGTACCACTGTACATCCCTCTGTCACTTTCCTAATCAGGGAAAAAAATCTGAGTGTTTTTTTTAAAAAGTGAATTTGTTGTGCTAGGGCAACAGAGTGTACAAACCTAGGAAATGACTGGCAGAATCCGAGACCAGGGAGAAGACTCAGTGGAAGAAGATTGGGGGAAATTTAAAACCTATTTGCAGAAATATTGTAAAATTTCTGAATGTTGATGACATCGAAATGAAATGCTGGGGTTCTAGCAATAAGGTAAAACTTAAGACTAAACCAACAACAGATAAATTAATGGGCTATGAATTTGCTGAACTAACTTTTAAAAGGGAAACAAGAACGGGGGACGTGAGGAAGTCAGGAAAACATGTGAATTTAAGATATAAAACTAAGAAAGAGGGAATTTTTGTGTTTTTCCTATATGTGTTTTTTCTTTTTATTATTAGTTTTGAATGTATGTATTTTTGTGTTTAATGTTGGTATTGTTGTATTTTGTATGTATTTGGTGTTTTTTATATTCTTTTTGTCTTTGTCCCTGTATTTTTTTTCTTTTATATTTGGCATTGTTAAAATTTAATAAAAATTTCTTTTTTAAAAAAAAACAGAGTGCACAAACCTAAATTTCTGGAATCCTTCCTGCAAATTACTGACAGGCTAGAGATGCACCACCACCTCTCTTGATTCAATTGCATGGTCTCCTGGATTACTATTGCTCCAACAGGCAGAAGAAAATCCTTAAATGGTCCTCAGAAATTTTCAAGTGGCCCCTGGAGAAAAAAGTTTGGCATCCACTGCTTTATAGAGAGCAGCTCATTTTCCTTTCTATGCAGAAGCACAGAGAGAGGATAGATGGCTCTGTGATATCCTGCCATTCCTCCAGCAAACGTAATTGTCACACTACTCTTTTCTCATTACTATTTCAATTCCTTACTTTTTAGCTGAGTCACAGAATCGCATAATTATAGAGTTGGAAGGGACCCCAGGGGTCATCTAGTCCAACCCCTGCAATACAGGGATCCTGCCCACAACCGTCCCTGGGTGGGCTCGAACCACCAACCTTCTTGACTTCCCTCCACTCCCCCTCTTGGCTTCATTGTTTAACACTTATTCATGCACTTCCATAAAACCTTATATTCTTAATAATCCAATTTTAAACCTTCTTCATCTTAATACAAGTGACTTTTAAAAGTTATACTAATGTAAAAAAAATACTACATAAATTTATGTGTGATTTTTTTACTGTTTTTTATTTTACTTTTTAAATAATGCTGTTGTTATTTTTTGGAAAATTAATAAATTGTTATATGTATAAAAAAGAACCACCAACCTTCTAGTTAGCAGCTGGATGCACTGACCCATTTTACCACAGACAGGGTAAATTATAGGTATGTGCAATTATAAAGCTGGTCATCTTATCTGCATATACTGCTTTGATTAATGCGAAATTGGCTTTTGTGTGTACCACCATAATATTTATTGGAACGAGGGAAAGTAGGCATAATGTTTGTATTAGCTAAACAGTACTAGGCTGAGATTTTACAAGTGATTACTGCTGTCTTTGATTTCTCTTCTCCTCAACCCATTATGAATAAACTAAATCTAATTGTCCATAGTAGTCAGATATACTGAACTATGAAAGGTGAAATGTCAGAGGTCCTAACTTGCCAGGCCTGGGTGGGAGAGCTTGACTAAATGAACCTCCTGGCTTTTAAGGGCTTCCGTTCTCTCTGAAGGAAGGCAAGGCCATCTCCACAAAGAAGGGGGCAATGGGTGCTCTTTTAGCAGGTAATGCAAACCATCTTCTTCCAAACCCAGAGGCAAGTGGGAGACAAGTGGGAGGGTACAACAGCAGCAAGAATACTCATTGCAAAGTATTGGAAGACACAAAAGATTTACCCACTCTGGAAGAATGGCAGTTGAAGGTGATCGACTACATGGAATTGGCAGAAATGACTGGCAGAATCCGAGACCAGGGAGAAGAGTTGGTGAAAGAAGACTGGAAGAAATTTAAAGACTATTTACAGAAATATTGTAAAATTAATGAATGTTAGAAGGATGTTGGATAGAAACTAAGGGGTTTCCAGCTGTAATGCTTTAGGAGATACGAAAAAAAAGGTTTATAAATGGGTAAAAGTTTAATGGTAAGGATTTGCTGAACTAACAAATTGAAGTGGAATACAAAGAAGGGAGGTATGAGGAGGTCTGGGGAAATAAGCGTAAGGAAGATATGTGATGGAAAATTATTTGTTTTTTAACTGTTTTTATGTTGTATTTTGTTTCTTTTTATTATTTTTTTCATTGTTATATTTTAAAAAAACTTTAATAAATATCTTTGGGGGGGGGAAGAGAGAGACAAGTGGGAGGGAACAGGAAATACGGTTGACGATGCTATACATCCTGACCCTAGGTTTGCCCTCCTGCAACATTTGGTTATACAGTGGTACCTCGGGTTAAGAACTTAATTCGTTCTGGAGGTCCGTTCTTAACCTGAAACTTTCTTAACCTGAGGTATCACTTTAGCTAATAGGGCCTCCCGCTGCTGCTGCACCACCGCCGCGCGATTTCTGTTCTCATCCTGAAGCAAAGTTCTTAACCCAAGGTACTATTTCTAGGTTAGCGGAGTCTGTAACCTGAAGCGTCTGCAACCTGAAGCGTCTGTAACCCGAGGTACCACTGTACTGTAGATACCATCCTTAAGGCTCATAATACCTTTCAATTAAAGGGACACGGGTGGCACTATGGTCTAAACCACTGAGCCTCTTGGGCTTGCTGATCAGATGGTCGGCGGTTCAAATCCCCCAACAAAGTGAGCTCCTATTGCTCTGTCCCAGCTCCTGCCAACCTAGTAGTTTGAAAGCACACCAGTGCAAGTTGATAAATAAGTCGATAAATGGGGAAGGTAAACGGCATTTCCGTGCACTCTGGTTTCCGTCATGGTGTTCTGTTGCACCAGAAGCGGTTTAGTCATGCTGGCCACATGACCGGGAAAGGTGTCTGTGGACAAACACTGGCTCCCTCGGCCTGAAAGCAAGATGAGCGCTCGTTGCAACCCCATAGTCACCTTTGACTGGACTTAACCATCCAGGGATCCTTTACCTTTTTTTTTTTTTGAACCTTTCAATTGCAGTACAGTGGTACCTCGGGTTGAGTACTTAATTCATTCCGTACTTAACCTGAAACTGTTCTTAACCTGAAACACCACTTTAGCTAATGGCGCCTCCTGTTGCTGCCGCGCCGTCGGCACACAATTTCTGTTCTCATCCTGAAGCAAAGTTCTTAACCTGAAGCACTATTTCTGAGTTAGCGGAGTCTGTAACCTGAAGCGTATGTAACCTGAAGCGTATGTAGCCTGAGGTACCACTGTAATGAGGAATTCAGTAATGTTTCCCTAAAACATTTTGTACGGAACCTTCAAATACTGCAATCATACCAAAAGGGATCTTATTATGCAGGCGAGTCCCCATTTACATGGGGGGGTGACTGTCCTTGGGGATCCGGACATCTTCCATTCTGTGGATACGACCAAGCCAGTGTAGAGGTTGCTGAGACAGGATTTGCGAACATGCTGGGAATGTGGGCTTGAGAGAGAGCACATCTTTGCCAGCTTTTTGCCTGTTGACGCCTCCTTCAAGTCTGGTAGGCAGGGGATGGAGGAGCCTGCTCCCGTTTCAAGCTATCCTCCGTGAAGCAGGTGTGGATTTCGGATTGACCTGACTTTCCCTGCCACTGCCAAATTATTTAATACCTGACATCTGATAGGAGCAAAACAGAGAGAGCGCGGAGGAAGCGAGAGGTGAAGAATCCAGATGGCATTGAAGAGAGAGGCCGGAGTATCAAAAAGGAGGGCGCTGGGACTGTGGGAAGAAGAACTGGCGATCATCAAAGGGACACGCCAGGGAGAAGACGCTTTGCCATGGCCCCCACCACATCCCTGGCAGAGATCACGAGGAAGGTGCCCTAATGATCATTAAAGGGGTGCGCTGGCAGGAAGGTCCCTTCAACACTGAGGGGGCCAGACCCCCTGCCCACAAATATTTAGGAAGTTAGAACACCTGACTCTCAGCACCTTTAGCAAATGACAGCTCCCAGAATCCTTTGGGGGAAAGCTGTGACTGTTTCTAGTGGTATGCCGTAAATATGTGGTGTGTATGTGGCCTGACTGAAAAATGCACAGGGAAGTGCCATTATGCTCGAGAGCTTTCTCCACTGCCCAAAAGAGAGGCACACTCCTCCTGCGAAATGCAGAAGGGATAGGCAATGCATGCACACGAAAGCTCATACCAAGAACTAACTTAGTTGGTCTTTAAGGTGCTACTGGAAGGAATTTTTTAATAATAATTGCTTTTGAATTATGGTGCTGGAGGAGTCCCATGGACTGCAAGAAGATCAAACCTATCAATTCTGAAGGAAATCAGCCCTGAGTGCTCACTGGAAGGACAGATCGTGAAGCTGAGGCTCCAATACTTTGGCCACCTCATGAGAAGAGAAGACTCCCTGGAAAAGACCCTGATGCTAGGAAAGATGGAGGGCACAAGGAGAAGGGGATGACAGAGGACAAGATGGTTGGATGGTGTTCTTGAAGCTACCAGCATGAGTTTGACCAAACTGCAGGAGGCAGTGGGAGACAGGAGTGCCTGGTGTGCTCTGGTCCATGGGGTCATGAAGAGTCGGACACGACCAAACAACTAAACAACAATAACAATTTATTATTTATACCCCGCCCATCTGTCTGGGTTTCCCTAGCCACTCTGAGCGGCCTCCAACCGAATATTAAAAACAACACAGCGTCAGACATTAAAAACTTCCCTAAACAGGGTCGCCTTCAGTTGTCTTTTAAAAGTAAAATAGTTGTTCATTGCCTTGACATCTGCTGGGAGGGTGTTCCACAGGGCGGGTGCCACTACCGAAAAGGCCCTCCGCCTGGTTCCCTGTGACCTCACTTCTCGCAGCGAGGGAACCGCCAGAAGGCCCTCGGCGCTGGATCTCGGCTCGGAAACATACTGGGAGCTATGCTTAGTTGTTTCGTCCTGCTGCTAATCTAGTCGTCTTTCCCACACGCAATCCATCACAGAGACACCCGATGATGTAAATCACATTAGCACTCCTGCGTGTGGTGAAGTTCCCTCAGTGTACATTTCTTCTTGTCTAATGGCCTGTGGAAGCACAGCTTCCCGGTGGTTTGTTTGAAACAGACCCAGTAGCCACCTGGGAAATGACCTTATAAAGACGTTCCAGAGGAGAACGTGTGTGAGTCTGATGCGTCTGACAAAGCAAACGCTACAATAAATTAGTTAGCCTTTAAGATGCTGCAATACTTGAGCCTGAAAACAGTTGCTGAATGGGGTTAGGCCAGATGTTGTTTCCCCCCCCCTCTCATGTCTTTCAAAAAGCGATTGGTGCCTTCGCTTGTCGTAAATGAGTCGTACAACACACCCAGATGACGAAAACCGATAGCCTGTGAAAGAGGATAATGGATATGGCAGCATTCAGTTTATTAGCAACCTTAATGTTTGTTCAGGCGTACCCTGATATTTTATAGCCATCGCTGATATTTTATAGGAAGATTCACTGGTTATCTTGAAATACATTGTGTATACTAGTAGGCCATGTTAGCGCATTTTGGCCTGATTGTTCTTACTCTTTTCCAGCTGCTAAGTAAAGCTTTTCTCTCTGTTTACTTATGTTTCAAATAAAGTAAGACTGTGTTTAAAGGCTGGCTGGGCTATGCATTGTGCTCTCTCCGAACTGCAACACAGTTACGCTGCACATTTTAGAGCTTCGAGAATACGCCATCGTTTTCAGCACTGTGTTGAGGTCCACTTCTGGATTGCTTTCGAATTTGTCATGATTTCGAGGGAGGGATTCGAGAGCACAAACCAGAAACTTGGTTTTCTGCAGTTAAGGTGGATTAAAGGGCTCTGTGGCCTAGCACAACAAAGCCACTTTTAAAAAGAACCAGGGTTATTGCGGTTTGGAAGTGTGGGGGGAATGAATGACCACTAACAGGAAGTTGTGTGAATACCTCACAAGCTTACGTATCTACTCATTGCATGAATACCCTATCTTTCCTCCCCGTGTTATCCTTGCAATAACTACCCTGTTGTTAGGGTAGGCTAAGGCACTGTGAGTGGCCCAAGGTTACCCAGAAAGTTTCAGGGCTAAGCAAGGATTTGAACCAGAGTGGATTTGATTTAAATCAAATCGATTTGAATCACAATTTAAATCACTAGTCATTAAGACTTGATTTAAATCACTAGTCAGTAAGACTTGATTTAAATCATTTTTTTTTTACAGAAAGACTCATTCTTGCTGGTATAATCTCAATATTTACAACCAGATGAAGGTTTCATTTTTGGAATAATAAATTTTCAGAGTAGTTTTTACAGTTATATCAAAAATTGCTGATTTGGTTATAGTATTAGAAATACAAAGGCAGGTAATTATGAAATTATTGTTTATATTTGGACAACTTTTCTGCTGTACTTTATTGGAAGGAGAAAAAAAATCATATCCTTAATAACAATTTAAACTATTTATTTAACTAAAACAATAACGTTATAGCATATGTATCCATGTTTGTTAACTGATGTGGTTAAACGATTAAAAAACACACACCTTAGACTGAGTTTTAGCACACATGAAAAACTTAAAGCAAATCCTTATTTCCTGATGAATAGCCTCTGGACTATAATGTAACTTAAATAGAAAACTATCTTTATAAAGATTTTTCCTCCAAAAGCATTTTATTTTCAAAAATCCGATTTAAATAAAAAAAATCTGATTTAAATAATAATAAAAAATTAAATTGCCTGGTGGCAAGAGCTGGGAAGGGATATAAGGTCAGCATTTTCCCTTCAGCTCTTTGCCACAGTAACACGTTCTCTGCCTTGCTGCGTTTGACTCCTTGCTTCCTGACCCTCGGACCCCTGACTTCGTGACTTCTTGCGTCTTGATCCTCAGACCCTTGACTTTGTGACTCCATGCTTCCTGACCCTCAGACCCCTGACTTTGTGACTCCCGGCTCTCTGACCCTCAGACTCTTTTGGCTTTCTGACTCCTGGCTTCTGGACTCCTGTTCCTGCTCCCACCCCTTCATTTTGCCCCCAGTCCCAACATCCCCAGCCAGGACTTTGATCGCCTGTGAACCGGACCGTGACAGATTGTTCATCTAGCATAGGTAGGCAAGCTAAGGCCCGGGGGGCGGATCTGGCCCAATCACCTTCTAAATCCAGCCCCCGGACGGTCCAGAAATCAGCGTGTTTTTACATGAGTAGAAGGTGTGCTTTTATTTAAAATGCATCTCAGGGTCATTTGTGGGGCATAGGAATTCATTCATTCCTCCCCCCCTCAAAAAAAAAAAAATCCGCCCCCCCCACAAGGTCTGAGGGACAGTGGAACAGCCCCCTGCTGAAAAAGTTTGCTGACTCCTAATCTTAGAGCAACAAAGTGTATTAATCCACTTTGATGCAATTCCTCCCACAAATGGCTAGACTTGTAAGTGGTCGGCACTGTGGTTACATATAGAAATAAATGGAGCAGTGTGAAACTATGAGCTGCAGGGGGCAGCAGGGAGAAAGAAAAGAAAACAAGGGACACAGACAGGCTGCAAAAAGGTTTGCTGGGCAGCTTAATGCGTTACATCACATTTGAGCCACCCCCATTCGACTCATTACTGAAATGTTCCTTTTTGCCAAGGAGCTGTACGAGGAGTGAACACATGTATTCCTTCTCAGGGGAGGGAATCTCTTCTGTCTCCCCACTTTTCCACCCAGATGTGCCTCTGCCTTGCTGCCCTGCTTGCCTAATTTCCTGTTTTCCCCAGATGCTGAAAAGATGCTTTATGGGGGGTGGAAAGTGGGGGAATCTTGCTACTAATCCCAGATTGACACTTGTTTTCTAACTAATAGGATCAAAAACAGACCAGAGAACTAGATCTGGAAGGGGAAACGTACAGCAGGAGGGTGCCCAACCCAGGGATCATCTTTTCCTGGACTGCGTTAAAATAGAAAGGTTTCTGGGTTCCAACTCTCTGCAAGTTTGCTTATATATTATTGTTGTTGAAGAAAAAAAGGGCTTTTTGATGTTTTGTTTCATCATTATTCAGTGTGCTTTAATTGAAAGCAGAATCTAAAATAATTCACACCAGGCTAACCTAGACAGCATCTTAAAAAGCAGAGACATGACCTTGCTGACAAAGGTCCATACTGTTAAAGCTATGGTTTTCCCAGTAGTGATGTATGGAAGTGAGAGCTGGACCATAAAGAAGGCTGATCGCCGAAGAATTGATGCTTTTGAATTATGGTGCTGGAGGAGACTCTTGAAAGTCCCATGGACTGCAAGAAGATCAAACCTATCCATTCTGAAGGAAATTAGCCCTGAGTGCTCACTGGAAGGACAGATCCTGAAGCTCAGGCTCCAATACTTTGGCCACCTCATGAGAAGAGAAGACTCCTTGGAAAAGACCCTGATGTTGGGAAAGATGGAAGGCATAAGGAGAAGGGGAAGACAGAGGACGAGATGGTTGGACAGTGTTCTCGAAGCTACCAACGTGAGTTTGACCAAACTGCGGGAGGCAGTGGAAGACAGGAGTGCCTGGTGTACTCTGGTCCATGGGGTCACGAAGAGTCGGACATGACTAAACGACTAAACAACAACAACCTGAAAGACCACCTGCCCCCTGTATAGAGCTGTAGTTTGCAATCGGGTGTTGGGAATTGTAGCTCAGTGAGGGGTAAACTAGCATTCTTTGGAGGGGAAGTCATGGGCTTTAAATATATGGTATGTATGTAACCTATAGGTCTCCCACTCTTCCTTCCCATCCTGCTTTGTGAACTTTCAAAAGGAGATATCTCACAGAGTGAAGCCCTCCTGCACACTCCTCTTTTCTGTGTGGAGGTGTCAATTGTCTGCCCAACTAGATGGGCTCCAAACAGCTGCTGGAATGGGAGGATTGCTCACCCCCCCTTTTTTTCTTCTTTCTTTTATGGGCGGAAATTGCATTCTGGCCAGTAAAAGCCAGATGCAGCAGATGTAGGGAAATGAGACTTATATTGTTGGAGGCTGGTGCGGGGGAAGAGCAAACTTTAAAAATGGGCATGGTTGGTTGCTGCCGAAGTTGTCTGCCCATAAAAGGCTTAGTTAGTTAGCAGATGCCTCTCTGTAGTAAGATGTGTAATGCAAAGGCAGGCTCTTACCCAAGTACAAAATCCAAGATCAGGAAAAGAGATAACTCTTTGTACACCGGGCATCACCTTCTGAGGCAGTCCATTCCACTGTTGAACAGCTCTTACCGTCAGAACTTTCTTCCTAATGTTTAGTTGGAAACTACTTTCTTGTACAGTGGTACCTCAGGTTAAGTACTCAATTCGTTCCGGAGGTCCGTTCTTAACCTGAAACTGTTCTTAACCTGAAGCACCACTTTAGCTAATGGGGCCTCCTGCTGCTGCCGCCGCGCTGCCGGAGCACAATTTCTGTTCTCATCCTGAAGCAAAGTTCTTAACCTGAAGCACTATTTCTGGGTTAGCGGAGTATGTAACCTGAAGTGTCTGTAACCCGAGGTACCACTGTAATTTGAATCCATTGGTTTGGATCCTGCCCTCTGGAGCAGCAGAAAACAAACTTGCTCTATCTTCCATGTGGCAGACCTTCAGATATTTGAAGATGACTATCATATCACCTCTCAGACAATTGAGATATGCTACTTATACAGCATCCCCCTGATCAACAAAGCTTGTAACACTATGAAAAAAGGAAAAAATATTAGTCTGGCAATGGCCTGAAGGCCCTCAGTGTACCTGGCCAAAGAGGAAAGGACCCTGCCCCCCATGGGGCTGACAATCTAAAATATGGCATCGGAAAATAAAAAAGTGGGTATGAGGATGCTGCTAAAGTACAGCTCCCACAATCCCTGTCCATGTTTGCTGGGGCTGGTGAGAAGTGTAGTTCAATAAATATACAGAGAACCAAAGGTTCCCCACATAAAGGAAGCAGTAAACAGGAAAAGATTATTAGGATTTTTATTATACTGTACATTATGATTTAACGGGATGCGGGTGGCGCTGTGGGTTAAACCACAGAGCCTAGGACTTGCCGAGCAGAAGGTTGGTGGTTTGAATCCCTGCGACGGGGTGAGCTCCCGTTGCTCGGTCCCTGCTCCTGCCAACCTAGCAGTTCGAAAGCACATCAAAGTGCAAGTAGATAAATAGGTACCACTCTAGCAGGAGGGTAAACAGTGTTTCCATGCACTGCTCTGGTTCGCCAGAAGAGGTTTAGTCATGCTGGCCACATGACCCGGAAGCTGTACACTGGCTCCCTTGGCCAATAAAGCGAGATAATAATAATAATAATAATAATATTTTTTTATTTATACCCCGCCCTCCCCAGCCAAGGCCGGGCTCAGAGCGGCTTACAAGCAATAATAAAAACAAGATGAGTGATTACAACTTAAAAACAAAAATAAAATACAACATTAAAATAATGGAACATTAAAATATTAAAATGGAGCCTCATTGCAGGAGAAGGAAAAGAAAAAAGAAAAAGGGGGCGGAGGGAATCAAATTGGCTCCAATCCAAAGGCCAGGCGGAACAACTCTGTCTTACAGGCCCTGCGGAAAGAGATCAGATCCTGCAGGGCCCTGGTCTCATGAGACAGAGCGTTCCACCAAGTTGGGGCCAGTGCTGAAAAGGCCCTGGCTCTGGTTGAAGCCAATCTAACTTCCTTAGGGCCTGGGACCACTAGGGTGTTGTTATTTATGGACCTTGAGGCTCTCCGTGGGGCATACCAGGCGAGGCGGTCCCGTAGGTACGAGGGTCCTAGGCCGTGAAGGGCTTTAAAGGTCAAAAGCAGCACCTTAAATCTGACCCTGTACTCCACCGGGAGCCAGTGCAGCTTGAAAAGCACTGGATGAATATGCTCCCATGGCAGAGACCCTGTGAGGAGCCTCGCTGCAGCATTCTGTACCCGCTGGAGTTTCTGGGACTTAGTTAGTTAGATGAGAGCTGCAACCCCAGAGTTGGTCACAACTGGACCTAATGGTCAGGGGTCCCTTTACCTTTTACCTTTACATTGTGATTTACAGGGGAATGATAATCGTAATAAATTGCAGATAGCCATGCTGGACCAAAAGGACCTTTATAAAGGCCGTTGAAAATGCTGCAAAGAAGTCAAATGTTTACTTACATCAGAACTGCTCATCAAGGGTGTATGACTAAGAGTTTTGATGAACCTAAAAGCTTGCACGCTTCTTTGTAAGCTTTTTACCTGGTACTTATTATCAAAAAGGCAGGTGATGACAGGTGATGCACCTGGGCAGAACGTCCTGTGCAACTTTTAAAGGTACAGCTGCTCTCTCCGCCTGCAGATATCGAGGCTGTGCTCTCATAAGGGCAGACTCCCTGTGTCAACACACTTCACTCTCTCACCTGGTAGAGGTGCATCTGAGGCTGGCTGTCAGGGCTGAGATTAGCAGCAGAAAATAACTGGTGAAAAGATCGTGCAGCGGCTGGCCTCATCCTCTTCCCACTTTAGGCCCTGGAGGGATGTGGGAAGTTGGCAGTTTCCCTCCTTGGTCATGAATATGTCCAGGAGGAAAAGGGATTAACAGAGCTAACTATAAAACAGACAGGAGTTTATTTGGCCCAGGGCTGGGGAGAGGTAACAGCATGGAGGAGAAGGTGAAGTCAGGGGTCCTTGGGTAAGATCAAAGCGAGGGATGTATCTCACATCCTAATAATAATAATAATAATAATAATAATAATAATAATAATAATAATAAATTTTATTTATATCCTGCCCTCCCCAGCCGAAGCCGGGCTCAGGGCGGCTAACAACAATAAAATAATGCAACATTCTAAAATCATTTCATTATAAAATTAATTCAAATCAAATTGATGGCAACCATTGGGCTAGAGTTCTGTGAAGATTGCCAAAGGAGGGAGTCAAGCTGTGCCCTGGCCAAAGGCCTGGTGGAACAGCTCTGTCTTGCAGGCCCTGCGGAAAGATGTCAAGTCCCGCAGGGCCCTAATCTCTTGTGACAGAGTGTTCCACCAGATCGGAGCCACAGCCGAAAAAGCCCTGGCTCTGGTTGAGGCCAGCCTAACCTCCCTGTGGCCCGGGACCTCCAAGATGTTTTTGTTTGAAGACTGTAAGTTCCTCTGTGGGACATACCAGGAGAGGCGGTCCCGTAGGTACGAGGATCCTAGGCTGTGTAGGGCTTTAAAGGTTAAAACCAGCACCTTAAACCTGATCCTGTACTCCACTGGGAGCCAGTGCAGCTGGTATAGCAGCTGGGTGAATGTGATCTCGCGGCGAAGACCCCGTAAGGAGTCTCGCCGCGGCATTCTACACCCTCTGGAGTTTCTGAGTCAGTCTCAAGGGCAGCTCCACGTAGAGCGAGTTACAATAATCCAGTCTGGAGGTGACCGTCTGGAGGTGACCGTCACGTGGATCACAGTGGCTAGGTTCCCTGGGAGACCTTGGGAGACCACAGTGGCTAGGTTCCTTGGGAGACAGACATCTAGATTCCTTGGGAGACCAAAATGGTCGATCCGTGGTCCTGGAAGATGGATTGTTGTGTCTTTAAGAACTGTGTGCATGCCAAGCAGATGTTCAACAGATGAAGCTTTCTAGGAACTGAGCTAGTGGTAGAGAGAGCTCTCGTGTTGAATTTCTGACTCCGTTAATGGCACAGGAATCCTGAAGTGAGACAGGTCAACAGCCCTATTTGTGAGGTTGGATTCCTGGCAGGATGAGCTCCATCCAGCTTTGTAGAGGACCAGGACAAACTCTCTTCTGGTAGGCCCCTTCTGTGCCAGTGAGCCCTGATTGGCTTATTTGGTTGCAGCGGTCAAATCTCCTACAATGCCCCAGAATGATGCTAGGTGAGAAATTTGAAGGATGGTTAGATCTGGCCTCTGGTGCTGCTTGGAGAGCTGGACTGAGACGGGAGGAAATGGAGGAGTAATGCATGCCTCAGATGTAGGCATGACCAAGAATGCCAGCTCTGGTTCATGGGTCCTCAAGAAATAAAAGAGTTTTGGCTGGAAGAGATGGGAGAACAAGGAAGAACTGCCAGGGAAATTATGGCATGCCCACTTTCTCTAGAAGAAGTATACTTGCAAGAATGCTGATTTTTCAGGAGTATGGCAAGAATATACGTACATCGGCTCTATATTTTGGAAAGCGATTTGTCTGTCAGTCTCGCTAGCTGTCCATCTGTTCTCTAGGTGTTCGTTCATATGCCTCTCAATATATTGTTGCCTGATTTGGCACAACGGTTCCTTATTTCAAGGAGAGAGTTTTGGTCTTATTCTGGATGCTATCCAAAGCCATATTCATTCAAGATGATGAACTAGACTAAACTGGCACAAAGGTTTCTGAGATGGAGGAGCAGGTTTCGGTTTACGTTTGGAAACTGTTGGGTGCCATGTTGAATCAAGATGGCGGAGTGAACCGCTCTAAATCACACTGTATATCTCTGAAGATAAGTAAAGGTAAAAGGACCCCTGACTGTTAGGTCCAGTTGCGGACCACTCTGGGGTTGCAGTGCTCATCTCTCTTTATTGGCCGAGGGAGCTGGCATACAGTTTCCGGGTCATGTGGCCAGCATGACTAAGCCACTTCTAGCGAACCAGAGCAGCACACAGAAATGCCATTTACCTTCCCGCTGGAGCAGTACCTATTTATCTACTTGCACTTTGATGTACTTTGGAACTGCTAGGTTGGCAGGAGCAGGGACCGAGCAACAGGAGCTCACCCCGTCGTGGGGATTTGAACTGCCGACCTTCTGATCGGCAAGCCCTAGGCTCAGTGGTTTAGACCACAGCGCCACCCATGTCCCATCTCTAAAGATATTGCTGCCCAATTTGGCATGAAGATTCCTGAGATCAGGGAGCCTATGCTTGGACGTGGGACCTCATTTTGAATCAAGATGGTGGTATGAAATGTTCCAAATGGCACTAATTTGGACGCCTCTGAAGATTTTGCCAACCAATGTGGTGTGATAGTTTCCAAGATCGAGGAGTGGGTTTGGGTGTGTGGGTTTGAATACCATTGGATGCCATTTTGAATCAAGATGGTGGACTGAACTGTTCCAAATGACGTGCATTTGCACACCTCATAAAAGTAAGATTTTGAATCAAGCTTTTGGACTGAACCTTTCGAAACTGCTTTGATTTGAACCAATTTTTGCAGGAAATGTATTGGAATGTCCACTAGATTCAGCCAAAGCTGCAACTCTGAATTGAATCAGGCCAATTCAGCTGTTCAGCGATGAAACTGACTCCCTCAAATGGTGGGCTGTTCTTCACTAGAGGTTTTAAGCAGAGGCTGAATGTCCACTGGTCAGGGATTCTTCAGCTGAGATTCCTGCATCGTAAGGCATTGTACTCTTTGAGTTCCTTCCACCTCTACAATTCTGTGATTCTGTGAATCAGTTCAGGTGGATCTGTGCTTTGACTGAGTCAGGTCAAAAAAGCCCTGAATTGCTCTAGGTTGGGCAGCCTGGAGCAACCGTCAGGGTGCAGGGCGTCAGACAGGAAGAAGGAGAGGTAGATAGTGTCTGCCAAGCGCAGTGTGGGGCTGTTTTCAAGAAGGCCTTTGAACAGCCCTTATACTGCACTGTGGCTGTTTGTTTCCAGCAGAGGAAGACACACACATATGCCAGTCTGAGCTGAACTGACCCTCAACTCTCTTATCACTGCAGGGGTCTGTTCTGCCAGCATTCTCCTTGCAGGGAATTCTGCACCCGGCAGAGTTGAACCCTCCTGCCCTCTGCAGGGCAGTCAGGGAGGAGGGGGAAAGAGATGCATCTCCTTATCACCCCCCGCTTCACTGTACAGGGTTTAAAAAAACCTCTTATTAGTAGACATTAGCTCTGCCCTCACCCCCGCCTGACTCCAGATCCAGATCATGTGTTCCCCAGATCCCTGGCTTGATTCAGCAGGAGAACAGCCACAGCCCTAGAAACTAACAGAAAACACTATTTATAACTCTCGTTAATTTTTGTTTCTTAGAATTCCTGAGTGATACCTGGAACTTTCAACTGCTACTCTATACCGCATGGATAGGCAAACAGGCCCGGGGGCTGGATCCGGCCCAATGGCCTTCTCAACAGGCAATTGACGGTCCAGGAATCAGTGTGTTTTTACATGAGTAGAATGTGTCCTTTTATTTAAAATGCATCTCTGGGTTATTTGTGGGGCATAGGAATTCATTCATCACCCCCACCTTCAAAATACAGTCTGAGAATCAACTTGTTTTTACATGAGTAGAATGTGTGCTTTTATTTAAAATGCATCTCTGGGTTATTTGTCGGGCATAGGAATTCATTCATTTTTATTTCCCCCCCCAAAAAAAAAATATAGTCCGGCCCTACACAAGGTCTGAGGGACAGTGGACCGGCTCCCTGCTGAAAAAGTTTGCTGACCCCTGCTATACTGTATTGGGTTTGCTAGTTCTCATTCCCTTTGTAGGCACTGCCTCCTGGTGTAGGCAACGGGGACCACTCCTTTCTTGTCACTGGACTCTGGAATTCCCTTTTTTCCCAGCACTGCCTGGGATTACCTGAATTAAGGTCGGGTGGGGGCTCCTGTGGGCTAGGAAGGCTGCTTGTTGAGACATCTTTCCTCAGCCAAAAGCCTCCCTCTCTCTTGCGCATCATTGAGTGGCATGGGAGCACCTCTTGGGGGCAAAGAAGGTGGTGAAGTTTCCCTGTCAGGAATTACTGCCCCTCAGCGGGACATTCCTTTCCCCTCTGGGCTTTTCCCACTTCAAGGCCAAGGAGGAGGTAAACCCTGTTTCTCTCCTCCGCTTGATCTCTCATGTTACCAGGACAGGCTATTCTTAGCTACCTGGAGATGCAGCGTGTTTACGTTGGAGACAGAAGTTTGCCCTCAGCTGACGGGGAACCACGTGTGATTCCCTGGACCCAAAGTTAGCACAAGGCATATGGGGTGGGGCGTGTGACATCTGCCACTGCTGCCTCCAGTGACCCTGCTCTCAGATACCTACTTGCCTCCAGAATTACATATCTATCCATCCCTCCATCCTTCCATCTCCTCACTTGGAGCAAACATTACCTTTAATACCATGCATACAAGTGTTTTCGAACCTTTCTGGATCCAGGAGTCTCACCTTCTACTTTTAGCAAGGGATCTACTTCTTATGCTTCTTATTATTATTAGAAGCAGCACCTTTCTCCTCCATCTTTCCTCATCCTTCTTTCTGTGGCTTTTTGCTTCTTCCCTCTGCCGTTTTGCATCAGCTTCGGACAAGTGTTCAGCTGCAGCCACCAGGGCCGGCCTAAGACATTTTGTTACCTGAGGCAGAACAGCAAATGGTGCCTACCACCCTCACCCCACCTGGCCACAAGTCCAGGTGCGCAGTATCCAAGGCTGACAAAGTTATTGGGGCAACTGAGACAGAAATACCACCCCTCCCCAGGACCTCTCTCTCGAAGCAGGCAAGTAAATAAAAAGGCAGGGGAATCCATTTCCTGCTTTTTGTGACACACAGAATTAGCTATCTGAGGCACATGTTTCACTCTGCTTAATAGTAGGGCCCACCCCAGTAGCCATTTTAGATGGACTTGTGGTCTATCAGCCAATGATCCCTCAGCTGAAGATTAGTAATGTATAACAAGAATAGCTCTCCCCTTATATCACAGACAGAATAATATTTACCATGCCATGGTTCCACTATGTAGCTCTAGAAAAAGCCCAGGAGCCGCGGGGGGAGATAAAGGTGGAAACCCACCACAGGTGATCTGACGCTGGGAGGTGCACAAAGGGCACCACCATTGTCTGCCCCATAGAAATCGTTACCCCCTCCTCTGTTCTTAGGCTTCCTTCAAAACTTCCCTGCCCCTTCTCTGGTTGTGTACAGTATTGTATAAATGTGGTTCAAAATGCAGCGAGGAAAATGACCTCCTTGCATTTTAGGCTGCTAATGTGTACATACGGCCAAATTTACGGAGGGATAAGACTATCAAGGGATGTGGGTGGCGCTATAGGTTAAACCACAGAGCCTAGGACCTGTTGATCAGAAGGTTGGTGGTTCGAATCCCCGCAATGGGGTGAGCTCCCGTTGTTCGGTCCCTGCTCCTGCCAACCTAGCAGTTTGAAAGCACGTCAAAGTGCAAGTAGATAAATAGGTACCGCTCCGTTGGGAAGGTAAACGGCATTTCCGTGCGCTGCTCTGGTTCGCCAGAAGCGGCTTAGTCATGCTGGCCACACGACCCGGAAGCTGTACGCCAGCTCCCTCGGCCAATAAAGCGAGAGGAGCACCGCAACCCCAGAGTCAGCCACAATTGGACCTAATGGTCAGGGGTCCCTTTACCTTTACCTTAAGACTATCAATGGCTTCTAGCCACCATGGCTATTTTGCTGTGCCTCCACAGCCACAGGCAGTAGTGGTTCTGCTGGGAACAGCAGGAGGGGAGAGGGGTCTTGTTCTCAGGTCCTGCTTACGGGCTTCCCACAGGCATCTGGCTGGCCACTGTGAGAATAGGATGCTGGACAAATGAGCCACTGGCTTGATCCAGCAGAGTTCTTCTTGGGTTCTTAAAGAGGGCACTTGGAAAAAGGCCCCGTTCTGCAGATCTTAAATTTTGGAGCAGGTACTACTCCTCTTCTATCCCTAGATGCTACAGACAAAAGGGGACAGATCGAAGGAATTCTGTGATGGTAGGTGGTGGTGCATGTAAAATATAATAATAATAATAAAAATAATAAATAAAATAATTTATTTATACCCCGCCCATCTGGCTGAGCCTCCCCAGCCACTCTGGGCAGCTCCCAATCGAGTGTTAAAAACAATACAGCATTAAATATTAAAAACTTCCCTAAACAGGGCTGCCTTCAGATGTCTTTAAAAAATAAGATAGCTGCTTATTTCCTTGACATCTGATGGGAGGGCGTTCCACAGGGCAGGCGCCACTACCGAGAAGGCCCTCTGTCTGTATTGTCAGACATCCATCCAAACTTGAAACCTTGTCCAAAAGCCCTAAACATACCAACAACAATGATGGCGGCATGTCTGTTTTCTTGTAAATCTGTACAGAGGGGAGGAGAATTCATTTTGTGTGTGTGCATGCACCCTGAAGCTTTACAGTGCAAAATTTCAAACTCTTCTGCCACGTACATTGCTTTCTATGTGCTAGCCAAGCCGAACTCAATTTAGCTGAATAATGCAGCCTTTCCCTCTCTAGGATTTGGTCCAAGGTAACTTCTTGCCAAGGCTTCATCTGGGCAACTGGTTTCCACAAGGGGACGCCCTCGCCCTCAGAGATGTCATCCCGCATTATGCCTTTTTTAACAAGAGTGTTCGGCTCCCCTAAAGTCTTGCTTGTCCAGCCAATTTTTTGTTGCCTGAGCCTAGTTGGAATCCAGGCTATTCTGGAAGCCTATATTTAAACTTTGCCACCTCAGCGGGCCAGAGGTGATGACTGGGCCTCCCAAGACAGGGATGGAGCTAGGCTTATGTACCATGAGGGAGAAGCTGAGAGGAGGGGCTAGTAGGAGGTTCATTCTGGGTTGCTCCTGAGCTAATCGAAGGCCTCTTTACCTCATCCTGGGTTTTGTTGACACAATCTGAAGAGGATCCCCGGTGGGGAAGGGAAATAGAAAACTCTTCTCTGTTCTCAACAAATAACAAGTACCGTGTACTTTATTGTAGATAAATAAAACGGGATGAGAAACCTTTTCTCTTCACGGCAACATGCAAGATGGCAGCTGGGAAGTTCTTCTATGAGAGAGAGAGAGACTTATCCATAGCGAAAAGCAAAAGCAGTGTTCTGTAAAAAACACAACCTCTTACATCAGGTGGAAATCCAGAACCCCAGTAATCCATTGTGTCAGTCACTGGATTCATCAGTGTGTGACGTCTGGTTGAGAGTCCTCTTGAACGTCAAGTGTGAGTTTTTCAAAACGGCACTTGACAAGCAAATCGGCAACTTCTCCAAATGTTGAAACGTGTCCAAATATTCCCCCGGAAGAAATGGCCTCATCATGAGCCTGTCATTGCTGACAGAAGCCAGTTGCCTAGGTACATAGGAAGATTGTTTCTTTGATAGAGGCCCAACTTAACTTCCGCTGGAAGGCGACAGAACTTCTGGTGAGCAACCATGGGGCTAGTAAGTCAGATAAATAAGCATCAGCACCTGAGGTTCATTCGCTTGGCTATTATCTTTGCAAGGGGCTGATCAAGCTGGAGGAACCAGGAAGCGTTTCCACTTCCACAATATGGGGTAGAGGCATTATCAGAGAGCAGACCTTGTGCCACTGCTGAAAGGTGTGATGGCATCAGAGGCAAAACATCGGGTGGGGTCCACTTGAAGCCCCCTTTCTTCTGAGGTTTCAAGACAAGGATGGGGAGATTCCATGTATGGACAAGGTCAGAAGACCCCCTTGCCAAAGGTATATTAAACCCTGCCTCTGAAATATGATGGGGTATTGTATCACAGAATCGAGCAATTGCTATGTATAGTTCACTTTTAACAAATTAGCTGTCATGGGAGATGCTTCACAGCATAGTTCCACAGTTAATCCTTGTGTGTGGACAATCCCCAGCAGGTATAGCTGCTACATAGCTGAGAACAACCAAACTGCCAATCTCTTACTCTGAAGCATTCCCACCCCCACCGCCCAATCATTTCCATGTTTACTCAGAAATATGTCCCACTGGGCTCACTGGGAAGCATGTGTCCTGGAAACATGTGTACCACTGCAGCCTTAATGGTGCTGCTATGGGAGGAGTGAGGAACCAGTTGCTCTCCATAAGTTATTGGACTACAACTCCCATCGTCCCAGGCTGGCTGGGGTTGATGGGAATTGGAGTCTAATAACATCTGGTGGGGCACAGTGTTTCCCTATCCCTGCACTATGGAGTGAATCACATGCATACTCCTGTTCCATTCACAACAGTTACGATGTATGAATAGCACTTGCAACTAACATATGGTTACCAGATTTTTTTCAATGAATCCGGGGACACTTTTTTTTTTTTTTTTTGAAGCTGAGTAGCAACAGGGAGTCAGTAGTGGGGATGGTGAGGCAAAAGACCCTGGGCCCAAGCACACATGCATATTGTATAAAGGTGCAAAGTCCTTCTTTCGCACCCTGTGAAACATAAATGCATAGAGTTTTTAAAAAACTGGGCAATGACGCGCTGCGTGCCCATAACTCCCGAGCCTCCCCCGATCTCCTGCCCCCTTCCCCCTTTATTTTGACCGATCGGGTGGCCGTTGCCCAGGAGGGGCACAAGGCGCGCGGTTTCTCTGCCAGGCAAGGTGCAAAGCCCTTTTTTCACACCCTGTGAAACATAAATGCGCAGAGTTTTTAAAAAACTGGGCAATGGCCACCTGCCCACAACTTCCAAACCTCCCCTGATCCGTCAAAACAAAGGGGGAAGGGGACAGGAGATCTGTACACCAGACGTCCCCGGTTCCTTTTCGGCAGTGGCGGCGGAGGCAATCAGCAGCCCAGAGCCTGCCTGGTAGCGCAGTTGGCTCTGGCTGGCATCAGGAGCTGCTTACTGCTATGACGCCCGTATTTTTCCTCGCCGGAAGTCCCCATATGATGTGTTGCGCTCTGGGCTGCTGAGGCTGCCACTGCCACGTTTCCCGGGGACAGATTTGCAAATCCGGGGACTGCCCCCAGGAACCGGGGATGTCTGGTAACCCTAAACTAACAGCAACTCTGGCAACTTACACGGCTCAGGACTTTAATACCTTAAGGATTGCCTCTCCCCATATGAACCGACCCAGACCCTGCGTATGTCATTGGAGGCCCTTCTTACTGTATCTTTAACAGGTGCAGCTTTGGCTGTGGAATTTCTACCTGTGATGCAGCTGTTAAAGACCCAGAACCTCAATGGGGTGGGTGTGGGTGGGGAGAGAATGGCTGTCACTCTTATTTACTACACTATGCACTCAACAGTAGCACCAATTCAGAGAGTCATTCTCAGCAATTTACATGTCATTTTTACTTTTAACATGACAGCGCCCATCTCTAATGCCGTTTTTGTGCAGGTACACATAAGGCATTTATAAAATTCACCATAATTGCAGTTCTGCAGTGGTAATGGAAGACTTAGAACTGAGCTACTCATGCAGCGGAATCACATGGTAGCCTTTCCTGGACAAGATTACATCTCTGAACATTCCCCTAAGACGGGGTTGTAATCTGCACATAGAAAACTAGCACTTAAGGGGAAAGCAAGTCTATCTTCTGCACAGGCAAGGAAAAGGTGTATGGGAAAGCATGTTTCTGAGAGCAACAGATGACCACTTTTCTACATGATAAACTTATGCAACAGTTTTCACGTGGGTTCCAGATGTCTAGATCCACACAATAACAAGCTCCTGCTTCTAGACTACTGAATTGTATCTGTTCTTTAAACAGTGACTTGTGTGTCCACAACAGCAGAGTAATAATTGCAAGGTAATTGAATATCAACAGCGACGCAGCCAGCGCAAGTTTGGTTAGCAACGACAGTGCAGCTATTCTGTACACAAATCACACTGCGGTTACTGGATTACACAGAGAAATTACATGCTACTCGGATGTTTGAAAAAATGCAGCATACATGCGAGGTCACAGCTGTTACAGAGATGGTTGCCACCTATATTTGTGGTCCTGGTTGTTAAACAGCTACAATGCAGCCACTATGAGATCGAAGGTTTGCCTAGTGTGCAGCTATGAAGTTCCTCCTCTGTTAAAGGCACAGAGCAGCAATCAGAAAAGAAGGGGACAACCTAAATAAGAGTCACCTTTTTTTCTTCTTAGCTGTGTACACTGGCTTAAAATGCAGCTTTCTTTTCTCAATTCAGATTGAAGCTATGGTTTTTTTTGGGGGGGAAGCATCAAAACACAGTATTTCATAAGGAATTATGGGATAGATAAGGATTGTTGCTAATGTTGTACAGTACACCGCTTCCCAAACCAGCAGTGGGAGCACGCTGGGTTCAAAATAAATGGGAGTTTACTCCTTTCACTCCAGTTCCAGTGTGCTCCCACCAATGGTTCTTGAGGCTCAGTACACAGGACTGCAATGCATATGTAGCCTGCATTCTTGAAAAACGGTCCTCTGTGATGTGCTTTCCCCGATGATAAGAGCTGTTTGACAGTGGAACAGACTACCTTGGAAGGTGGAGGACTTCACTGGAGGTTTTTAAATAGAGATTGGATGGCCATCTGTCAGGGATTCTTTAGCTGTGATTCCTGCATCGCAAGGGGTTGGACTAGACGACCCTTTGGGCCCGCTTACAACTCTACAGTTCTACAATTCTATAAAACCAGCCTCCATCCAATTAGAAAACAGAAGCTGCAGCGAAGGTGAGGTTGTATACTTTGGAGACCAGCTATCATGCCTGTGCAGATGTCAGCACATGCACAGATATCAGCTTCAGCGAACCGGAGATCAAATCAGATAATGTGCTCTGGGTGAGAAACATCCCTCTTCCTCTCTCTGATGTGTAAAGCGATGTAAAAAAAAAGAGACTTGAAACGCAAATGGGAAGGGGTGACATCACTGCATTTCAAGCTGCTAATGTGTACATATCCTGACATCTAGTTTCGTTGTAATAAGTGCACACGCACAGTTTGGAGAATGTGGAAATAATTTCTCTCTCTCCCTTTTTCATAAAACTGGAACCCAGGGCATGCCACTGAAAGCATTCGGCAGGAGATTTGACCATAGGCAAAGAGGAAGCAGTAACTTTGTGCAGTACTCAATTTGTGGCATTAATCCACATTGCCCCAGATAAAAGTGGATGGTGCGCAACTAAGTATTACCCAGAAGTAAATGGGCCTAAGTTATTCGTAGAGGGCAATTCTGTCCGTGGCTGCTGGTCACAATGGCTGCTTGCAGCATAAGTGAGGCAGTGTGCTGCTGAAGACCGTGGCCGTGTGCCACTGCTAGGATTACAACTGCTTGTAGGCTTCCCAGAGTTATCTAGTTGGCCATTGTGGGAAATACGATGCTGGATTAGATGGGCTTTTGATCTTACCCAGCGGAGCTCTGCTGGAGCCATACTTGCATAGATGGAACAGCACCTCAATGATCACAGGGTCCTGTCTTGTCCCTGCACACCAGTTACAATCTTCATCCACTGTGGTTTGCAATGTAAGTTAACACTCTGACATAAATTAGTTACCTTGCAAACCAAAATTTGATTGAAGAAGTGGGGGTGGGGAGGCAGTATTAGCATAACTGTAGCTACCCTTTTATTTATAGGTACCACAATCACCCTTTTCTTAGGTAATTGCACGGCTCTTCATTTCTACCCAGACACCTTCAGCTTACTCATACACATTACTCACACAGTAGCTTTTATTCTCTTACGGCATAAGTCTTACGCACATCCCAATGAAGCCCAAGTAGCTATGGATTTATTCTTCTTCATTTGTAAAGCATTTCTGCTCCGCGTTCTCTCTGCAGCCAGACAGGGCGAAAATGTCACTGTGGATGAATGAATGTAAACTTCCCCTTAGTTCTCGCTCTACCCAGCCTGTAAGACCAATGGAGCAGGAAACAATACATATTAAGACAAGAAAGGTGGCTGGGAGAGTAGGGATCGTTTGCTGGATACTTGCTGGGTTAAGACTTTTGAGAAACGCTTCACTTGTCCCCTCCTGCGCAAATATCTCAGGCTCGATCATAGGGGTTGACTTTGAAAGAGACATCACTTATCAGAGCACAGATTCCCTGGAGGGAGTGACGGGTGCTCTTCAGCTGGCAGAAGACCAAACTGAGCTCACGTGGCTAAGTGTTTTGTAGCTAGCCAGACTGGGGTGGAAGAGGGCCGTGCTGTGGCTTGAGTGGATTTGAAAATGACTGAACGGAAGGTGATTTTTTTTGCCCAAGGATGCCAGAGAATTGTGACTGGGCTGAGAAGAAGGGTCAACTCAGAGGGAGCAATAAGGCAATCCCCTTTCGAGTTATGCAGGTGGGAAGGCTGTAGCTCAGTGGTAGAGCATCTGCTTTGAATGCAGAAGGTCCCAGTTTCAACCCCTGGTGTCTCAAAGTAAGGCTGGGGAGATTTCTACCTGCTATTTCTACCTGCTAGTTATGTAAGGTTTCCTAGGAGAGACACTGCCAGTCAGGGCAGATTGTACTGAGCTAGATGAACCAATGGGTTGACTCAGTAGGAGGCAGAATTCTAAGCTTAAGACATTCTGGTGCCAGAAGCAGAATGTTCAAGCAGTATTCTTCGCTCTCCCCCTTTCCATGGTGGTAAACATTTAATGCTATCTCAATCGAGGTGGCTGCCCTGTGGTTCTCCCTGGCCCATTGACTGTTCTAGCTGGGGCTGATGGGAGTTAGCATCTAGCAGGCCACCCCTGAACTCGGTAACTGATCAGCTGCTGCCCCTTCATGGGTATCACCAAAATCTGAAGCATGATCTAGGCTGCCCTGCCCTGCCTAATGATCAGTAGGGAGTCCGTCCTAGAGATGGGGCAAAAGGTTTGGCTGTGCTGCACTCAACTGCCCTCTTGGGAGGGACACCGAAGCAGAAGAGGACAGACTTGGCATTTACCGCCTTGCGATGAATGGAAGAATGGTTTGGGGCTGAGTCTTGGAAGAAAAGGGAGAGCTGTCATAGGATCTGCATGCAAGGCAGATGCTCTACCAGTGAGCTATGCTCACAACAAAAGTTATGTAAGCATTACACCTTTGTTGTAGCCTAAGAATTAACATGTGTCTGCCCCTATCCCTTTCACTGTGGATTGTCAGCAAAATGAAATATAGCCACCTAATGAAAGGGGATCCTATAAAGACTGACAGATGGATGCTGACAACTCCTTTGCTTCTGCCAGTTGTATCCTGGACATGTATTTACAGTCCCCCCACCTCAATGCGCTAACAGTGTTCCCTATGATGCCCTGATTCAGAAGCGGGTGGCTGATGGTGTTCCCTTATTTATCCCCCGCTCTTGCTATTTGGGACCGGGTCGCTCTGGGTATGTTCCACTGTGCGCTCCAACAGATGTAACCCAAGAACGCATTGCTGTGATTTCATGGAGGCATCTTCATGCCAGGGCCTCTTTGACTCACAGAAGGGTAGCGGCGTGTGACAAGGCAGAGGGAGAGGGGAGTAAAAAGGAGCAGAGGAGGGTAGGAGGGACTGTTTCTTCCTGGATGGACTGAGCCCTCAGCAAAACAAGCAAGGAGCAGAGCAAAAGGGTGTGTCTGTTTGTCTAACTGTCTCCTTGTGACCGAGTTCACGTGATGCCCCCTTATTTTCTGTCCTGCCATGTGCTCCGCCGGCAACCCACTGTGACTTGCCCCATCCCAAATTTAATCACAGCTGTCTTTCTCCTCCAGTCTCCTCTCTAAAAGTGATGCGAAAGGTTCTCTCTGTACCCAATGTACTGTCTTTGGGTTCGAAAGCCAAACCAGAGACCGGCGTTTGGGCTAATTGGTATTTTGGGTTTTGCTTTTGCAGAGCCTTCCAGTTAAGACAATGAGGTGCAGGGCTAAGTCAGGTCGGGGTGTGGGGATCGGTCACTTGGATAGGTAAGGTGGGTCACACTTGGGTTACGAGACGTTTGCTGGGGTTTTCCGAGTTGCCCATAGGCCCCACGCCGTCTAGCAGTTCTGAATTGGGCACAGTGTGGGGGGTATCCCCATGGTGATGCTTCTCCTTGAGGTGGGCCCTCTCCCGGATAGCGGCAGGGGCAGGGGAGGGCGGCGGAGTGTATGGACAGGTGGTAATGTGAATGTACTGCCCTGTCTCCTCGCACTCTGTCTCACGGTGGTAGAAATAGCTGAAGTTGGAGACAATGACAGGCACCGGAAGGGAGATGGTGAGCACTCCAGCGATGGCACACAGGGAGCCTACAATTTTGCCACCTACAGTCTCAGGGTACATGTCGCCGTACCCCACGGTCGTCATGCTGACCACAGCCCACCAGAAGGCAGCAGGGATGCTGGTGAAGCTTGTGCCTTCGTGGTCAGCTTCGGCGAAGTAGACAGAGCTGGAGAACAGGATGACTCCGATGAAGAGGAAGAAGATGAGCAAGCCAAGCTCCCTCATGCTGGCCTTGAGTGTCTGTCCTAGGATCTGCAAGCCTTTGGAGTGCCTGGAGAGCTTGAAGATCCTGAAGACCCTTACCAACCGGATGACCCTGAGGATTGCCAAGGACATGGCAGGCTGGCCCACGCCCCGCTGGCGGGCAAACTCTGTGCCGAGGGCTACAAAGTAAGGGATGATGGCCACGAAATCAATCATGTTCATGACGTTCTTGAAGAAGGCGGGCTTACTGGGACAGGCGACAAACCGCACGAGGAGCTCAAAGGAGAACCAGCAGATGCAAATGGTCTCAACGATGAAGAAAGGGTCTTCAGCATGGGACTTTTGTGGTGGCAGGTGATGTACTATGCTGCTGTTCAAACGGTGATGAACCATCTGTGGAAAGCAGGAAGGGGTGGAAGAAAGAGAGAGATGTTAAGGCATGGTTGTGTTAATATGGCTTGTTAAACCTGAAAGAGTTCACAAAACTCTCTATCTGCAGCACAGCGAGAAATCTGGCTGTCATGCTGGACTCAAATATGATGCTTATTACCAAGCTACACTGCTCATATGGTTTTTTCTGATTTTGGTTTTGTTTGAAATTCTTACTCTGTTTCAGCAGAATTATAACAAAAAATATCTGTATAGTACAAAGCATTAGGGTCAAGGGAAAGTGTTTAGTCCACTTCTTCAAAGTAAGATGCAAGGACTTGCATCCCTGGATATATTTTGTGCCATTCTGCCAACCTTTCCCCAAAGACCACTGCATCGCCTCCTTCAACACAGAAAACGGAAACAAAGCCTTCCTGCCTTCTTCACATTTCCCATTAACGCAATCACAGCTAAAACACACAATTCACATCACTACCATAGCATTCACACTAGTTCCATACAAGGGCCGTGGCCGGTCCTCCACTCAGGCAGATGGGGCATCTGCCCTTGGTACTACTGAAGGATGCTGATGGGAGTGCCAAGGAAGCTGTATCTTACACTACAGCAGGTGTAGCCAACATGCTGCTCTCCAAAAGTGGTGGACTTCAACACCTATCAACCCCAACCAGCATGGTCAATGGTGAGGGATGATAGGAGTTGCAGGCTAAAGCACCACATTGCCTACCTCTGCCTGACAGGCTGTGCTGTCTGGGAGGCGGCAGCATGTTCACAGAGCCAGCCTACAAGCATTCACAGTTGTGCCACAGCTGCTGCACTACGATCTATCTTGCTAGTGCCAGGCAAATCCTTCCACATAAGTATTATAGGTGATCTCCTGCTACTTTAAAGTCCTAAATGGCTTAGACCCCAAATATCTGGAAGTCCCCCTTCTTCCAGCACTATTGGGTGTTAAGATCAACAGAGGGGCCTATTTGGTAGTTTCACCACCCTCAGAAGTTCAGGGGTTGGTGGCCCAAGAGGGAGCACTCTTTCATAGCCCCCAAGGTGTGGAATTCCCTCTCCACAGAGGTGCATCTGCCACCTTCCTTGTATAGTTTCCATCATCTGCTGAAGACACACCTCTTTACCTTGCTTTTTGACACCTGAACATGGGTGTAGCCAGGATTTACCATATTTTTTGCTCTATAAGACTCACTTTTTTCCTCCTAAAAACTAAGGGGAAATGTGTGTGCGTCTTATGGAGCGAATGCAGGCTGCGCAGCTATCCCAGAAGCCAGAACAACAAGAGGGATTGCTGCTTTCACTGCGCAGCGATCCTTCTTGCTGTTCTGGCTTCTGAGATTCAGAATATTTTTTTTCTTGTTTTACTCCTCCAAAAACTAGGTGCGTCTTGTGGTCTGGTGCGTCTTATAGAGCGAAAAATACGGTATGTTAGCGGGGCAGAACCTCAGTTAGTTTTTTTATTGATTTACTTGATTAGGGGGGGCAGAGTCCACCGCCTGGCTATGCCCATGTACTCAAACAACAACAACAACAACAACAACAACAACAACAACAACAACAACAACAACAACAACATTTATACCCCGCCCATCTGGCTGGGTTTCCCCAGCCATTTTTGGCAGCTCCTAACAGAATATTAAAAACACAATAAAACATCAAACATTAAAAACTTCCCTAAACAGAATTGCCTTCAGATGCCTTCTAAAAGTCAGATAGTTGTTTATTTCCTTGACATCTGATGGGAGGGCGTTTCACAGCGCAGGCGCCACTACCGAGAAAGCCCTCTGCCGAGATATATATTGTCATAGATTTGTAGGTGCTAGAGCAGGGGTCAGCAAACTTTTTCAGCAGGGGGCTGGTCCACTGTCCCTCAGACCTTGTGGGGGGTCGGACTATTATTTTTTTTTGGGGGGGGGGATGAACGAATTCGTATGACCCACAAATAACCCAGAGATGCATTTTAAATAAAAGCACACATTCTACTCATGTAAAAACACCACGCAGGCCCCACAAATAACCCAGAGATGCATTTTAAATAAAAGCACACATTCTTCTCATGTAAAAACACACTGATTCCCGGACAGTCCGCGGGCCAGATTTAGAAGACGATTGGGCCAGATCCGGCCCCTGGCCTTAGTTTGCCTACCCGTGTGCTAGAGTTTAATTAAGGCTTGGAGTACTAAAACTGGGAAATAGCCAGGCTCATATGTCTTTAGGATAGATCCATGTATACCACAAGCTTCCATATTAGCATATGTGCAAGACTAATGAACTTCCTAAACTGTGTATTAGACACCTCGCCAATCCCTTAATTTTAAAAGTGTTAGAAAGTAATAACCCTTGAGATGATAGTCTGGGGTAATGGGTCGTTCACACAAGAAGATCAAAGGAAGTGGGGCCTCTGTTAAAAGAGGCCAGTGCTTAGGTTAGGGAGGAGAGTAGGATGGGATGTGATTTTGGAAGCAAGGCAAGCTGCAGGGCACAGAGCAATGAAGCTGCTGTGGCTAGGGGAGAAGCAGGACTTGCATGGAATGCTGATGCTCTGATGCGCTATGGCAGGTTCAGGTTGTATAGATGGGTAAATGAAACATATAACATAAAGACACCACAGTCTCTGCTGTGCCTCATTGTCCAAAAGGAAATAGAGACCCTTGTAAGTGTGCTTGAAACTCCCTGGAATCTCAAACTGCTCAGAGATTGAGGGTGGTGTGTAACAATACTTACTACTACTACTAGCCTTTCATTGGCACAAGGTGTAACAATATTTTAGGCCCTACTCCGTTATCTTCATCGAAATCCATTTTAACTGTGTTAAATTGTATTTTTGAAATTACTCTTGGACCTCATGATGGCAAGGTAAGAAATCTACTATTGTTGTTCATTATTATTTTACTTGGAAACCATCCAAAGCTACTTCAGCAGGAGGAGGAAAGCAACAGGCGCAAGCTGACTTTGGGCGGCGGCAGCAAAAAAGAGCGACTTTGACCTATAAAAATAGGGAAAGCGGAAAGGAACAAAAGCAGGAGGAATGAAAAATGTGGAGCTAAGTCTAGAACACTAAAAAAACAAAAACCTTTGCTCAGCAGATTTAATAGCTCCCTGCTATCCTGTCTTCTTTTCCTAGTTTAGAAACTACATTCCACTGAATGCTTCATAATCCACCATATCAACACTGGCTAAGTACACATAATATATTTATAGCTCATGACCCCACCCCAAAAGAATCCTGGAAACTGTAGCTTCCCTCACATAGCTGCAATTCACAGCACCCTTATCCAACTACAGTTCCCAGGGCTCTTGAAATGTGTGTGCTTTAAATTAATGGTGTGTATGCAGCAACTGAGAAGTTCTCACTTTTCCCAAAAGACTTCCTCAACTCCCCCCCCCCATATAATTCCTGTTCTGTACATGACACCACTGTTACACAATTTTTGCACCACAGAGAGCAGCTCAGGCTGTGCTTTCACATTGTACTCCATGACATCCTACGCACTCCATCCTGCAGATGACCTCTTCTTGGTTGTTCAGAATAATGGGGAAGCCAGGAACAGAGGTGGGCATGATACAGAGATTGGTGGGTTACAGGCATTGATTCTTGGCCATCACTGTGAGGTGCTCATTCATACATGGAGAGAAGGCAGAGTATGGTAGCTAAGAGACTTGGCTGTGAATCAGGAAGGAGGGAAGGGGAAGGGGAATTCTGTTCAGATTTTAATGCAAACCTTTCGTTTAACTGGCACCTTCTCATATGCAAACCAAAACACAGCTAGCTTTCGAAATTTGCACTTCTTTGAATTTTGCATTGCACTTCTTCAACCAAATAGTGTGCATATGTTAGTGAAAAGAAATACAAGAATGTTTGCTTAAAGGTGTACATCAGGCAAAATTTAATACAAAAATGTGAATATCAAACAAATGTGGAAGATAGGAAAATGGGAAGCCAGAATGGGCAGATTCATTCTAACTGCAGGTCCCTGGTTGGAATCTTGCTACTGACACGAACCCATCGGCAAGCCATATTCTCAGCCTTTACAACCCCCTCTCTCTGCATCTGCAGTGTGGAAGACAATAACACTGGCATGCCTGGCTTAAAGGGTTGTTGTAAGAATTGTAGCTAGACACGCACAGGAAGCACTTTGAACACTTACAAGTTGTATACTGGTGTTAAATATTATTTTATTAGTGTTCACCCTGAGTGCTTCAATTGAATTAAGTTGAATGGACAGCACATTTTGTTCTGAATGGATGGTATTTTGTTTCTAATGCTTTGGAATTGAAAAGCAATGCAGTATCCAGAAAGGGTACATTCCTTTACTGATATGCATATACAAGAAAATGAGAAAGATGGAAGAGCTATTTATTTTTATCCTTTATAAGTTGGCAAGTGAGTTCTGTTAAGCAACTTAGGTCTCCTCTTCTGTTTCCACAGCTGGCCATTTCCCATCCTCACTGGAAACAAGCAATTTGAGGGAATCAAAGCAATTTGAGGGAACCTGTGAAGAACAGATGAAAGTTCTGGGTACGTTTAGCTCAGTGAAGAGAAAATTCTGGCTGTGTCACTATTCCTTTAAAACACGTTCAGAACACCCACCCCAACAGTTTGTTAAGAGTTGCTGGGAATTGTAATTCTGTGAAGCGCAAACTACAGTACCCAGAATTCGGGGGGGGGGGCATGAATGTACTTTGAATGTGTTTTAAAGATATACCGTATTTTTCGCCCCATAGGACGCACCGGCCCATAGGACGCATCAAGTTTTTTGGAGGGGAAATAAAGATAAAACTTTTTATTCCCCCCCCAGGCACCTTGAGATCAGGTCCGGGGACAGCAGGGAGACGCAGCGCTTCTCCCAGCTGTCCCTGGAGCTTGTGGGGCAGGCAGCGGGGAGAAGCGCTCTTCTTCCCGCCGCCCGCCTTGAGATCAGGTCCGGGTACAGCAGGGAAACGCAGCGCGTCTCCCAGCTGTCCCTGGAGCTTGTGGGGCAGGCAGTGGGGAGAAGCGCTCTTCTCCCCGCCGCCCACCTTGAGATCAGGTCCGGGGACAGCAGGGAGACGCAGTGCATCTCCCAGCTGTCCCCGGAGCTTGTGGGGCAGGCATCGGGGAGAAGCGCTCTTCTCCCCGCCGCCCGCCTTGAGATCAGGTCCGGGGACATCGGGGAGACGCGCTGCATCTTCCCGCTGTCCCCGGAGCTTGTGGGGCTGGCGGCGGGGTCTCCCCGCCGTCAGCCTCCAAACCACTTTGGGAGACAGCGGGATGGCGGCATTCCGCCTCCCTCTGTCCCCCGACCTTGTGGGGCTGGCGCTGGGGCTCTCCTGAAGCCTGGAGAGCGAGAGGGGCGGTGCGCACCGACCCCTCTCACTCTCCAGGCTTCAGCGAAAGCCTGCATTCGCCCCATAGGACGCACACACATTTCCCCATCATTTTTGGAGGGGAAAAAGTGCGTCCTATAGGGCGAAAAATACGGCAGTCTGTATGTAGCCACAGGGTAACTGTCTTCAAATATCTGAAGAGCTGTCAGACAGCAGATGGGAACAAACTTGTGGAAACTGCAAAGAAGCAGATTTTGGCTAAGCATTAGTAGAACATTCTTCATGGTAAGAGCTGTTTGACAGTGGGACAAACTGCCTCTGGAAATGGTGAGATCTGCTTTACTGGAGGCATTTAAGCAGAAGATAAATAGCTGCATCTTACAATGTAAATCCTGAACTGAGCATGGGACTAGTGTAGATGGCCTAGATGGTCCCATCTAAAACTTTATGATTTAGACCCCTTCTGAAACTCTATGATTCTGTGACTTGGGCTGCATACACACTATACATTTCAAGCACATGGCTTCTCTCAAAGAAACCTGGGAGCTGTAGCTTATTTAGATTGCTGGGAATTGCAGCACTGTGAGGGGTAAATTACAGTTCCCATGATCCTTTGTGGGAGCAAGTAATCTACTTTGGGGGATTCTTTGGGGAAACCACATGGATCCACAGTGGGGTAGGGAGAGAAGGGTCATATCAAAATGTATATATTGCCCATTGGGAGCAGGGACACACACCAGCTTAGCCTATATATTCTCAGGGAGAATCAAAGCTGTTTCTAAAGTCTGGAGAAAAGCCGAATGTCAAGGTCAAACACCCCTCCCAGCTCTGTCCTCTGGTCAGCTCTAATTTCCTGGCTCGCTAATTTTGACTCCTGTTCACTATGTAAGAAGGACTTGTTTGCTTTGCAAGCAAGTGAGGTGTGTAGTGGGTTAACGGGAATTCTGTCTCAGATCTGTTCGGACTCAGAATAGCCCCTGGACTAGGTCAGTCTGTCTGATGCCCATGTGTAGAGAGCATACTTAAGAGCTGCATTCAATGTCAGGCATACGCAGAGCATGTTTTAATGAACATGACTGCCATGCGTCCATTCATTTCAATTGGCCTCCCCTGAATAGAACTTAGTTGCTTCACACTGGCTTAGATGCAAGCAAGGCTTCTTTACATTTGTGGCGGAGAGAACCCCGACAGTCTCCAGAGAAATCCTGCATTTTCCACGCAACCTGTGTCGGTTCCTTAGTGCCTACTGTTCTCCGGACAGCTCAGAGTGGAATCAGTTCAGCTGTCAAGCAATCTCTAATCCAGCTATTGGGAGGCCTCAGATTCACTTCACTCAGGTCTACAGAGGGAACTGCATCATTTGCCTTTAGAGACCACTCTCTAAAACCCATAGCACATCCTACATACTAATAGCGAAAATATTCTCCAAGCTAGATCCTTATCCATCCGAAACAGCACCACCTCCATGCAAGAGGGAGACATCAACCAGTTTAGGGCATCTCAGCAGTTTGCAAAAGTGCAAAAAAAACTTTTTTGGGGGGAATCCTAAAGGTGGAGAGAGAAAGCCCAGTTACAGCTTAATCAGTGGCATGCGGTGAAATTTTTTTTAGGGGAACAGTTAGGGCCAGAGGTACGATTTTGCGAGGGCGATGAGCAGGGTAATGTTGCACATGTGATGTCCCAACATTCTGACATCATGCGCATGAGCTTCCTGAGCTTTGGGAAGGAGGCACCAGTGTGTTGGAGGGCAGGGGGTATATGCAGCTAATACTTGGGAGGCTTGGCGATAGCCTGGTACTGTCCCAATTCTCACCATTTTTGGTCCAACAGGAAATTAATTAAGTGACACAAGCATCCTACCCACATTTGCCCTGGAGGAAACAGGACTGAAGTTGCCTTTGCTCTGCAATTTTATTATCCATTCTGACTCTTTAGAAGGCACAGGCTTTAGGCTTAAATAAAACAAATAATGTGTGCTAGGCCTCATGTAGAGGATCATTATGAGATTACGCAGACATATTGATCCTACTGATTTCCAGTGATTCAAACTGCAGATGTGTAGCTTGTTACTCCACCAGGGGAGTTCCACTGTATTTAGCCTCTCCTTGATTGCAATGCACATATTTCTATACTAACCAGAGTGCAGAAATTGTGTACAGTATTTCTGGGCCTGATTTAAGGTGCTCACCCTAGTGTTTAAAACTCTGGGTGACTTAGGTCCCAAATATCTGAATGAATGCCTCCTTCCCTACAGACGCTCTCAGAGGTTAAGATCAACAGAGGTGCATCACACACATTAATTTTACAGCTTTTGTGGTGTGCTGAATTCATGGGAGGGGGGAAGTGATGTACTTGAAAGGTATGGTGTGCATGCAGCAATTTGATGTCATTTAAATGGTGCCATAGGTGGGCTGCCTCACCCTTTCTGAATTGTAGGGCTGGTCTAGTTTGCCCTATAATCACACCAGCAAGCTGAATGCTGGTTCCCTTCATGCCTGAGGTGTGCTGCCTGCACTTAAAAAACATTTATTTTAAACAGCCATATAATATTGATCCTTCACCTTAAAAAGCAAACTAATGAAAACAGTTGAAAACTTCTCTGGGAACTAGGGATAGGGATTTTTCAGAGCTTATTATGTGACAGAGAAAAGTCTGTTGAGTATTGAATGCTAAGGGCGTCCTCGAACTGGCCTCAGAGTACTTAAGACATTAAATATTGTCTTCCTAGGCTCTTGACGGTTTAAGTCAATAGTTACAACATGAAAAGGGTAATTCACAAAGCTCCTTCCAGATCTGGAAAAAGGGTACTTCAGCCAAGGTGAGAGAAGGGTGAAACTAAAGGCACTTCCAGACTGTCAGCATTTTGGGATGAGATTCAATTGCATTTCGGCACATTCAGATTCAGCGATTAAAGTTGAATTGCAGCTCTTGCGCAACAAAACCCCTTCCTCTTCCCCCCAAATCAGGCTTTTTGCAGGAAGAAAAGTGATAAGGAAATGTACTGGAGAAAGTGGGATAACATTTGCTTGTTGCAATGTTGCCTAACCTCTCCACAGACAAAACTGAATGAATGCTCAATAAATAGCTGACATCACGTCATCTCCTAACACAAACTTTCTGCAAACAAATCAGGATGAAGGCTTGATTAAACAGGTCATCTAGGAAGCAACTTTAGCCTCAAACATATGGAGGTTCTTCACATTTCAGAGGTCATCATGGCCTCATGAGAAAAGAGGGGAAATAAACTAAGGAAACTTCCAGATTGTCACCATTTTCAGGTAGTATTCAATCACATTCAGGTAAATTCAGGTTGCGAAATTATAGTTGATTGGGAAGTCTTGTGCAGCAAACCTGTTTCCTCAAGAGATTGGACTTTTTGTGATGAGGGCAGTGATTGGGGAATGCACTGGAAATTGTGGGGCAACAGTGGCTTTGACACAGTATCATCTAACTTCCCTGTAAACAAATCAGAATGAATGCTCAATAAATAGCCAACTTTCTCTAATCTCACTGCAAACAAATCAGGATGAATGTTCAATAAACAATTAACCAAACTGCAATCCAAACTGAGGCCACTGGCACAAGCCTCATCATGGCACAAAATCAGAGAAGCAAGGGATGCAACAGAGGAATGTACACACTGTACACAGAAAACACATTGAAAGCACATTACTTCCACCCAAGAATCCTGGGAACTGTAGTTTGTTAAGGGTGGTTGGAATTATTATTATTATTATTATTATTATTATTATTATTATTATTATTATTATTATATTTACATCCCACCTTTTCTCTTGACTGGGACTCAAGGCAACCTACAGATAAAGTAGAAACAGCTAAAACATTGGGGGGGGAACCATCATTAAAAAGAATTAAACATTAATAGAATTAAAACTATACATATGATCCATTAAAATTAGTAGTTCTGTGAGGGGATAAACTACAGTTCCCAAGATTTATTGGTGGGTCATGTGCTTTAAATGTATGGTGTGTACATAGCCATAGAACTGAAACAAAAATCAAATTGAGAAGAATTTTCAATTCCAGATCCCCAACCTCAACATTTGAGTTTTAGGGATGCTTTTAAATGTTAATCACACACCAGTAAATGTTACGGTAATTGCACTGGTTTTAGATATGAGCTTGCTAAATTTACTATGCCCTTATTTTCGTTTGAGTGGCTCGAAACAACTGTTTTGGTCCTGCTCAGGTTCACCTTAACAACTAAATATACATTGCTCTTCAGTTAGCTATGTGTATATATGTGTATATTAGGGGTGTGGGAAACTCCTACTCAAGGGAACTAGCTTGGCGCAGCAATAACTGTGCCTTAGTTTAACCCCCGCCAGCTGCCATCAGGGCATTACATAAAACGGCTCTGCTGAATATAGTTCCAAGTAATTAGCCTGTGGTGTTGATGGCTTTCTAGACAGTGGTGGTGACCAAAATAAGACAACAAACGCCACAGATATGTCAGCTTCTCAGTTTCCGAGGGGATGGGGGGGGTGCTGGGCTTAAGACTGTGAAAGGAATATCTTGTGAGTGACCTGTATAAGGGTTAACTGTGTCTTGTGCAAGGAAAACAGCCACCTCCAGACTCTGTGTGCCCCTTCAGGAGGAATCCCACAATGGGCACACAGAGAGCCCTATATTAAATTTGCAGGAGAGGGCTTTGGTTCAAGCAGTTATGAAACACCACTTTTTAAGTATAACTTAAACCTTGTGTCCCCAGCTCAAGCTACTTACGATACATTTTGCATAGCTGATCCCATACTACATAAAACAGTAACAGAAGTCTTCTGGAACTTTACACACTTTAAGATATCGCACTCTCACACACCTTCCCCCTGTCAATAATAGGAAAAGCCTTGCGGATGTTTTAAAAAGTTTATCACGATTTTATATTTGTTCTAAACCTCTTCCCCTTTCCAAATGGCCTGTATTTGATACATTTTTCTATACTGTATTACACTGTGACTAAATCAGTAATAAATTGCTACTCCGTTTTTTAAACAGGTTGCATAAATATGAGCTAGTTACTTGTGTTCAGTCTTATCTATTATTCATGTTGTTGTGAACCTAAAATGGAGGAGGGGAAAGAACCACAAATGCTGCCTTGAGCTCCTTGGAGCAACCGGTTTGGTTGTGCTGGGTTCAGAGCCTTGGGGGCACCGCAACATTGGTGTGGAATGGAAGGCAAGAGGAGTGGGGGCGTTGAATTTTGGCATCGCTGAAATCTGAGACCCCAAGGTCCACCACTGCTTGGAGGAAGGGTATGTGGAAACATAATAAATATATATGAAGTAAAAATGATCTTATGAGATAGGGCTACTCTAAAAGAGACTGGGTTGGATCCAGACTAAGTTAGTAGCACTTTAGTTTTATTGAAAACATTGGGAAGCTTGTTGTGTCCAATGCCCCACTGAAATCAGTGGAACAGAGATGGGCAACCTGCAACTCTCTTGATGTTGCTGGACTCCAACTCCCATCAACCCTATGCTGATGGGAGCTGGAATCCAACAACATCTGGCAGGCCACAGGCTCCCCATCACTAGACTCAAGCTTGACTAGCATAGTCCGGATTAACCCCAGTTATTCACCTGGGTAAATGTCTCTGGGTTTCCTGCAGCTGAATTCCCAAGAGACTGTGGTCGTATTCTGATTTTCCAAACCCACATACAAACAGGTCAATGTGTTCTTACAAGCAATCACACAAGCAGTCTCAACCCCCACAACTCACCTAAACCCCTGCTCTGTTTTTTCCACCACACCAGGCACTGTATAAGCCTGTTTTTTTATCCCCCAGTTCAGTCCATAAACCCAGAAGAACCCCAACCCTGAGCCCCCCAGTTTAGACAGCTGCTCTACCAAACCCCCTCCATGGGGTTCTCCAAGGTCTGGCACTTGATATCCTTTAACTGGGGATGCCAGGATGGGTTGTGGGACACCCTGTATGAAAAGCATGTGCTCTACAACCAGGATCCAGCCCCTCCCTGCATAAGTCAGGGGATGGACAGGGCCCTCTGAGTTACCAGATGCATATATGTGTGTGATGAGCATCTCTCAACACTCAGTTTGTTCATTTCCTTGAAATTCAGATCTTTAAATTGCCCAAGATCAGCATGTGACTCCAAAACCCTTGATTGTTTGCACATGTAATACTTAAATTGTTGAGCTGGGGTTCTCTTTTTGCATTTGCCATATCTGTCATTTGTATTTTCTCTACACCTACACAAAATAGAATGTGCATTTTTAAAGAAGTGTGTCTTCCACTTTCTACCAAACAAAGTTTATACACAGAGTAGACCCATTGAAAGTAATGGTCCTAAGTTAGAGACATGTCCATTAAGTTTAATGGGTATACTCCCAACAACATCCCAATATGTACACTAATAATACAAAAGGCTCATAAGTGATTTTAGTGTCATGTGCAAAACTACTTCAATTTAGCTATTCTTTCCATCCTGCTCATATAAGGTGCTGTATTGTATACACACTGGGTTGTATTCAAGTAAGTATCCTACTCAGAGAACGTCCAGTGAAATTAATGAAACTAACTTAAAAAGGTAAAGGTAAAGGATCCCTGACAGTTAGGTCCAGTCGCGAACGACTCTGGGGTTGCAGCGCTCATCTCGCTTTACTGGCCGAGGGAGCTGACGTTTGTCCGCAGACGGTTTTTCCAGGTCATGTGGCCAGCATGACTAAGCCGCTTCTGGCGAAACTAGAGCAGTGCATGGAAATGCTGTTTACCTTCCCACCGGAGGGAGCTGGGACCGAACAACGGCAACTCACCCCGTCGTGGGAATTCGAACCACCGACCTGATCGGCAAGCCCTAGACTCAGTGGTTTAGACTACAGCGCCATCCGCGTCCCTGAAACTAACTTAGTCATGCCCATTAGTTTAAATGGGTCTGCTCTGAGATTGACTAAAGTTGGATGCAACCCATTTACCTGGAGAATTAAGCCCCACAGAACTGAGTGGGGCTAACTTCCAAGTTGACACAATAGCATTGCGCTGCATGAGCGATATCTACCATCTGTGAAATGTGTCTGTTCAACCTGCAGTTCATCCTGTAGTAAAGTAAGTGGTCACGTGATTGCTCACGATGCAACTCAGTTACAGCTTACCCCACATTTAAAATGTCACTGAAACCTTTGAAAGAGGTTGGTGTTATTGACACACTCAAGGCATGACAACCACGTTCAAAGCACATTCTTTGCCTTGAATAATTGTGGGCACCATAGGTTACCCCTCAGAGTCACAATTCCCAGCAACTCTTAACAAACAGCCATGCCCAGAATTCTTTCATGGAAAGAATGTGCTATGGATGGATGTGCTTTAAAGGTATTATAGTTTGTACCTCTCTTTTAAATCAGAACCAGTGAAGGCAGTGAAGGTCCTGCGTGAGTGTCTGGAGGCGGTTGGAAGATGGATGGCGGCTAACAGATTGAGGTTGAATCCTGACAAGACAGAAGTACTGTTTTTGGGGGACAGGAGGCGGGCAGGTGTGGAGGATTCCCTGGTCCTGAATGGGGTAACTGTGCCCCTGAAGGACCAGGTGCGCAGCCTGGGAGTCATTTTGGACTCACAGCTGTCCATGGAGGCACAGGTCAAATCTGTGTCCAGGGCAGCTGTTTACCAGCTCCATCTGGTACGTAGGCTGAGACCCTATCTGCCCGCGGACTGTCTCGCCAGAGTGGTGCATGCTCTGGTTATCTCCCGCTTGGACTACTGCAATGCGCTCTACGTGGGGCTACCTTTGAAGGTGACTCGGAAACTACAACTAATCCAGAATGCGGCAGCTAGACTGGTGACTGGGGGCGGCTGCCGGGACCATATAACACCGGTCTTGAAAGACCTACATTGGCTCCCAGTACGTTTCCGAGCACAATTCAAAGTGTTGGTGCTGACCTTTAAAGCCCTAAACGGCCTCGGTCCAGTATACCTGAAGGAGCGTCTCCACCCCCATCATTCTGCCCGGACGCTGAGGTCCAGCGCCGAGGGCCTTCTGGCGGTTCCCTCATTGCGAGAAGCAAAGCTACAGGGAACCAGGCAGAGGGCCTTCTCGGTAGTGGCGCCCGCCCTGTGGAACGCCCTTCCAGCAGATGTCAAAGCGATAAACAACTACCTGACATTCAGAAGACATCTTAAGGCAGCCCTGTTCAGGGAAGTTTTTAACATGTGATATTTTACTGTATTTTTGGTTTTTATGGAAGCCGCCCAGAGTGGCTGGAGAGGCCCAGCCAGATGGGCGGGGTATAAATAATAAATTATTATTATTTATTATTACATAGCCTTTAGTCACATCCAAACTGTGCATTTAAAGCATGTTGCTCCCCACAGAGAATCCTGAGAACTGTGATTTGTTAAGGGTGCCAGGAATTGTAGCTCTCCAAGGGGTAAACTAATGTATGGTGCGAATACATTTGTGTTAAAGTACACAGCAATATAAGAAAGATGGGGACCAGAGGAAAGAAAAGGAGTGAGAAGGATAGGGAAAAGTGAACATACATAGGAGACTAGAATGCATATCTGCTTTTATTTTATTTATTTTATTTATTATAATCTTTTTTCTTTCTCTTTCTCTTTATTTTATTTTCTGTAAAGTAGGTGTATGTAGTAAGTTTTGCAATGTGTGGTGTATATATTGTATTATTGTGTAAGTTAATGTTGATTATTTAATAAATATTTTTCTGATAAAAAAATAGAATGCATATCTGTTCTTCCGCTTGGATATGAATAAGGTGTAAGGGATGGATACATTGGCTGGGTTCACACCTTTACATGCTGTTTTATCATGGTTTGTTTTGTTTTGTTTTTTTTACTTGATCTTATTGCAGTTGTGAAGCAGGTCATAGTCAATAAAAGGAAACATAGAACACAAAGGAAGCCAGCCGCCTTATACCAAGTCTGACCACTGGTTCATCCAGTTCAGCAATGGCCTGGTTCATACAACACGGTAAGTTAAACTATCACTTGCTGGGACTGTGCAACTGTGTGGGCTCTTGGAGAGGAGCTCTTAGCTGCTTTGCGTCTTCCTAGACCTTTTTAATGCCGCACTCAGCTAAGGCAAGATTTGCCGTTGCATGTCATTCAAACCAGGACTTGGGGTTGAGCTCTCTCCTCACCAGTGTTCAAAATTCCCCTGGTGCCAGGCACATTCTGCAACTGGCACGGGTCCAGTTGTGACCACGTGGAGATCTCTGAATACCAGGTTGGCAACCGACATCTCCATCTGGCTGACCCCTCCAGTTTTCTTAAGCAGGTAAGCAAAAAGGTAAAGGTAAAGGAACCCTGACCATTAGGTCCAGTCATGACCGACTCTGGGGTTGCGGCGCTCATCTTGCTTTATTGGCCAAGTGAGCCGGTGTACATGTGGCCAGCATGAATAAGCCGCTTCTGGAGAACCAGAGCAGTGCACAGAAACGCCGTTTACCTTCCCGCCGGAGTGGTACCTATTTATCTACTTGCACTTTGACGTGCTTTCAAACTGCTAGGTTGGCAGGAGCAGGGACCGAGCAACGGCAGCTCACCCCGTCACGGGGATTCGAACCGCCGACCTTCTGATCGGCAAGTCCTAGGCTCAGTGGTTTAACCCACAGCGCCACCCGCATCCCTAGGTAAGCAAAAGAGCTTATTTATTGCAGTTATATGCCACCTTTTTCTCCAAAGAGTACACGGTTCACCCCCCTCCTCAGTTATTCCCTACAATGACCTTGTGAGGTAGGTTAAGTGGCTTGTCCTTCCACAAGACGCCTCAAACACCTATCCAGACATTCATTAATTTCTAGGTTAGATTTTCCTTTGAAATCCATGAGGACTAGAAACAAATGGGTGTGGAGATGTTCAGGATTTTGCTTAAAGGTTTTAATCATAGCTGCTGTCTCAGAAGAGAAAGCAAAAATTTGTGCTGGTAATTGAAATGACTGCTTACTTCCATTAAAAAGAGTCAAAACCTCACCTCACTGAAATATGGAATTGTTAACTGTAATAGTTCTCAATTAATCACTTCAGAGCAAGAACACTTATGTAGTAAAAACTTTTCATCCAGGCAGAAGGGGAAGAAAAACCCTTCTGAGCTGCATTATGCACCAGGTATTTCATCTCCATGGCTAAATAAACTTTTGTCATTTGCAAACGATTGGCTCAGCTACCATATATAGCTGGTGACACCAGCATTTTAGCATCTGAGGGGGCTGGTACCAGCAACAGAATATTCTCAAACATTGCAGCTGCTCTGCAAGGGATGTGAAAAGTCAGTTTGACTAGGCACTTCAGGACTGATGGAGAAAGCAGAGGTGGGGTGCTGGCTAATCAGACAGATTATAAATAATAATATTTTTTTAATAATAAAGACCAAGAGGTGGGGGAGCTAAACATAGGAAGCACAGAGGAAGGGTGAATGAAAGAAGAGATCATAGGAACATAGGAAACTGCCTTATATGAAGTCAGACAATTGGTCCATCTAGCTCAGTATTGTTTTTTGATGCCTGGCAATGGCTCTCTGGCATTTTAGACAGGGTTCTCCCCTAGTCCTATGTGGAGATGCTAGGGATTGAACCTGCAACCTAAAGCAGATGTGAAACTACCACTAAACTATGGGCCTTCATGCGAGAAAAAAATAAGTTTGCTGAGAAGGAGGGACCTGAAAGAAGTATAGATGGAGAAGACTGGAGCCTGAGAGAAAGGTGCAGGGAGTGGTGGGTGCAGCAGGGAAAGGGGAGATGACAAGGAGAAGTGTAGCTAGAGACTAACTGTCCACAGGCTCCAGGGACAGAGGAGGCTGGGGGCTGTTGAACCATGGGGGCAAGATGAGGAAGAAGGTCCCTTTCAGTACAATCCTATGCAAGTATATTCAAAAGGAAGCCCCGCTAATTTCAGTGGGGCTTGCTACCTACAAAGGCTGCAACCCTATACAGCACAATTACCTGGGAGCAAGTTCCACTGCACTTAACGGGCCTTGCTTCCGAGTAGACATGCATAGCATCGCAGTGTTAGTGCCCCATTACACCCATCCGCCAATTTTGACGACTCCTTCCTTGCAAGGAGGTTGGGGGAAATGTACAAAACACCAAGCTTTATTGTAAAACTCCCCAAATTTAGGTTTCAGAATTTAAAAAGGGCCCAAAGAGAACTGGTTGCTCTGAAAGAAGAAAATGGCTTCTCTTTGCAAAATGTTATTGGAAAGCGGCATTAGGATGCAGGTGTTTCTATTGGTGATGTAGATGCTTCCATGCTTGCACCGAAACAGGTATCAGGTAAGGGAGGGTGTCTGTGTGATGCAGTCCATGATGTGGAGGGGCAGTGGGGGCTCTGCATGGCAGTGTGCCCCATAGGGATTCCCCTCTTGGCCTCAGAAGCCAGGTCCTTTTGGCCTTTAAAGCTAGAAACATCACATCAATTATCTCCTGCTGCCTCCCCTCATCCTGCTGCTGTCAGGATCCCTTGATAGTGAACACAGCACCAGGGGTGTTAATCCAGCCCACCTGCTCATGCCCCCTCCCACCCCCCGCCAGCCGCTGCTGTAGAGCCAGCAGCAGGTTAACGCCAGTCACACCAGCAGGAAGGCAGGCGCCAGAGAAATCTTGCTGGACAGCCAATTAGGGCGCCTAGGCTATCTCTGAGAGGATGGGGATTTGCAAGGTATGAGCAGAAAGTTTTTAGGAACGATGCACAGTGGTTATAAAGAGGATGGAGGTGGACAAATTAATCAGATTCAGGCTGTGTACACGCTCCCATTTACTCTGTATCCAGTGTGCTCCCACCAATTATTTGGGAAGTGGTGTGCACAATGTGAGCCACAATCCATATCTATCCTGTCATTTCTTATGAAATACTGTATATAGATATGTCCCCCCCCCCCCAAAAAAGAATCCCAAACTAAATTTGATCTGCATTGAGAAAAAGAACAACCTGGCTGCATTTTAAGCTGGTAACTTACATATGGCTGTTGTGTTGTCATTTTTTAGTTGAAAAGGGAAAAAAATCATTTGGTACTATCAGTTGCATCCAGACTCAGTTAGCTGTACTTGGGTCCCATTAAAATCAGTGGGACAAGTTAGTTACAAAGTCCCATAGATTTCACTGGGAATTAAACTTTCAGTACAACTAATTGTTGTAAACTGCCCCAAGTGATGTGTGAACACTAGAAGGCTGAGGTATAAATCCTTATGCAAATTAATCAATAAATGCTTCCAAAACCACAGCAACGACAGTTCGGTGTTAGTTTTCATCACTGAACAGAGTCTTATGTTTTGAAATAAGTCATCTTCTGCCTGATCACGTGAAGGAATTTGCTTAGATCAATTGAAGGACCAGAACTACCAGACACATGACTGAAAAAGAGCACACGCCATTTGAGAAATTCATTTGCTGTGTTGTGCAATGTTCCAACAAGAAAACAAAAAGAGCCTAAGTTAGGAAAGAGGAACCTGTGGCCCTCCAGATACTGCCAGATTCTAACTCCCATCAGCCCCAAGCAAGCATGGGCAATGGTCAATGGTGATGGGAGTTGTAGTCTTAGAACATCTGGAGGGCCCCAGATGCCACACCCTTGATGTAAATACAGATAACTCTAAGTCAACCTTCTTCAGTTAAATCTAACTAAATGGTCACGGCTCCCTCTCCCACATGCTGCCATACAGCTGAGTCCACCACATTCATCAAGGCTAATAGGTCTAATCCCCCTGCAAAGTTAAACACCCACCACACATACACCCTATTTCAATTCCTGCAGAGAAATACGACAGCTGGGAGCCAGAACTCCAGAGCCCTCTTGGAAAGTGTCTAGTGGTTTAGAGTAAACTAACTGTGGGACACAAATGTGTGTAACTATGACGACCTTTAGCAAATCATCTCAACTTTGACAGTGGACATTTTTGCCGGGATAAATACTGTAATAGGGGGGAAAGGAAACTTAACTCTTTCTCAGCCCAATGTTTTCCTGCCACAACTTCCCAGTTTTATCTGCCCACTAATTTCCTGCTGTGATTTCTCTCTGCCAAATACTCCTGCAGAGTTTTGAGTGCATGTTTCTGAAGGTCTAAGACCTTTGAAATGGCTCTCTAGAAAGGAGGTTAAATGGGTTGAGAGAGAGTGGAAATCAGGACTCTTGCATCCCATCCCTATCACTTAACTTTTGTACAGCTACAAATTACACAGGCACACTTGAACTTATTTTTTGGTCTCAGTGCTGGAGTGGTGATGGGAGGGCCTAGGTAGAAACATCTAGGTGAAGAGACTGTAAGGGAGAATTGACAAGGAGAGGAAGAGTTAAGCATCCACTTCCTGTCCACCATACTTGCTTGCAAACATCTCCCATCTTCATATTAATGATAAAGGGACAAATACAGGATTGGGAACTCCATGATATGCAGTCTTAGGGGAGGGAAAATAAATTTATCACATCCATACCATACAATTAAAGTACTCTTATGCCACATTAACAGTCATGGTTTCCCCCCAAATATCCAGGGGAACTGTAGCTGGGAATTGTAGCTCTGTGATGGTGAATTATTCCCGTCATTATTTGGGGGATGCCGTGACTGTTAAAGTGCTTTAAGAATGTGGATGTGACCAGAGAAGAGAGAGAGGAAAAAGAGATCAGAAACAGGACTCAGCTATCTCTGGTACTTCTGTGTAAAATATTATGTTATGGCCAAGCTCTCTAGTCAGCGGTTATTTCTAATAAGCTAAGATATTTTGCTGCCTGATGGGGAAAGCAGCAATTGGTGTTCTTCAGCTCAAGGTGAAGTGCCCAAAGCCAGTGAAGGTATATTGGTATCTGAGGCACAAAATCCTAGAAGCACACTCTTCCTGGGTGGCAAAAATATAATGAAATAATAATTTATATGATGCCCTTTCATGATGCCCCAAATCACTTGCCTGAGGTGGCTGCTTCACTCTACCTCAAAGCATAAACTGCTGAGCTCTGTTTGAAAGCCATATCTTCCAACCTGGAATCTCTTAGTCCCTAGCACATAGGTTATGCTTGCTCGCTGATGGGGGAAATGCATTCTACACAAGTTTTAGAGATAAGCCTTGGCTCAACATAGTCCCTCCCTATTCCCAGGATGATGGAATCTCTCTGTTCTTTCTAAGTCCCCTGATCTAATCATACCACGCAGGGATCTTACTAGCCACTGTTATGGAATTACCATACTCACTCCAAAGCCCTGTAGCACCCAGCTTTCATCCACCACTGCAGTTCTTTTCTTTTGCAGGTTTCCTTAAGAACCACTTAAAGATCCTACCACATGGATCCTATTTTTCTGACCAGTTTCACACTGGCATTCCTGATGTCCAGGGTCTAAGGCCCCACCTGCACTATAAATGTAAAGCAATATCATAGACTTTAAACAGCAATGGTCATCTTTGTCCCCGCCAGCCCCAAATCCTGGGTTCTGTAATTTGCTAAGGGTGCTGAGAATTGTCAGGAGACTCCTATTTCCTTTACAGAGCTACAATTCTCGGAGTTCCTTGGAGAAATGGATTGTTAAACCACACTGGGAACTAAAGCTTTCTGAGGGGCATAGGGAATCTTCCAACAATTATCAGTACTCTTAACAAATGACACTTCCCAGGATTCTTTTGGGAAAGCCATGGCTATTTAAAGCGATAGGCTTCAAATGCACAGTGCAGATGGGACCTAAATCTAAATCAGCCAATATGTACTGAGTTACATTCAGTACAATGTATTTGTTGCTGTGCATTCCACCAAGGTCAAAGCAGATCCAGTGGTCATGGAAGATGAACGGGACATAGTCTAGTAAAGAGTGAAAACAGTGTGTCCATTCCACAGCATCAGAAGATTGATTATAACCACCCGGCAGTGACTGGGGGTTAGAAATATCACAGATGGTGTAGGCACTGGAGATGGCAACATGATCTGGGGCTTCTGAAGGTTTGCAGTTTGGGGCTGTAGACCAGAAAAGGCATCTTTTCATAACATTAAACCTCCAAGTGTGAATTCATGCAAATGTTTCTCCCACTGCTACAGGAATGTTCCCAATAGAGACACATGTGTAGGTGGGACATCGGAAGGGCCCAAGGTATGGTGAGGCTGTGGGCCCATCAACATTAATCACCATATGTATTGGAATGGAACCCTTCCCACTATCTTTTTCTACATGTATTTGTGGCTAGATGATGGCAACCAAAGCTGTATGAATCCACCTTTACTACCCTTCTCAAAGGTGTTCAGGTTGCCTCTAAAATATAAAGATAAAATGCTAATAATATGAAAGCATAGCATGCAGGGTTGTGGGATGTATTTCGTTGCTAAGACATTGTTCCACAATTCCAGGATGTCATAGCCTCACAGGAGATATACTTACCAATCCATAATATTACAGCTTGTGATTTATCCCTATTTCTGCTAAAGGTAAAGGGACCCCTGACCATTAGGTCCAGTCGTGGCCGACTCTGGGGTTGCGGCGCTCTTCTCGCTCTATAGGCCAAGGGAGCCGGCGTACAGTCATGTGGCTAGCATGACTAAGCCGCTTATGCCAAACCAGAGCAGCGCACAGAAATGCCGTTTACCTTCCCACCAGAGCGGTACCTGTTTATCTACTTGCACTTTGACATGCTTTCGAACTGCTAGGTTGGCAGGAGCAGGGACCGAGCAACAGGAGCTCACCCCATCACAGGGATTCGAACCGCCAACCTTCAGATCGGCAAGTCCTAGGCTCTGTGGTTTAACCCACAGCGCCACCCGCATCCCTTTCTGCTACTTTCATCTTAATGATGGCCCTGAGAGGTTCTAATATGAACCTATATCTCTGAGGGATAGTAGGGGATGGAGAAGAGAATGCTGAAGTTCTTCCCCAAAAATTCACTTATTTGACTCATCAGTAGTTTTTTGAATTGCCTCCTGTTTCTTCCAATACTAGACAGCAGCCCCCAATATTCACAGCTGGTCATATGCGACTCCCACTAAATTGCTTCTGCAATTATAGGTAAGAAACATTTTATTTGGGGAATTATATTATGTGATGTTGGGGCCAAGATAGAGCCTTGGGGGTTCATAGACTGAAGACTTGCCCATATCCCTATCACTCTTTACAAGGAGACATCCTAAATCTCAGGTTTCCAAGTAAAGGTAATGTGGTGAATGGGAAATAAAAAGAAGGGTTTAAAAAAATAAAATATGAAAGTCACATTTGACATTTTTCATACGTCAAATTCAATATTTGCCATCAATTGATTCTCCCTCTCTTCTGCCTGTGAAAAAATACCCTTATATTCTAGTGGAACTACTATCTTGTTGGTAGTGGTGGTAAATGATTATTTCCAAATCTCAGTGGTGAAGCAGGACTCATATGAGAGTTGTATAAAATGTGGAAACTTTGGAGAGGGCTTAGTTATAATCTGACAATTTTGAGGGATAGGAAATAAGAATACCTTTTAATGCTGCTGGCTCTAGGATGTTGGGCTCAGGAATGGCACCTTCAGTGCCCGTCCCACTGGGAGAGAACTCTCTGATACCTGACCTTCTTGGATACTTTGTGCAAATTGGAAATGGTAGCATTGCTAGGGTGGTGGGCCCTCTGCTGGACTTGGAGCCCTGGCAAATGCCCAATATTGCCACCCTCTGGACCTCACCCTGATTTGGAACCTACTAAAAATGTTATGGCAGTGCCACTAAGAGAAGACAAATGTTGGAAAAAAGATCAATGTGAAGCTAGTCACTCACCGGCAACGTCATGTCCCTCTCATCTCGAAACTCAGGAAGGGTCTCCAGGCAGAAGATCACAATAGAGATGAGGATGACCATCACTGATATTATTGCGATGATGCGAGCAGCCTGGGAACTCTCTGGATGCTCAAAGAGCAGCCACACTTGCTTGAGAAACTCCCTATCAGGCATGGGCTGCTCTTCTTCCTTAATGAAGCCCTCATCATCGCGGAATTTGCTGAGTGCCTCCTCCCCTAGCTGGTAGAACTTGAGTTCCTCCAGGAAAACATCAATGGGGATGTTGGCTGGTCGTCGGAGCCGCCCTCCCGACTGGTAATAATACAAGATGGAGTCAAAGCAGGGCCGGTTTCGGTCAAAGAAGTATTCACCACGCAGTGGGTCGTAGTATCGCACGCGGCGTCGCGGGTCACCTAGTAGGGTGTCGGGGAACCTGAGCAAGGTCTTCATTTGGGTCTCGAAGCGTAGGCCCGAAACATTTATCACCACCCGCTCACAGCAGTCCTTGTGCCGACACCCCCCGCCGTTGGCAATGGGTTCATTGTCCACTGCTGTTGGTGGCAATAGCTTCTCCATGGCAGGTTTGCAGCTACAGTGATCCTAGCATGAGGTCAGGAGCCATGAGCTGGACTTCACCCTGATGCCCTCTCCCTCTCCAGAGAATGGTTTCTGGCTGTTCAGCTATTCTGTACACTTCCCAATATCAGTTCACTCGCGCCGTTATCTGAATCTCAGATGGCATCTTCTCTCTCTTACTTTCCTGCTGTTCTAGCTCCCTTTCCTTTCCTTTCCTTTCACTGATCCACTCCTTACTTCAAGCATATCTGACCTCGCTTCTGGCTTGATTCTCTCTCTCTCTTTCTCATTTGCTTATTACCCCTTCCCTACTTCACACCATCTCTTTCCTTTCTTGGCATGAACTTGTTTTCGTAATGCCAGTCTCCTGCCACTGACACCCACGTGCCACCTCCCTTACTCTTCCCCTCTTGCTCCACTGCATTCAAGCTTCCTCTGGTTTTCTCTCTGCAAAGGGGTTAGACCCGCAATCTAGATCCCCCTCCCCACTGCCCTTCTCTATGTCCCCTTTCTGAGAACACCCCTGCCTTCTAGTGCCAGCGTCCAAGGTTTCTGCCTGTAAACACTTTCCTCAGACCTAGAGGTATCAGGTTGCCCAGGACGGTACAGACTCTTGGCCCCCTTGCCAAAAAAACCAGCACCGCCCCCATCCCCAGCAGTACACTGATCAGAGGAGGGGAGAGCTAAAAATAACTGGAATGGCGGTGACATAGGGGCAGGCAGAGTGCCCGGGGCAGAGAAGGGGGTGGGCAGGGCACCTTCAAGATGGTAGGGAGGCCTGCCAGCCAGAACTCTTGTGCTGTCTAGAAAGAAGGAGTGGTGCTTCTGCCAGAACACCTGGGTCTCTGAGAACAGAGCAGGGTCTCGTGAGCTAGGCTGAGAGACTTGGGAGGACTCAAGGGGTGTTGTGAGGTTTGGATCAGCAGCCAAGGAGACGCCACACTAAATCATATTTAGTGCCCCAGGCTTCTATGACAGCTAAACTAGCTCTATCCTCGCTTGCCAGTAATCACGCTCAAAGAAAATGCAGACACACCAACACAGGGCTGGCCGGCCCTACCATAAGCCTGAGTGAGGCAGCTGCCACAGGGGGCTGAGAGTCATGATAGGGCAACAAAGTTATATTTAATTATTCATGTCTTTTTACTGCACAGGGTGTGGGGGGAAGAGAAGCACTTGTAGGGCTTTCTGCCTCAGGTGCCAAAATAACTCAACCAGACTTGGGTTCTAGATGGGGAGGGCGGATTTGCTGCTCTGACTCAAGTAGCAAGATGTCCTGGCCCTGCACAAATGGCACCCCTCATCATTGTATTAAGTTTAAACACCTTCTATGCCTCTTCATGATAGTTGTTCTTCTAATCTTTTTATTGCTTCTTCTCTATTCTTCTCCTTTCACCGAAAACAAAGCTTCATCCTCAGACTTCATTCCCTTTGTGTTATTTCTAATTTCCTTGCTTTTTTTCTCCCACAGTCCCTTGTGCATTGCTCTCTTGTTCTCAATATTTGACTGGCCTTTTCTTTGTATTCCTTTAAGAACTGATTCAAAATGTCTCTCTCCCACATTTCCTTCTGGATATTCTATTTGATTTCTTCAATTATTTTCCTTCCTACTGCTAGGTTCATAACTGTTCGGGATTTATCTCTTTTAAAGAATTTTTTTTGCTTTTCACTCAACAAATACAAAGGTTTCCCATTTTCTCCAATGCCCCTCTCCTTAAGACTATGTATACAACATACACTTATGGCACATTTGAAGCAATAAACTGTCATTTATTAAAGGTGCTGGGAATTATAGCTCTGTGTGGGTTAAACTACAGTTTTCAGGGTTATTGGGGGTGGGAGATGTGCTGTAAATGTGCTTTAAATGTATGGTGCATACAAAATTGTCTCATGTGTTTTCGATTGTGAGTCAGCAAGCAGGAATCTGTTCATTTTATCCATGTACAACAGCCAGTATATTTTAGATGCATTTATCAATATTAAGCGATGATGATGATGTATGCACCTCAAGCATTTTCCTCATGCTAGTGAGAGTATAAACATTCAGGTATTTTTGCTAGCTAGCTCCTCCAGACAACCTATTTATTGAGCATTCACCCTGATTTGTTTGCACAAAGCCTATACGGGGCTCAGATTGTATCTGTTTCTTATTGAGCATTTATTCTGATTTGTTTGCCAGTGTGAGGGGTTTATATACGACATGTGTATTCAGCCTGCGTTCATCCTGATTTGCTTGCCAAGTGTTTGCACATCTTCCTAAACTTTCCCCACACTTTTCAATGCATTTCCCTACCACTTTCCAAACTTCAAAAAGTCCGATTCTTTTTAAAGAAAAAATTGGAAAATGAGAAACTGAGAGAAGCTGAAATTGGCAGTTTCACTTATCCCTACTACTGGTGCTTAGTGCAAACTGAGAATGCATCCTGGGACAATGACTAGCTCTCTCCCATGGCTGCACTTGGCATGGAAGATTGATAGTGGCGTGCAAGGTATGTTTCAAGGATACTGCCACCATTACCGGTCTTCTAACTGAAGAGCCTGATAAACACTGAGGGAAGCCCAGGCTTTTCTGGAAGGAAGTTTGAAGCCTCTGTCCCAGATAATGAAATAGTAGCAGTGCAGGGTGGGATGAGCTAATCAGTAGCTTACTAATCATAATAGTTACTCCAGCCAGCAAGGGATGGAAGAATCGATAAGTTTCGGTTCTGTCTAATTTCTAATTTTTCCAATCTAAAATTCAGTTCTCTACATTTTGCATTAAAAAAAACCCTTATCAAAATTCATCAGCATTTTGGCAATTTATTTCATACACCAACAATACTGGACTTACAGACTAATTATCAGCAGCAGCATTACAAATTTGGATGTTGTAATTACAGACTACATCTCCTTTCAGGAAAAATAACTTTTCTTTCTTTGTGAATGATGAACTGACTGCTGCTCAGACTTTGTGCTCTACCCTTTATGCTGTAGAAACAAAAGTTGATGTGAAAACTTGAATTTATTACAATGTAGCATTGTATAATTACAATGTACCATTGTACCATCGGCTGGAGGGTTTTGGGGGTCTTTATGTCTGTTCCTGTTATTGTTTGTTTTTCTTATATTCAATAAAAAAAATTAAAGAGCATCAGGATTTTATTGTGAATTTCTCATAGCAACACGTTTGCAAGTGGTTTGTAAGCATCATCTGGAGAGCCATAGGTTCCCCATCCCTGCAGTAAGAAAAAGGATTAAAGGCTTCTGGGTATGTTTTACATACTCTGGCCTAAAGAATCTGGTCTGTTCTGCCCCATCCAAGTTACACCACAGACTGCTGTGTTTCCTTAACTTGTAATGGTTGTGAGCACAATATCATCATCCATGAGGCCTCCAGTTGTCTTTGTGTTGTGCCCTTGCAATCACGCCTATTTACATAGAACTCTAGCTCTTAGTATGCTGTGAGCCTTGACATTCAGCCCTTTTGCTCTGTGCAGTTTTAGGCCATAAGGGGAACATGGTATCTGGAGCTGGCACTTTCACACTGTTTCTCTGCCCTTTTATGACCACACCTTTCACTGTACTGTGGATTGTTAAAAGAGACAAGGGCTTAACTCTTAAATGTTTTCAAAGTTCAATTTACATCTATATTGCAAGGAAAGCAGGTTCACCATATCCCTTGGAGTCTTGAAAAGGATTACAGCACCACCATGGAGTAATGCCTAATTACTTTTATAATTTAGATACTCCATCGTATAGCAGAGCTTTTATGCTAGCTCGTCTAAATGCATTCCCCTCATCTGTATTGTTTGGAAGGTTTCAAAAAATCCCCTTCCAGATCAGATTCTGTTACTGTAATAAGAAAACACCAATACATCACATAATTTTGGATTGCCCTCTTCTCAACACCCACTGGAGATCTCCTACTGACTCCCTTACAGCTCAAAATATTGATTTGCAGAGTCTGTAATCCAATATTTCCTGAGGGATGATACTCTCAAAACTACCAAGATTGTTTTGGGGTACTTAGCCAAGATCTTTAAAGCTAAATCTAAAGTTGCCTGATTTATTCAGTAGCGGTTATCTAGTCTTTTATATATTGTTTGTGTTTGGATTATCAGTGTATTTGGATGACTTTGTATGATTTTTATGATTTTACTGTTTTAACTTATGCCAATAAAGGCAAGAAATCTTGAAAAGTTATGTATTACTGCTTTCTTTCACCTTACACAAGCAGGCAGATCTTCTCCTGATGAATATTTCTGAAACATTCACTATCTAACAGTGCCACCTGCTGCCAGTCAATTTACTTCAGATATATTCCTTTCTGCAAGCTGCTGTGCAGTAATTGAGGTTCTGGTGAGCTGTTTTGGGAAGCTTTTAATGTTCAAGTTTTAAAAGCTTTATTTGTATTTTTGTTGGATGCTACCCAGAATGACTGTGACAGCCCAAACATATGGATGGAGAATATAAAATTGATGATGATGATGATGATTGTGAGCTGGAGAAGCGTCTCGTTTCCGTTTCATGTTATTGCTTTGGTGGTTTGCCTGCTACACACTATCCTGCTCCCCAAATGAAATTTGATCTGTCCTGTTCACTTACCCTAACTTGGGTTCATGTCTGTGTTTATGTGCATATATGTGCAGCTGCTGCCTTGTGTGGGCTTGTTGAGTGGTGATGTTGTGCTGTTGACATAGAATAATAGAATCTTAAGAGTTGGAAGGGACCCCTGGGGTCATCTAGTCCAACCCCCTGCAATGCACGAACGAACATGGAATCTTAATTTTCATTTTGCAGCATTGCAATGCAGCAAAGGAGGTTACTTACACTGGCACCATGAATATGATAGAAACTCCTGTCCCTGAGAACTGCTGACGTAAAGACGCAAAGGTGGTGTCCATGGTTCTCCCTCTCCCCATTTTATCCTCACAGCGATCCTCTGAGGTAGGTTAGGCTGAGAGACTCAAGGTCATCCTGTGAGCTTCATGGCTCAAAAGTGGGAAAAGTCCAGCATTCAAACCATTATACTACCTCCTAGATTCCATTATATATATATTTTTTAAAAGGTTTCTATCCTTTGTAAAACCTGAGATATGAGGCAAAATGAACAGGTCCTATTCTTTTTTTGTGAGAAACTAGACTGCTCCTCCCTTTAGTGTGGCTTTCTTCCCAAGACTGCACCTTAATCTAACTTTAACCGGTAAACACTTTTTGCTATGCGGTGCTAACGGGAAAACAGCTTCTTGCACCAAATCTGAGGGTAGGGAAAGATTGCTCCTGCCCTCTGTATTCAACATGATCAGGAAAATCTGGGCGAAATGACTTCTAGTCGTCCTTCTGGCCAGGAGTAACCGACGGAACTCCCTTCCACGTGAGATTTACCACAGGCACGTTGACATGCGCCAGCAACGAAAGCTTTCCTGCGGGCGGGTTTTTGTCGCGTCAGGAGGAAGGGTTCAAGGTAGCAAAATGCCACATGGACTTTGGAGTGGGTTTTTGTTTTTGGTGGGGTGTTAAAACTCCTCAGAGGAGAAACATTCAAAATGTGCAGCTTCCCCTCTATAGCCCCGAGGCGATACACTCCAAACCTTCGCCCACCCTCGAACTGGCCTCAGCGCAGCTAATACATAACATTTTATTCTTCTTAAGAGGACTACTTCCCTAGCCCTTCCCCCACCCGCGGCTCCCCTCAGCTTCTTCCAACCGAAAAACTCGCGCGGAGGGATCACCGAGCTTTTAAAAAGGCGGTAAAGAAGATCCGTCCGCGTAAGGATCTGGACATGCTGACTGGAGGAGGGAGGGGGGACTGGTTGGTTGGTTGGATGTTGGAGGCTGAGCATGCGCAGAGGCAGCACGGACTAGGCCCAGCCTGAGGCGGCGGCGGCGGCGGGCGCCGAGGCAGCAGAGGGAAAGAGCGCCCACGGCCCACCGCAGTGAAAGAGAGGCGGCGAGTACGTGAGGAAGCGTGGTCGCAGCCCAGGGGCGGGGGGCAGTAACCGTGGGGGGGGCCGCTACGTGAGAGGAAGAAGTGGGGTTGTTGTGTTTTTCTACCTCCCCCCCACATTTGTCGCGCGCGTGTCTGTGTGCGGTTGGGCCAGAGGGGAGGGGCTTGGGAATAACGGGTGTTTTGGGGGGGGGATGTTAAAGGGCAGCGATTTTATGAAGGGGGGGCAGAGAAGCAAAGGTTGATTACAAAAAAGGAGGAAGAGGGGAGGCTGTGATTATGGGTGAAGAGGGGGAGGGATCCAGGAGCCTCCTGGGATAATAATAATAATAATAATAATAATAATAATAATAATAATAGTAATAACTGTGGTACTGTATTCACATCGTTCTCAAAGCACTGCACTTAAGTGCTGTGTCTGCTTCTACTGCAGCCCTGCAAGGTAGGTCACCATATGGTTATTTCCCACCCGCTCCATAGGGCCACTTTCTGAGGCCTCTACCAATGCATTATGAAGGGGGGGGGACGGGACAGGGAGGGCTAAGGTGGTGGAACGGACTGTACCACTTCAAACTGCAGGTGTGCATATGTGTGCGCTCACGTTCTTTGAATGCTCTCCTGCGTTGTGAAAACGGGGATGGAAGAGCTGTGCACTGTAGAGAGAGAGAGAGCTTTGGTCTATAAAAGTTCTCTTGCTTGCTTGTTTTCACTCCTCGCAAGTGGTTTTGTATGCAGGGGGAAGGGGCCCCGAGGAGCACTGGACAGTAATAAATTGCCCACTTGCGATGTGGAATGGTACAGTCCACTCTACCCCCTTCCCACCCACCCACCCATTTGCTGCATGTCTGGAGCAGGCCTCAGATCGGAGCAGATTCAAAACAGGACTTCCTGCTTTGAAGCAGTCTCTTACCAGTGGCATTCTCTGGGTCTACTTACTCCCAGATGCGTGTGTATAGTATTGCAACACTACTCGCTGCTGCACCAACTGATAAGAGGTGTAGTATAGGGAGGAGGGAGCCTGAGAGATACTGGGTTGAACTTAGTATGATTTACATCTGAGTAAATGGACATAGGATTGTACTATAAGTCCAGCTTCCAACCTTTGATGTTCAGAAGTGGTGGTTTGTTTTTAACTGATTTGTGCATGGATGTGGATTACTAACAGTTCTTGTGCCATGTTAAGAACTTCTTAGGGAATGTCTGCACCAGCTGTCTTTATCCTGTTCTCAAACTGTCTGCTCTTTTTCTTATGTGTGGCAGGTTTTCCAAGATGACACAATTCCTGCCCCCAAATTTGTTGGCGCTATTTGCCCCCCGTGATCCTATACCCTACCTACCTCCTCTGGAGAAACTACCCCATGAGAAGCACCATAATCAGCCCTACAGTGGCATTGCCCCCTACATTCGAGAATTTGAGGTAAGTGCTTTTAAGAATTGGCCTGATTTGTAATTTGTTAGAACATTGGCTAGTGCCTGCAGAATTTGACTGTTGCAAGAGCAGCTTGTATTTCTCAACACTTTGTCCTTTATTAAAAATGAGCTCTTTCTCTTACAGGACCCACGTGATGCTCCTCCACCAACCCGCGCGGAGACGCGTGAGGAACGAATGGAACGGAAGGTATGTACAGGGCATAGTAATTTGTGGGTTATTGCAACAGGAGCTCTGATCCAGGATTCCCAGATTGCATGGGGGAACGCCTCAGGTTCCACCCTTGACTGTTTGTTAGTAGCTTTCTTCCTTAGAAGCTGAGGTTTGTGGGTCCCTATCCCTTTCAAAGGGATGTATTTCTTCAGGTAGTTAATCTGAACTGGAAGGTAAGCATTAATATTCTCTCCTTGACACCTTTCCTTGCAGAGGCGAGAGAAGATTGAGCGCCGGCAACAAGAGGTTGAGACTGAGCTGAAGATGTGTAAGTCAGGGAGAGGAGCAATGGGGGAAGGAATGAACTTTGTGAAAGTCGCACCACTTTTGGGCTTTAACCATGAATGAATTCAATGTTTCATTGATTCCTCTTAATATGAGCCTAATGTACACATGTGTGAAAGAACAAACAAACCCCCCCTTTTCCTTCATTTCTTATCCGTTACCTTATTCTTCTTCCAATCAGGGGACCCTCACAATGATCCCAATGCTCAAGGAGATGCCTTCAAGACTCTCTTTGTGGCCAGAGTTGTAAGTTACCTTCTTCCTTCTGCCAATACTTTGTTTAAAATAAATTGCTAGTGTCCTTACCAGTAAGAGATTAGATTACAGATGGAAACAAACAGCTGCTTTAGCAATTTCCACCATTGCCAACAGTACTTTCCTATGTAAATAAGCTTATAAAAACCAGGGTTAAAAATTATGGCACAGCTTTTAAGGTGGTGTTAAAAGTACGGAAAGAGCACAAAGAACCCCTCGTGCCAGGGATCTCCCCATTCATTCCCATACAAGGTCATTCTGATTTTCTTGGGAGAAACAGGCCATTTCTGAATGACAGAAACGGGCTAAGCTTCATAAACTATTGGAATTTTACATGGGAATGTGGCTCTAGGGAGCAGTGGAAGCATTAACTACACCATCCCAACATTGTGTGGCTTTCATAGTAGCAAGTAGGATCATTTTCAGATTGCCCCACATTATGGGACAAGCAACCAGAGACCTGGGTCAGTATGAGAAGATAATTTTAGAAGTAAGTGACAAAGATGTAAAGGGCTAGTTTCCAGTTTGCATTAGCTCTTAATACAATGGACATGCAGTCACCTGAAGAGTTAAGAAAAGTCTGGGAAACAGGACTGGAACAACACAAAAATGATAATTAACTCCCTTAGGAATTTCTTACTTCACAACAATGCATAAGCATTATGTTGTAGAGGTTTTTAGACAAACGGTATTTCAAACACATGTGGTGGACATGTCATAAGGGATGAGATATTTGAGGAAATTTTCAAAGCAACTAAGCCAACAAATTATGAAATCCCCAGAAATAAATATTACATTTGTTTTTAAATAATAATAATGCTGGTCTGAAAATTAGGGCCTTAATTGGTTATTTGGTGAGGGCAGTGATTGCAAAAAAATTGTGGAAGAATCTGGAGCTACAATGAATATTTGGAATTCAAATAGTCTGGCTGAAAATCTATACAGATTGGTAAAGTTTTATTTCATACACATAAATGAGAAAATAACAGAAGGGTTCCCAGGGTATTTCAGAATTTGTGCATACTGTATTGTGTAGCATGCGGTCTGCATCAAATATTGCTCTTTGAGGGGAGAAATGGGTTCTCTTCTGTGAATCTTTAATTGCTTCTGTCAGTTTGTTTATGTCCTTTAAGTCATATCTGCAAAGCAAACAAAAACAACTACCAGTTATAATCTCTATGCCTTCTCCTTATTTGACTTCCCATTTTCCTTGCAGAACTATGACACAACAGAATCCAAGCTGAGGCGGGAGTTTGAAGTTTATGGCCCTATCAAAAGAGTAAGTAGAAAGGTTATTTTTGAATCTGTTTGGCAATCAATCAATAAAATTCAATAGCTGTTAGATAATAATTTATTGAACATAATTATCACCATATTTCCCAGTGATGAATTGTGTAGACCAGTATTTTGTGGTGGGTGGGTGGAGTGGTTTCTGCCCTAATTTCATTGTTTTAATCCCCGTTTACCTCTTTCTAAAAGAGCAACTTTTAATCTTTGTTTTCTTCCCACATCGTTTTACTTCATTTCAAAGATAATTGTTTTGCATTCAAATGCTTCTGATTTATCAGAAGCACTTCATATATTTGGAACATATCTCTAGTTCTGCGGTTTAGGATAAACCAACTTGATTTTAACATTGCTATCTTTCCAGTGCCTCCTGTCTCTCACATCATTTTATCAAAGACATTCACAATGCTGGGGTGGAGAGAGGTGCAAGTGACCCCTGGGAAAAAGCTGTTTCTATCTCTGAACTCATTGGAGCATTGTTCTTTTTTTTTTTAAGCACTTATACATGGAAGACAGAACTTGTTCCCTGCTATCATTTCCTCATTTCTCTAGTGCTCTCACAGCTACTCTATATAGAGGGCACAGTGGGAATTTCTAGGCTTCGTTCACACAAAATGTAATGTGGGCTTTGGAATCTGGAGCTTCCTGTATCACTTAGTGTCAGGGGTACAGGGACGGAGGCACAGGGAAGGCAGGAAATGGAGAGCGATGGAGATGAATCCCAGGACAGCGAGGAAGAGGATGGCAATGACGCAAGGGATTCTATGACTCTCTCAAGCGAATCAGAGGATTCCCAGAAGGGGGCGCCGGTGGTCAAGGCAAGGGGAGTCCCAGGGGGAAATTGTCAGGAGCGGGGGTCTAGCAGGGGACCCCAAAGTGGCAGCTGGGAATCAGGGCCAGCTTCCCCACCAGAGCGCAGCGAAGGGGGGGGAGGTTCCAGTGTGTCAGGGGAAACAGCTCCGGCAGCAGAGAAGGAGGAGGGGTCAGAGCAAGCCATCCTCCCGGAAGGGGAGGAGGGCAGTGAAGGGAGTAGTATAACTGTCAAAAGGAAGGTTAGAGGTTGGGCGCGCGCGCCAAGTTCAAATGTGGAGGCGCGCGGAAGAACAGGGAGCCCGGAGGAGGAGCCAGGTCCCAAAGCCCGCAGGAGGGGGGAAGAGCAGTCTGGGGATTCCGCGTCAGGGGAATCCAGGAGGGGCGGAACCCCAGCGGGCAGAAAGACCCTGCGGAAAAGGAAGGAGAGGAAGAGGTGGAGCAGCGTAAGCCTCTTAAACTGGTGCAGGGGAGGGACTGATTCAGAGGGGACTTCAACGGTCTAAGGCTAACAGACGTGGGGGCTGCACGCCTCGGTTGTGGAACCAATAATGAACTGCAATAAACATCCTTGTATATAAGAAGAACTTGGCGTGGGTCTTTTGTGAGCTGAGACCTGAGGCAGCCCTGACACTTAGGTATCTTTTTTTGCAGAAATGCCCCTCTAATTACACCATAGCAGGCATGGTCAGCCAAGAAGCCGAGAGTTGAATGTGTACTGATCATTTTCCTCTTTGTGGTCTCAAGTGATGGGGTTTTATAAGGAGATGGGCTTCATTTGGGTCCTAAGAAGGTATTAGGGCTATACATTTAACCAGTTAACCCTTGCTGCCACTTCAATTCCATTCCAGATCTACATGGTGTACAATAAGCACTCCGGCAAGCCACGTGGCTACGCCTTCATTGAATACGAACATGAACGTGACATGCACTGTAAGTACAATAGTTTTCTGGGATGTTTTTATGATTTGTGTGTTTTTGTCTTTTTATAAATTAGTTTTTCTATTACAAAAGCATGTTTTTTCAAAGCCCTTGAGTTATTTGAGGGCTTGGGCTCCCCCCAACAGGTAAGTACAGAGTGGGGGAGCCTGGCTTGGTTTGGCAAGCACCCAAGTTCCGTTAATCTGGCCCTGTTGGGTTTCCGAGTGAGGACCCTTCCAGTCATACCAATAATAGAAAGTGGGGGGGAGGTGGGGGAGAGAATCCTTCCAATCACATCAACAGTAGAATCCAGAAGGGAGGAAGTTTTACCCTCTTCTCCCTATATATTTTGTCATTCAGTCATTCATGTAGGGTTTGGACTTGGGAATCTCAGTTTTACTCTAGGTAGGCTTGCTCTCTTTCGAGAGCATCACTTCCATCTCTTTGTCTAGTTCTGAAAAAAGAAATTAACGTAGCTGGGGTGCTGCAAATGCAATGTGTGTGTGTGCGTGTGTATGCTAAAGTAACAGGCAACAGTTCAACAGCTCTCATCTTTACCCCTCAAGATTCCCTTGTGTTGGGGGGAACCCTGTAGACCAAGGGTGGGCAACTAGTCATGCCAGCATCTTTTTGGGCAGGCTGGAGTTCCTGCTTGCATTGCAGAACCCAGCAGGGTCATAAAGGCTGCCCCCACACACTGAACTGTTGCCCATCTCCTTTCTGTTAATTTTTTTTAAAGAGGGAGAATGAATGCTGTGAAGAAGTAGTTCTTCTAAAGCAAGTGTAACTTTGACCTGTAGCTGTGTTTTGAAAAGATGCTGTTGTTGAGAGGCGTGTTGTGAGCGGGGTGTATTAATTCTGTGTTCTTATTGTCACTGCAGCCACCTTTCTGATGGCTATTGCCACTGCTGGCTTGCAGCTGATCCTTATGCTTCCCCTTTACAACATCTCATTGTATGGTTGGTATAAGGGTTTGTATAATTGGTAAGAAACCGCAGTACCCAACACACTTCTATACACAAGCCAGGTCAAAGGCAGATGCTAGGTGACATGACTTAGTGTGGAGGTGGGGTGGAGGGAAGGAAGGAAGAGGAATATGTTTCTCTTCTGGCTTCTGCGCTGTTCTCTTGCTGTGTGGAAGGAGAAGGAGAAATGGGTTCCTTATGCTTGGTTGTTGGCCTTAACATTTTGCAGCATAAATATAATGGGGAGGGAGGGAAGAATAATAATAGGTCAGCCCTCCAGTAGGGCTCAAATATCCTGAGTGAACCCTCCCTCTCCAAGACACACATGTGCTGTTTTACGCTCTGCAGTACGCTCTGTGAGGCTGGATTGGCAATCATTAAACAACGCAGGCAGAAACAGTTGGCGAGTGAGAGTTATTTCAAAAATATCATTTTATTATGTTTGCCCCAAGTAGGTAGGGGCTCTCCTCAGTCCTTTTCAGACTGGCTAGACCAAAATGCTTCCTCTCAATCATTAACACACATAAGAAAGCATCACAGTATTTGAGGTCACTTTCTGAAATCTTCATGAGAATGTTAATCTTTCCACCTTCAATCACTGCTTACATTAATAGTGTAGACACAAGTGATGGTAAAATCTGATGCTAATACGGGGCTCCCAAATATCCTGACAGACCTGGGTTAGATTGTGTTAGTGCTCTTTGGAAAGGACTGGGCTCTGTTAGTCCTCTTTGGAAAGAAACAGTTGGCGAGTGAGAGTTATTTCAAAAATATCATTTTATTATGTTTGCCCCAAGTAGGTAGGGGCTCTCCTCAGTCCTTTTCAGACTGGCTAGACCAAAATGCTTCCTCTCAATCATTAACACACATAAGAAAGCATCACAGTATTTGAGGTCACTTTCTGAAATCTTCATGAGAATGTTAATCTTTCCACCTTCAATCACTGCTTACATTAATAGTGTAGACACAAGTGATGGTAAAATCTGATGCTAATACGGGGCTCCCAAATATCCTGACAGACCTGGGTTAGATTGTGTTAGTGCTCTTTGGAAAGGACTGGGCTCTGTTAGTCCTCTTTGGAAAGGTGGGAAAACCCTAGACTACATCATTAAACATTCTAGCTTATATAAAAGCAAGTTGCAGAATATTACGGTAGCTTTGTAATTTAGCACTTGCCTGATGTTTGTGGCCAGTGACAATTGCCCAAAGAAGCACATCCAGTGCCAGAGGGATGGAGCCATTCACATATAAGCTCCATTATTCTATCTTGAAAACAAGATAGCATCATAAAGCATGTGTACATGGCTGTTTTCTCACTTTACTTGGACAGACACCCGGACTAGGTGCCTGGGCAGTGGAGTGACTGGTAGCAGTGAGAGTGGTATTGGTAAGCTTAGGAATGAATGGGAAGCCATCCTCTGAACAATTATTTGCACAGCTGTATTAGGGGAGAGCAAACATCTCTATCAACTACCACTTGAGTCAGTTCTTGAATTTAAGAGTTTTAACAGATTGTACATTTGTGGCATGGAGGATTCTGCCCAGTTATTGGGTCACTTGAATCAGATTGAGACGCACGGGGCCTTACACAAGTTACATTTTAAATCTTTTGGCTTTGGTGCTTTATCTCTAGGTACAGAAATTGCATTGACTAACAATATTTTACCATGAGCCACTGCAACTTGCCCCTGGCCAAACTTGGAGGCAAATATCTTTTGATGCTCCTGTTAATGTACATAATCCCTGAGTAGGCTGATGTGTGTTTCTTAGGAGGGAGTGCATTTTTATGCCTGTGCTCTTTGATTGATAGGAACCAGGACTGAGGATATTTGAGCTCTGCTTTTAGTTAGGAAGCTGATGGGTGGTTGGGTAGTTAGCAAGAGTGGGAGCACAAAGCTATGTAGAGTAATTCCTCTGGCTACCCTTGCAGGGCTTGCCAAGGCCGTAATGGGACCTGCAAGTGGGACACGGTTGGGATGTCTGTCTCAACAGAGGTTCTAAATCGTTGATCCCCCAATGTGGGTTTTAACATGCAAGCAGGCAACTATACCACTGTTGCTGGGTTCCTAATTATCGCTAGAGAAGGCAGTTCAGAGACATCACACATACCTTGCTGTTCTTTCTTGTTATCTTCTTTTCTGTCTGGCTCCTTTAGCTTAGATCTTTCAATTGTGTAGTATTTGGAGCCCTCAACCCTGCCTAATGCAGGCTATAGCTAGGAATGCCAAGGTGGGGGGGGGAGGCTTGGTAAAATTCAGGACTTAAACCTGAAAAGGACCATCCTGTTGCCTCCCAGTATTTACGTTGGATGTGTTCCGTCAGAGGCCTTTAAGCTTTGGAGTATTAAAACTTAATAAGGATTTAGATGGGGCCCTTCAGCTTGCCATCGTCTGCAAGGCAAGATCTAGAATGTCAGAGGCAGCAGTATATCGCTAAATAGCAAACCATAAAGGCCAATGTGCACGTACTGTCCACCTCTGCTTTGCTTTGGGGCACTGCTGACAAGGTTGGAAAGTTAATTAAACAAAGAAAAACCCACCTTTGCCCTTGAAACTTAACTGCTGACCTCTGAATCCTAGGGGGAAAGCGGTAAGTGCTGCCCTTGGATCTATTAAAGAACAGGGAAAATCAAGAGTGCCTATGAGTTTAGTATTGGAGCTATAAACTGCTTAGTGTGCTGATTAACAGGTGTTCACTGTTGGCTCCTTGAGGGATTTGGTAAATTCTGAAAGCTCCCTCCCCAGCATTGCGATTATGTGTCTCCAGCAATCCAGAGCAGAGTGTTACTTTGCCAAATTCTGATAAGTAAGTGCTACTTACAAAGAGTCTCATACTCGTCTTTTACATAGCAATCTTTTCACAAGATGGAGGGATTCCTTATACATTCTTCTCTGTTGATTTGTTCTCATAAAGGTGTGCCCTTATAAAAAGGATGAGAGAGGTACAGTGAATGGAAATGCACACCCTGCGTGTCCTTGCCTCTTATTAATTGTGCAAGCACATGAAAGCATGAAGAATTATTAGGAATCTCTTTGTGGTGAAATTTCTGTGTGAAAAAATGAATTCACCAATTTATCCAGAGTAACGTGTGAATTGGCCTCTCCTAGAGAGAAAAGTTTGAAGGTCTAACTTGGCATTGAAAAGCTTTGAAAACCCAGGGCTTGGTCATTGATGGGATACCAGAAAGGGCTTGAATAGTAACTTTTCAGGCCTAACTAATGTGACAACAGAGCTGTTCTAGGTGAGCTTCCCCAACATGTCAGCTGCTGCTGCTCAAAGCCCTTGAATGCCCTGAGAAAAGCTTGGGGATTTTTATGCTAGGGCCATTGTGCTTAATTATAAAATGTCCCAGGAAGGTAAGATGCAATGCAGAGGGTGGTTTCAGGTAAGCAATCTGGGACTCGCCCAACCATGGACTGACTTCTTCACTGGAGAAAAGGCCCAGCTTCGTCTCCCATCTTCAATAAAATGGTGGTGAATATGGGGGGCAGGGACGCTGCTCCTTGCTGACTTTGGTCCACTGGCTGCCCATTTTGGAAATGAGCCATGAGGCTAACTTGGAGACTCAATTTGTAGGGGGTGGCGGTCTGTCATCGTGCCCCAAGATCCAAACTGTGACTGGCTTCTGATTCTCAGGGCTTCGAGGCCCAGGATGACATCTTTGCCATTGGTCATTGGACAAAGCCTGACTTGACGATGAAGATCTTGTCAAGCTCCACCTTCCACAGCTTTCTCTAGTAGCTGAACAATCTCCACTTTTTGTTCTGTTTTTTTTAAAATGAAGGTTAGGGGGATGGCAGACCGTTGGAAAATACATCCTCCTTCAAAGAAACTCATTTTTGGACTTTTAAAAAAATCAGCTTTTCTGCTGTGTACTGTTGCATCAGGATTTAGAACAGGTGAAATCAGAACAGGTGAAAATGTTTTGTGCAGTAATAAGTTAGAGCCAGTACTTTTTTCTTTATTTCATGGAACCTTCTGCTTGAAATGGAGAGCTTCCAAGTCTTTTTTTCTGAAGTAATATTTTCCCATTAAATGTATGTACATCAGAAGATTTTTGCCGTTTGTTTCTATAAGAAGGGAATTTCAACCCTTTCCCCCCCAGTTACGTATATGAGAACATCCTCCTTGAGCATATATGCATGAGTGAGGAAGGGGAAAATCCTATGTACCCACATCGAAGAGAGAGATTATCTCTTATCTTTTTTATGTGCATACTTAAGGATAATGTGTTTATTTTTTCTCTAATGCACAGTTTATGCACATGGTTAGCTTTAAACCATTATAGTTAATTTGTTGTGCTTTCCAACGAAATACAGCCCCTGCATTTTTATCTAAAAATAACTGTACACACATTCCCCATCTCTTTTGAACTGTGCATGCTCAATAAAAGTAAAATTTCATTCCTGAAACTGTCCCCAAAAAGACATACATTCAACTATCTTGCTCTATTTTTTTTGTAAAAGACACCCAGCACTTTGATAACTGATAATAAACAATAGCAACATTTGGCTCTCTGAATTTGGTGATGGGCATGTTTTTAAAAGGGAATACTTCAGAAATTTGTGGATTGAAGTCCTCTGGTAGTGTCTAGCGCTGCTTCACTGACCATGGGACCTACTGCCCACACCTGCATTCTTGACCACATATAGGTGCCTTTAGTATACAGTGGTGCCCCGCAAGACGAATGCCTCGCAAGACGGAAAACTCGCTAGACGAAAGAGTTTTCCGTTTTGGAGGTGCTTCGTAAAACGAATCTCCTATGGGCTTGCTTCGCAAGACGAAAATGTCTTGCGAGTTCCTGCGGGGTTTATTTCCTCCCCCCCCCTTTTCTAAGCCGCTAAGCTGCTTATCAGCTGATCCGATAAGCCGCTAATAGTGCTAATCCGCTAATCCGTCAATGGGCTTGCTTCGCAAGACAAAAAAACCGCTCGACGAAGAGAATCACAGAAAGGATTCTTTTCGTCTTGCGAGGCACCACTGTATTTGAGGAGTGGTGGCGCGTGGGAGCCACAAAGCTTGCAAGGACCCCTTAAGGCATAAACTATCTTCAAGCTCTTTAGAGTTTTATGTAGTTTTGGGGAGTGGGGTGATGCTGGGGGGACTGGGGAGGGGCTGGCAAGGGTGGGGTGGGATCTGAGTGTCCGACTTCCGCTGCTGAGACAGGTAAGGCAGGGAAGGTCGGCTCAGCAGCTAAAATGCAAAACCCAAAATACCGCCCCAGCCGGGGGCTCCCGGGCAGGGGGGAGCTGCGCCTCGGGCCCCAGCGCTAGCAGCCCGATGCAGTGAGTTTGAGGAGTTAAAAGTTGCAATGGTTTTGTAAGTAGTTTCTCCAGGTAAATGCTTTTATTTCCTTTTTACTTGTTAGCTGTGCTCGCCCACCCTTCCTTTAGCAAGTGGCTTGAGAACATTTCCTCTCCCCTTAAAGTCGTCCTAGAGATTTGCAGTGGGTTTGAAAGCGGCGTGGGTGAGGGCGGGGGGGGGATAGCGGGTTAAAGTGGGCTGGGAGCGTTGAGCGAGGGTGCCAGCCAGTTCCCTGAGTGTTTTTCCTTGTGTATACTACCCTCTTCCTTCCCCGCCAGACCTTTCACTCCCCTGTAACCTAGAAAGCATTTCTATATACCTCTTTCCCCCCCTACCCTTCACCTGTTTGGTCCCCCCCCCCCCATTTTTATTTATTTATTTATTTATTTATTTTGATGGCAGGAACTCTTGCTTTGGGGTTGGGTTTGGGGGCATGGCCAATCTTGGGACTGGCTGGCTGGGGGTACAAATAAACAGCAGAGCCCGGCCCACTCTGAGGTTTGCTGGGAGGGCTGGGGTGGGGGGCTTGCTTGTCTGTACCCAGCCTTTTTCCTTCTGGGCAAGTGATGTATGTAGCGTGAGTCTTGACTGCTCAAATAACCTTCCTTCTTTTTGCAGCAGAGGCCAGGGGGGCTGCATTATGAGGTGGTGCTGGGGATTGCTCCACAACTCTGGGGCAGCTGTGGTCAGGCAGCCCATAAAGTTTCCTTCCAGTTGTGTCCCTGACCCACCCACCCACCCACCCACCCACTCCCACAATGGTGTGGATTTTGCCCAGCTACTTTAATCAAGGCAAGCTTTGGTGTTCAGGACGAGCTCTGAGGCAACGCTTCCCAAGCAGATGTGGAGCAATCCCTCGCCCGGGGCAGCGGGGCCAATGGGAGCCTCCTTCAGATTCCTTTGTGTGTGGTATATGTCTTTGGGGGCGGGTGGGCTTGTTGATGTGCAGCGGGGTTAATGGCAGTTCCCTTTGCCCTCCCCTCCCCCCCTGGATACCCCTCCTAATCTGTTGCAGCGGCATACAAGCACGCCGATGGGAAAAAAATAGATGGCAGGCGGGTGCTGGTGGACGTAGAGAGAGGCCGCACGGTGAAGGGATGGCGCCCACGCAGGCTTGGTAAGTGTGTGCAGAGAGCTATACCATGCTTGCTGCCAGTTTTTCTGCCCCACCCTTGTCCCCGATAGTTGCAAGCCCCAAGAAGTCTTGGCGGGGTGTGTGTGAGGGGCCGACATCAGCGCTGCTGGACTGCTGCATTCTGGCCGCCAAGGATGTTGACATTGAGTAAGTAGAGATCAAGCAATCTAGAAGACAAACTGAGGGAGCTAAATATGTCCAGCCCAGAAAGAAGGAAAATGAAACATAGGGAGTTGTGTACTTAAAGTGGCTATTCCCTATGTTTTCTGAGGGTGGGCCAAGAATGGGTAGGTCTTAACTAGAGGAAAGTAGACTCGAGTTAAACGTTTCTTTGAAAACCTGCTTACATGTGGGAGCTGTTTGCCAATGGAGAAATGCTTTGGAAAGGTAGAGAAATCCCCTGTGGTTGAGAAGTTTTCAAGATAATGCTAGATAAGCATCTGTTGATGTTTTCTGTGAAGGTTGTTGTGTTGGGCCAGAGGTACTTGTTGATTCTTAGTCAGATTCTGGAAAGATGAACATGAACCGTTCCAAGGTGCTTTCATCCTTCCTTCTGATCCCTCCATTTGGCAAGGTCTGCTTTCTGTACGTTTTTTTTCGAGGCAGGAGAAATTGTTCTCACTGCATATGTGGCTCAGAAACCAGGAGAGATCCTTTTCCCCTCTCTCTCTCTGGTTTCAGATGAGTTCAATTTAAGCAAGATATACTAGAACTAGAACAGCGCACACTGGGCATACAAGTCTGAAGGACGATAGTTTCTTCCAGCCCTGGCCTTCTAATTGTGAACAAGCCTGGAAAGACCCAAGATTGTCAATGTGGTGTAGTGGTTAAGAGCAGTAGACTCGTAATCTGGTGAACCGGGTTCGCGTCTCTGCTTCTCCACATGCAGCTGTGGGTAACCTTGGGCCAGTCACACTTCTCTGAAGTCTCTCAGCCCCAGTCATCTCTCAGAGTGTTTGTTGTGGGGGAGGAAGGGAAGGGAGAATGTTAGCCGCTTTGAGACTCCTTTGAGTAGTGATAAAGCAGATATCAAATCCAAACTCTTCTTTCCCCTCCTTTGCAGGTGGTGGTCTCGGTGGCACCCGGCGAGGAGGTGCTGACGTCAACATCAGACATTCAGGCCGGGATGACACCTCCCGATATGATGAAAGGTGAGTTGAGCTGCATAAAGTATCCAACATTCATGAATGCATAAAGTATCACTGCCATTCTCCCTCTCTCCTCAGAAAGTTATACAGTGGTGCCTCGCAAGACGAAATTAATTCGTTCCGCAAGTTTTTTCTTCTTGCGAGTTTTTCGTCTTGCGAAGCACGGTTTCCCATAGGAATGCATTGAAAATCAATCAATGCGTTCCTATGGAAACCGCCTTCAGACCAGGTCCGGGGACAGTCTGTCCCCCGACCTCTTCTGAAGGCTGGGGGGGGGGGACAAGGGCTTTTCTGCCCACCGCCAGCCTTCAGAAGGCTGTTCTGAAGGCTGGCAGTGGGAAGAAAAGCCCTTCTCCCCACCTCCCGCCCCGCAAGCTCCGGGGACAGGAGCGCTTTGCTGCCGACTGCCAGCATTTTAAGAGCCCCCGCTGTCCCGGGGCGATTTTAAAATGCTGGCGGGCGGCAGCGAAGCCTCCGCTGTCCCGGGGCGATTTTAAAATCGCCCTGGGACAGCGGGGGCTCTTAAAATGCTGGCCCGCTCTTAAAATGCTGGCAGCGTTGCTGCCGCCCGCCAGCATTTTAAGATCGCCCGGTACAGCGGAGAAGTCTCCGCTGTCCTGGGAAGGCAGGCGGGGGGGAGCAAAGACTTTTGCCCCCGCCGGCCTTCAGAAGAGGTCCAGGACCTCTTCTGAAGGTCAGCGGTGGGCGAAAGTCTTTGCTCCCGACCGCCAGCATTTTAAAAGAGGTCCCCGGAGATTTCCCTATGGGCTTTCTTCTTGCGAAGCAAGCCCATAGGGAAATTCGTCTTGCGGAACGACTCAAAAACGGAAAACTCTTTCGTCTTGCGAGTTTTTCGTTTTGCGAGGCGTTCGTCTTGCGAGGCACCACTGTACTGTTGTAGGAATTTCATTTCTAATACAAGAGAATGATTGGTGGCAGCTCCCATTCAAAGTATTACTTAGCTCCAAATGTGTGCTAAATGTACAGAAGGCTTACAGGCTTATAGTCAAAAGCAAATATCCTAGCATTTAAAATTAGAACATTTCTCAATTGCAGCCAGACCCTCCTCTTGTATCTCTTAAAAATTAAATACACACAAAATGGGACAGATTGAATATTTGTATAATTTGTTTCAAACCGCCCCCCCCCACCCCCGATTGTAAAGATAAGGGTATGAAACCAGATTCTGTGATTAAGGTAGTTTGGATTGCAAACCTTTTATTGTGTGTTGCTTTTGTATAATGCTGGACCATGGAAGACATGACAGTTAAACTAGTTTGTAGTGCAGATGTGTCCTTGTATAGATGGCATGTTCATTCATGGGTTTCCTCTTGTGTTGTATAGTGCCAAAGTAGTAGTTAAAGTCAATTATTTGACATCTGAGAAAGTACATTCTGTCCCCTCGCCACCACCCCGGCTCACAGGGATCGAGACCGCGAACGGGAGCGTGATCGCCGAGACCGCAGCCGAGACCGAGACAAAGAGCGGGAACGCCGTCGCAGCCGATCCCGGGAGCGCCGGCGGCGGACGCGGAGCCGAGAGAAAGATGAGCGGAAGCGCAGCCGGGAGCGCAGCAAGGATAAGGACCGGGAGCGCAAGCGCCGCAGCCGTTCCAGGGATCGAAAGCGGGACCGGGAGCGGGATAGAGACAAGAAGGAAGAGCTGCCAGAAGTGGCTGAGGCCCCGCCTGATGAGGCCACCCTTGGCGAGATGGGCGTAGATGGGCTGGAGGTGAAGCCCGAAGTGGGGGAAGAGAAGGGCAGGGACAGAGAGAGGGACAGGGACAGGGATAGAGAGAGGGATCGGCGGCGCAGCCATCGCGACAAAGACAGAGACAGGGATCGTGACAGAGAGCGTCGTCGTGATAGGGACAGAGACAGGGACCGGGACAGGGAGCACAAGCGGGAGCGGGGGGAGCGGGGAGGGGAGAAACGGGAAGAGAGGGGGCAGGACAATGGCATGGGAGAGGCCTTGGAAGAAACCAGCCAGGATATGTTCCTGGACCAAGAATCCATGCAGTCAGCTGATGGTTATTTGTCCACTGAGAATGGATATATGATGGAGCCCCCAATGGAGTGATGAATGGAGACGCTTCCGTGCCCCGTGTGGTCCAGTCAGGTGAGGCTTTTGTCTCCCAGGCTGCCTAACCAATGAGGCCCCATCAGCCAGTTGATGTAATTGATTTTAACTGGTTTTGTTTAGAAGGGTAAGTCTGTTTCAGTTCTGCCTGTCCTACCCCATTTCTTCTTAACATGTAACCTTCCACGGATCCCTTGTGTATTTGGATATTTTTCTTTAAACAAGAATAAAGTGGTGTTAATGTTTTCTTCTCCGTGTGAAGTGTGTCTGGAACTGACATGTTTAAAGAGAGGCTCTGCTGGATTCCAGGTTGTCGGCGGCTCAGAGATCTACAAAGAAGGTCTTGGTTATATGTCAAACGCATTACTGTTGCTGGAACCTTTACTGGTAATGGAGTTATGATTCAGCTTTTTGCTTGCAGTGAAAAGTAGGGGAGAAGCAGCAGAAGTTTGAAATGAACCGAGAGACAGTGAGAACTTCATTCTGTGAATTCAGTTATAGGAGGGGTATAACAGAAAGATAGTGAGCAAATGCTAAAAATTGGTTAGGAGGCAGTATTTCAAAAGGGACTGGTGATAAAGGCAAGCAGAGTTCATCCCTGTACTGAAATTAAGCTTAAGTTTATTTAGACTTTGCCTAATGATGGCATCTGTGAGGAAGGTGCTCTATGAAGTTTAGGTTTTGTCGTGGATAATAGCCAAGGATTGGGAGAATTTAATTTGGAGCCCAGCAATAGGAAGAAAGTCTAGGTCCAGTGTTGTCAAGGCTGTATATTTTCTACTGAAAGAAACTAGTTCTGTGTCCAAGTAATCCAGATTTTACACTAAGAAAAGTTGACTGTCACAATTTGTATGTTCAGAAGTATGCATTTTAAAATTATTTTTAATAATTTATTCTAAGTGATAGGCAAGGGTGGGACAAGATTTACACCTGCAACTCACTGGGCATGTTTTAGCCAGCCCTCTTGTCTTTCAAGATCTTTGCCAGTACAGTGGTACCTCGGGTTACAGACACTTCAGGTTACAGACTCCGCTAACCCAGAAATAGTACCTTGGGTTAAGAACTTTGCTTCAGCATGAGAACAGAAATCGTGCGGCAGCGGCACAGCAGCAGCAGGAGGCCCCATTAGCTAAAGTGGTACCTCAGGTTAAGAACAGACCTCCAGAACAAATTAAGTTCTTAACCCGAGGTGCCACTGTATTGCTCCATTCACTTTCAAGTATGCCTTTGAAGCTGTGTTGGTAAGGCCCTGAATCCTGTTTTAGTCATATGAAAGCTGAGATTCCTAGGAAACCGTAGTGTACACATAACCCTGCCAGCACTGGCAGCTCAGAAGCTGGAGTCGTGGCTTGGCAGTAAGGGCTAGAGGTGGCGGCTGAAAGCTTTGGTGATGAGTAGATTACACTAGACGAGCAGAATCGAAGGCTTTTGGTGCCCTTGCTACCACCTCTCCTGAATATGAAATATTTCTACAAATAGAATGGTTAGGCTGAGGTGGAGGTATTAAGAAATACCTTTTATGATTCTTCAGCAGGGGCCTACTTTTCTTGCAGGGTCTGAATATCATTTGTTTAGAGAAGTGGACATTTTCATGGCTCATCCTTCACGTACTGCATCTCTGCTGCAGCTTAATTTAATAGGAGGGCAGGCTCCTACAAGCAGAATTTGGCAAGGAGGCAAGCTGCATACAGCTGCTAGCCCAAACTGGTACTGGAGTAGAGAATTGCGTAAGGATGCCTGGAACAGTAGCAGAGTGTGTGGGAGAAATGTAGGCTATGAGCATGGGCTGTGGAACTCTTGCTTAGAAGCCCCATCTGCTGGTCTGTGTCTGAGCTGTTTACCATGCTATTTTTCTCTTGTGTGGGAAGCCTGCCACCATGGCAGGCTCATTTGTTGGAGAAAAATTGAATGCTTTGCTAGAGAACATTTTTATCCCATATGAAAATCCCACAAGCAGACTAATATATATATATACAGTGGTACCTCGGGTTAAGTACTTAATTCGTTCCGGAGGTCCGTACTTAACCTGAAACTGTTCTTAACCTGAAGCACCACTTTAGCTAATGGGGCCTCCTGCTGATGCCATGCCGCTGGAGTCCGATTTCTGCTCTTATCCTGAATCAAAGTTCTTAACCTATTTCTGGGTTAGTGGAGTGTGTAACCTGAAGCGTATGTAACCCGAGGTACCACTGTGTATATTTAATATCATTTTTCATTTTTTAAAAAATTGTATCTCATGAGAGCAGATCTGCAGGGGGACTACGCAGGGAGGGGTTGTTTGGAACTTCCATGCCCCCTGCCTGATCTACTCACCCAGCTACCAAGAGAGAGTTTGCCTTGCATCGGTTTGTCCTGTTAGATACCTGCTTGCAGCTTAAAGTGGGTGCTGATTGCAAGTGGTACTCCTTGAATGTTGACTGACTGCCTATCAGCTAAGGCATGGGGGTGGTCCAGAGCCTGCCTTACTGTAGCAGCAGACTTGACACGTCTGGCAGAGTTGACTGTGGTGGGGTTGCTGCCTTTGGGGAGGTAAAGGGGCACGCACCCGTCAGTCAAGAGAGGGAATTGTAGGTCAAGCATTGCAGGAGACAGGCCCATGACATGGTGATAGCCTGGAGGAAGGGAATTTTTGTTTGTCAGGTTCCCCTTGATTGAGGCAAAGAGGAGTGTGGCATGCACTTTCTACTTGGCCTGCGGCCTAATCTGCCAGCTGTGTAGGTGACACTTAATGATGGCACTAAGTTGTATCCGGGTCGGCAGATAGCAGGGAGTTGAGAAGATGCCCCAGTTTCAGTGGTGGTGGGCCAGGGAAGGTATAGTTGGAGTGGAAGGGTTGACCACCATCTGGGACGGAGATGGCCCCCTGTTGCAGTCTTCCTACTCCTTCAGAGGTTACTGGCTCCTCTGGTTTGGTGGTCTTATAAATGAATGCCACAATAGGACCATGCTCCTCCATGACTTAATTGCGGGTGAAGGGGGTGCACTGGGCGCCACTGACCTGACTCAGCTGTGCCCATCTGGGTACTCAATACAATACCAGTCTGGACTGGGTCATGTGTGTTGGCTACCATAGAAGCACCATCTCCTTTACCAGAATACCTCTTGGGGTGGTCTTAGAGGTCTGCATCTGGTGGTGGGCTCGAAAGACAAATTGGGGGTGCTGCTGGTCTACTGGCCACCCTGTTGCCCAGTGGCATCCCTAACCAAACTGGCAGAGGTGGTCTCTAACATGGTGTTAAGAGGATCATAGGACAATAGTCCTGGATGACTTCAGTATCTATGTGGATGCTGCTGCTGGGCCAGTTTAGGACCTCATGGTCACATGACAACCATGGGGCTGTCTCAAATTGTCACTGGTCCAGCATTCGAAGGTTTGGAAGGGCACACCCTTGATGGAGTCTTTACCTCCGAAGATTTGGACTAGTAGTGGCAATTTCTCTGCAAGGATGTTGGGTCAGTTCTTACAGTAGCCACCTGCAGTGCCTGGAGAAACCCAGCCAGAAATGTGGGGTATTAGTATTATTTCCAGCAAGTGATATTGCTTCTGGAGGCAGAGCATAGCCAACATAAGTTTATTTAACGCTCTTCCAAGTTGGCCATCGCTGCCTCCTGCAGCAGTGAGTTCCACAGTTTAACTGCACTGTGCAGAGAAGTACTTTCTTTTGTCTGCCCATAATCTTTAAACATTCAGCTGCATTGGATGGCCACTGCAGAGAGGAAGAAAAACTTCACTATACACTTCCTCCATGCCATGCATGAATTTGTAAATCTCAATCATGTCACTTCTTACCTCTCCAAACACTGCAACTTTCCCTCATAAGGGAACTGCTCCACCCCTGATCATTTTGGTTGCTCTTTTCTGGACCACCTCCAGTTCTACAATATTGTGAGATGACCAGAACTGTACACTGTATTCCAAATGCCACACCATAGCTTTCTTTAATATCAGCAGTTTTATTTTTCAATTCCTGTCCTAATGATTCCTGATGTGGAATTAGCTTATTCACAGCTGCCAATGGATCAACATCTTCATCAAGCTATCCAAGGCCTCGTTCCTGGTCAGTCACCCCAGAAATGTTTATGTGACATGAATTGCCTTATGTCACATTGAATTGCATTTGTCATGCTACTGCCCATTCCCCCAGTTTGGAGAGGTCCTTTTAGCGCTCTTCACAATATCTTCCACTCAGCCCTGTTTCTCCATAACATCTATATCAGGAGGCCTTGCAGGCCCTGGACCAGTCAGTACCTGGATGCACTGATGGGATGAATGAGTGAAAATAAGCTGAACTTGAACCCTGGCAAGATGGAGGCACTGTGGGTAAATGGTTTCCTTACAATCGAGCAGAAAATTTTGTTAAATAAAAATTATCCAGGGAGCTAATTCTGGTAAACATGATTGCCGCCTCCATTTGATCTTCACATCCATCTTGTGCAATAGATAGTGATAGCAGTTCAACCCGTGGGATCTGCATGATTCAGTGGGGAAGAGAAATGGCTCTTGCATCCTGAATTCTGCAATGCAGCCCACCTTGGATGCCGTCTACCTTCCCATATATCCTATTGAAATCCAGCGTGTATAAGATATTTTCCTGTTCAAGGCTTTCCAAACCTGTAATAAACGTGTGCGTAAGGCACGGGACTTCTGCAAGGAGGTTGGGTTGCGTCCGATTCTTCAAAGGCGCCTAGAAGTGGCAAGTTCAAAGCGCTGATTCACCTGCGATGCGCTTTAATAACGATGCTAACATCCGCGTAAGGCACTCTCGCGGGGTGGGGGTGGAGAAAAGGAAGTCGCTGCGCATCCTACACGGGAGGGAGCACGCGTGGAAGGGGATGCAGCGGTGAGCGGATCTCCCTCGGCCTCGCGCTGCTGCTGCAACGACCAAGGATCTCGCCTGGCCAGTCCACCATGGTGCCCCACCGGCTGCGGGTCGGACGCGGTACGTAGGCGAAGGGGGTGGAAAGGGCGCGCGCAGGATGATGGCTCCTCCTCGGGCTGCTTCGCTCGGGCGTTTGTGCGGCGCGGCCCGGGCGCATCTCCTGGCCGCCGGGCCTAAGCGGTGCACGGGAGGGGGCCGGGCGCCCTCCGCACGTGCCGCGGCAGACACGCGCACCAGCAGCCCAGCGGGCAGGGCTGCGGCGTATCAGGTTGCAAAGCCCTCTTCCCTCCCCTCGCCGCTCTCCGCGCGTTGACGTGCGAGAGGCGGCGGTGGGGCTTCGCAAGAGCGAAGATGGCAGCGCTGGCCGAGCCTCTGGGGCTGGAGAGGGGTAAGCTGCGCCGGCGGTGGAGGAGGGGAGACATGGTCTTGGAGAGGGGTGGGCATCTCCTGCGCCTGGAGTGGGAGAGATCCGCGGGTGGCTGGAAGGGGGAGATTCCCGCATATATGGAGGGAGGAGGAGGAGGAGGAGGATCGGGGCGGATGGATCCGCCAGCCCCGACGCACCAAAGCGAGCAAGAGCCGTGCGCCCTCGCTGCGTCCCAGGGGGATGGCGGGGAGGGAAGAGAGCATCGCCGGGGCGCGCGCGGGAAGGCGAGATCCCGCGGAAAGATGGAGGTGGCGGGTGGGTCCTTCCCCTCTCCCTCCCTCCCTTGCTCGGCATGGCTGCTGAGGAGGAGATCGGCGCCGCTTCCTCGCAGCTCGCCCGGATCTTCGCTTTCGCGCGCTCTCCTTTACGCGCGGCGAGAGCGCAAGCGAAGCGCGAGGCGATGTTCGCCGGGGCGGCTGAGGCGCGTCGCCCGAGGCGGCCCGGGTCTTCCTCCCGCTCCGCTGACAACCCCGCCGTCTCTTCTCCCTCTCCTCAGATGTGGCACGGGCGGTTGAACTGCTGGAGCGGCTGCAGCGCAGCGGGGAGGTGCCGCCTCAGAAACTCCAAGCCCTTCAGAGGGTGTTGCAGAGCAAATTCTGCTCGGCCATCAGGGAGGTGAGCGAGCGACTCTTCCTGGATCCTTCCTTGGCAGACGCTTCTCCTTTTCTTCATTTATACTTTCGTCTCTCCCCTCGCCTCCTCTCCTTTCCCGCGCTCCTTGCCTGGCCTTCTTCCTCTATACCAGTTCGTCACCCACTTCCCCCACCTGTCACTGCCAGTTGCACCTGTGTCACACGCATCTGGCCTCTTGTCACTCCCCTGTCCCCCCGACCTTTGTCCTATGTTTGCAATCAGGCAGTGGCAGACTTGGGGCTTTCAGATTTCAGCACAACGCCAAAATCTGGTGCATCTAGCCTCTTGCCTTCAGCTCTGCATCATGCTGGTGCCTGGATAGCTCAGTTGGTTAGAGCACTGTGATCCTAACGCCCGGATGGGACAGCTGCATTTCAGGGTGTTGGACTAGTTAGTCCTTAGGGTCCCTTCCAACTCCATGATTTTTATGATTTCTTGCAGCGCCCAGTGCAGGCAAGCCACTTACACTCCCTAACTCCGCCTCTGAACCAAGGTGGCCCTACTGTTAGGTGCTCGCCTCAGAGAGCTGATTTGAGGTTTCCTAAAAAGAGCTTCAAATCATTAGTTACTTAGCTGTATTATTATCTGCGCTTTTAACGTTAGGCGAAGGGAAGAGGTGCTTGTGGGATTTTTCTGCCTCAGGTGACGAAATAACTTGATGGGCCTTGGTGCACTGTGCGGCTTTCATAGGAGGAGGCTGACACCACTTGCTGCCTCACGCAGGAAAATGTCTGAAGTGGCCTCTGTCTGGACTCTCCTTTAAACACTCCTAATCCCTTCTGTATCCCCTCAAAGTCTTGGGTTAAGAACTTAACTCATTCCGGAGGTCCGTTCTTAACCTGAAACTGTTCTTAACCTGAGGTACCACTTTAGCTAATGGGGCCTCCCGCTGCTGACGCGCAATTTCTGTTCTCATCCTGAAGCAAAGTTCTTAACTCGAGGTACTATTTCTGGGTTAGCATAATCTGTAACCTGAAGCGTATGTAACCTGAAGCGTCTGTAACCCGAGGTACCACTGTATCAGGAAGAAGGGAAGCAGCTTTATATATTTACTCAGACCATAGGTCCCATCTAAAGCATTACAGTCATGCCTCGGGTTACAGACACTTCAGGTTGCGTTTTTTGGGGTTTCGTACCACTGCAGACCCAGAAGTACTGGAACAGGTTACTTCCAGGTTTCGGCGGTCGCACATGTGCAGAAGTGCTAAATCGCGCTTTGCGCATGCACAGAAGCACCAAATTGCAACTCACGTGTGTGCAGACCTGCCGCTGCGGGTTGCGAACATGCATCCCGCATGGATCATGTTCGCAACCCGAGCATCCACTGTACTATTTCTGGGTTAGCAGAGTCTGTAACCTGAAGCGTCTGTAACCCGAGATACCACTGTATTAAGAAGAAGGGAAGCAGCCTTATATATTTACTCAGACCATAGGTCCCATCTAGAGCATTATTGTTTACACTGGCAGGCAGCAGCTCGCCAGGGATTCGTACTGAGGTATTTCTCATGTCTACTCGGAGGTACTGAGGATTGAATCATAGAAACATAGCACCATGAAAGGAGATGCTCTGCCTGCTCTCCCCGCCCCCCATCTTGCTTTCATGCCCTCTTATCTCCTGTCCATCCCATATTCCCATTGCACAGCGGATGCTTCTTTCAAGTATCCTCCTTAGCATCTGTGTTCAAAATGGTGTCAACTCTGGACTCAGCGTACAAATCTCCCTGACCCCCCCCCCCTTTATTGTCTCTTTTCTGGACAGGTCTATGAGCAGTTGTATGACACACTGGATATCACGGGAAGTGCTGAAATTCGGGCACATGCCACGGCTAAGGTATGAGAAGAAACCTGTTGCTTTGCTTCCAGTTGTGTAGGTTCCCACCATCTGCTACGCATTTTGGGAAGTTGTTTGCCTGCTTGTTGGGATTCCTCTTGAAACATTTTAACCAAATTTTGCATGACCAAGGAATATGATTTTGGTCTATGTTTGGATCCAGTCAGATGCCGTTTTGAACAGAGGTGGCTGGCTGAACCTTTCAAAGCTGTACTGATTTTAACCAGTGGTTTTGAAACAGCATTGGTTTCAACTGCAAGTTTCGAAACTGCACTATATATTTTTTTATCATTCTGTTCCTTAGAATTCTTGTGCAACACTTGGTCTGAAGTTGCTAGTTCTCTTGACTTTTTCATAGAATTCATATTTCATTCAACTTACTGAATTTGCTGTAATGGTGCTAGACAGCTTAAAAGCAATGTTCGAAATTAGCCAGGCGCGTTTTGCATCTGACTTTCCCGGGTGCCAGGATGGTGCCTGATGTCTCCACCATCTGGAGATGCCTGCCTGGTGAACCTTGGATCTTGGCTGTTTTCACACACTAGCAGCACATCCTGTAGAATGCAATCCGTTATATTTTATCTGCACAATCGGAATGAATTTCAGGAACCAACCACAAAGTCGTATTGAAAAATACTGCTTCCGAGCTGCCTGGCCCCCAAATCAACTAACCATTCCGTTTTGGTGACTGTGACCCTGGTTTAAGGAGCCATTTGGTGCCTAACGTATATAGCTGAGTTTCTAACACGGCTTAAAAGGCTGTGGGCCAGCCCTTTCATTAGACAGAGTGAGGCAGATGCCTCAGACAGCTCACTTTCAATGTCACGAAAGGACAACAACCTGATATTTAGTTTTGCTGGGCTTTTTAAAACTATTATTTACTAAGCGATGGTTGTACACCCAGGGAGAGGTACCCATGGGATTTTTGTGCGTCGGGTGTCAAAATAACTTGACCGGCATTTGGCTGCAAGCACCTTGACGTGGGGCCGGGATGAGGGCAAGATGCCATCAAGCAGCAAAAACAGCTTAGTCCGGCTTTAGAAGGGGATTAGACCAACTCGGGAAGCAAAGAGACTTTCAGTGGCTATTAGTCATAATGGCTATATGCACCCTTTGGGTCTGGAGGCTGTATACCTCTCAGGGTACCAGTTTGCTGGGAACAACAGCAGGGGAGGGCTGTTTTGCCTTGCTTTTGGCTTCCCTGAGGCACCTGGATGCCCTGTGCTGGAAACAGGGTGGTCAACTGAATGGCGCTTCCTTAGAACTAATATCTGTATTTAAAATGTGATGTGAAAATCGCTAGAAATGGGCTGTTTGTAAAGTGGTCTGCCTGTGCTCTTCTGCTTGGTAGTGTTCTAAAGCGGCTTGCATAAGATGAGTAAAAGCAATAGGAAAGTAGGTTGTCCCTGTGTGTGCAAGTTTACAGTCTAAAAGGCATGGCACGAAAGGAAAAGAGGAGGAGGAGGGAGGAGGAAGGGATGGGGACTACAAGACTGTATGTGTGTCACAGTTTTGTAGGGGGCAGAGGGGGAACACAGAATGTTACTGTAGTTTCAAAATCTAATTTCTGAGATTCTCTGCTTTCATTTCTTTTTAAAAAAACCAAGTTTCTAGTCCTTATAACCCCAAATATATGCTTGAAAGTTTGGGGACTAATACGTTTTCCAGTTATTGGAAGTGAGGCTTCAGGGCCCTGTGCAGCGCCTACCCCAGTAACTTGAAAAAGGAAAGAAAGAATAAGTCTTACAACATAAGTGATGACATGGCAGCTGAGCAATTTGCATAATTTATATGGGGTTGTAAAATTCAGTTTATCTTGGCACTGAATTTATTTACTAATGCTTAGCATGGAGTATGCAGAACCCTGGGTAGAAATATGCACATAGGTTAATTTGAGTAATTTGACAGTGGCTGGGGGAACCCAGTGAGATAGCCAGCATATATATGATATGATATAATAATAATAATTTATTTATACCCCGCCCATCTGGCTGAGTTTCCCCAGCCACTCTGGGCGGCTCCCAATTGAGCGTTAAAAACAATACAGCATTAAATATTAAAAACTTCCCTAAACAGGGCTGCCTTCAGATGTCTTTTAAAGATAAGATAGCTGGTTATTTCCTTGACATCTGATGGGAGTGCGTTCCACAGGGCGGGCGCCACTACCGAGAAGGCCCTCTGTCTGGTTCCCTGTAACCTCACTTCTCGCAATGAGGGAACCGCCAGAAGGCCCTCGGAGCTGGACCTCAGTGTCCGGGCTGAACGATGGGGGTGGAGACGCTCCTTCAGGTATACAGGACCGAGGCCGTTTAGGGCTTTAAAGGTCAGCACCAACACTTTGAATTGTGCTCGGAAACGTACTGGGAGCCAATACAGATCTCTCAGGACCGGTGTTATGTGGTCCCGGCGGCTGCTCCCAGTCACCAGTCTAGCTGCCGCATTCTGGATTAGTTGTAGTTTCCATTAGGATTAGTTGAGGGATGAGTCGGAAATGAAAACCCAAGGGAATTGAGGCACGAGGGGAAGGATGTTGCCACTGTGGTGTAGTGGTTAAGAGCCAGTGTGGTGTAGTGGTTAAGAGCGGTAGTCTCGTAATCTGGGGAACCGGGTTCGTGTCTCCGCTCCTCCACATGCACCTGCTGGGTGACCTTGGGCCGGTCACACTTCTTTGAAGTCTCTCAGCCCCACTCACCTCACAGAGTGTTTGTTGTGAGGGAGGAAGGGAAAGGAGAAAGTTAGCCGCTTTGAGACTCCTTAAAGGGAGTGAAAGGCAGGATATCAAATCCAAACTCTTCTTCTTCTTCACTGACTTTTAAAGACGTCTTCGAAACAGTCCTAAATACTGGTGCAGACTCTTCTCTGCTTCCTCCCCATATCCAGGCGACGGTGGCTGCTTTCGCAGCGAGCGAAGGGCACGCACACCCACGGGTGGTGGAACTGCCCAAGACGGACGAAGGCCTGGGCTTCAACATCATGGGGGGCAAGGAGCAGAATTCTCCCATCTACATCTCCCGCATCATCCCAGGGGGCGTGGCTGACCGCCACGGGGGCCTCAAGCGAGGAGATCAGTTGCTGTCGGTCAATGGCGTGGTGCGTATATTGGGGGGCAGGCAATACGAGAGGCTTCTTTTTGGGTGTATGGAAGCGGGATACGGATTTGCAGGAAGCGGAAACAGTTGGGGTGGGTGGAGGTCCAAAACAACTCAGGTGGTACAGAGCGTGCTCAGTCAATTGTGGAATGCTGATTGGCTGATTTTATTTGTGGTTGCACACGTGTTGTTGATTTTATATAGACATAATACATAAAATTGGGAGGCGGGTGGCGCTGTGGGTTAAACCACAGAGCCTAGGATTTGCCGATCAGAAGGTCGGTGGTTCGAATCCCCGCGACGGGGTGAGCTCCCGTTGTTCGGTCCCTGCTCCTGCCCCCCTAGCAGTTCGAAAGCACGTCAAAGTGCAAGTAGATAAATAGGTACCGCTCTGGCGGGAAGGTAAAGGACGTTTCCGTGCGCTGCTCTGGTTCGCCAGAAGCGGCTTAGTCATGCTGGCCACATGACCCGGAAGCTGTACGCCGGCTCCCTCGGCCAGTAAAGCAAGATGAGCACTGCAACCCCAGAGTCGGTCACGACTGAACCTGATGGTCAGGGGTCCCTTTACCTTTACCTTTAATACATAATTACATGGTTTCCAAAAAACCATGTCTGCTGTTCATCTGGAGGTTTACTCCAGCTGATAGTTGTTGTTTTTTTCTTATTATTTGTTATATTTGTACACCTATAGATCTCTGGGTGGTTCACAACATAAAATCGCAATAAAATAAAATAAGAAATATAGTGGTACCTCGGTTTTCGAACATCTCCGTTGACGAACATTTCGGTTTTCGAACTCCGTAAACCCAGAAGTAAATGTTTCTGTTTTCGAACACGCCTCGGAAGTCTTCTGGAATGGATTATGTTTGAAAACCGAGGTACCACTGTAATAAAAAGAGCAGAAACAAACCAATAATCCTCTCTCTACAATACATTTTAAAAGGGCATTGGATGTCAGTTAGCCAAAGGCCTGGTTAAAGAGGAACGTTTTTGCTTGGCGCCTGAAGGTGTATAATGAAGGCGCCAGGCGAACTTCCCTGGGGAGAGCATTCCACAGACGGGGAGCCACTGCAGAGGAGGCCCCGTTCTCGTATTGCCACCCTCCGGACCTCTCGAGGAGGCGGCACACAATGGAGCCCTTGGAAGATGATCTCAGGGTCTGGGTAGGTTCTTATGGAGACTGGCAGTCCTTGAGGTGTTGTGGTCCTGAGCCATTTAAGGAGAGGGAAAACGGGGCTGGCTTCACGCTGCAGCGTTTTGCTGCTGGCCCCGCTTGCGTAAATACGTCATTTGAGGCAGGGACGGCTGCTTCTCACGGACCTCAGCAGTGACGATGGGCGGTGAAAGGTGGAGTCTTGCATCAGGAAATGCACTTATTTTTCTTGTGGCGTTGCTTTTCTTCCTTGTTTCCTGCAGAGCGTGGAGGGCGAGCAACACGAACGGGCGGTGGAGCTCCTGAAAGCAGCCCAGGGTACCGTGAAGCTGGTTGTGCGCTACACTCCCAAAGTACTTGAAGAAATGGAGGCGCGCTTTGAGAAGATGCGGACGGCGCGGCGCCGGCAGCAGCATAACAGCTACTCGTAAGAGCGGGCCGGGAAACAGGGCTTTCCAAGCAACGGTTCTTCCGGGGGATAGTTTGGGTGGCCAGGGGCAGAAGAGGGCGGGGCTGCCGCACCTGGAAGGTGAGATGGCAGCAGGTGTACCGTATTTTTCGCTCTATAGGACGCACCCGACCATAGGACGCACCTTGTTTTAGAGGGGGAGAACAAGGGGGGGAAATCTCCCCCTCTCTGCGCAGTGCCCCTTCACCGAAGCGGCAGGAGAAACGGAGCCCCTTCCATTTCTCCTCCCGCTTAGCTGAAGGGGCACTGTGCCTTAGCTGAAGGGGCACCTACCCTTCAGCGAAAGGAACCCGGTGCGCACTGACCCCTCTCGCTCTCCAGGCTTCAGTGAAGGCAACCCGAAGCCTCTGGAGCGCAGCAGGAACACTCCCTCTGCGCTTCGGAGGCTTCGCGTTGCTATCGCTGAAGCCAAGGAGCCTGCATTCACTCCATAAGACGCACATACATTTCCCCTTAACTTTTGGAGGGGGAAATGTGTGTTTTATAGAGCGAAAAGTACGGTAGCTTGAAGCCAGGTGGCTGACAGTGTCAGCTATCTAGAACTGGGGTAAGGAATACATGCTTTCCCTCTGGATTCTATTCATCTGTGTGTCCCTATAGAGAGAGGGAGTGAGATCAATATTTGATGCTTCTGGGAGAGCGTCTTGCAAATGACACAGTTGGGTGTTGGCAACGTGAAAGGGCAGGCACGGAAGAGAGGAGAAATCCAGGTGCAGAACCCTCAATATTAATTTATTTAGGGCCGTTTATGTTAAATATATCTAGGGAGTGGATGGCAACTTAAAAAAGCAAACAAACCCAAATTACCAAAAGCAATACAATAAAACGATCAATACAAAGTACTGACAACATAAGTAGAAAGTACATAAATGCAATAAAGCATGATAATAATGATAACAATATTAATATTAATTATTTATTATTTATACCCAGCCACTCTGGGCGGCTCCCAACAGAATATTAAGAACACGATAAAACATCAAAATTAAAAACTTCCCTAAACAGGGCTGCTTTCAGATGTCTTCTAAAAGTCAGATAGCTGTTTATTTCTTGACATCTGGTGGGAGGGTGTTCCATAGGGCGGGCGCCACTACCGAGAAGGCCCTCTGCCTGGTTCCCTGTCACCTCGCTTCTCAATAACATGCAGAAGATGATTGGCTTTAATGATCAGACAGAGATGAGGAGGAGGTGTCTTCAGAAATTGGCTGAAGCAGTTGACCGACCGTAACACAAGGAGGCAGCATCATAACTATGCAATGTTAACCAGGGACCTTAAACCCTTTTAATAGTTATGTATGATTTTCAAGCTTACAAAAAATGGTTGTGGTATAAGGAGCAGAGGAAATGAACAATTCAAACTCTGTAGCTCCCCCTCCTCATTATTTTGCCTTTGTTCAGAAACCAATCGATCTGGTTTTCTTGTCACCCACCTCTTCCTGCCTCTCTCTTTCCATCATCACATCCTAGCTTGCTCTTACCTCTTAGTTACCATATTTTTCGCTCTATAAGACGCACCTTTTCCCTCCTGAAAAGTAAGAGGGAATGTGTGTGCGTCTTATGGGGCGAACGCAGGCTGCGCGGCTATCCCAGAAGCCAGAACAGCGAGAGGGATCACTGCGCAGCACTCCCTCTTGCTGTTCTAGCTTCTGACTTAGCCCCTCGGTCCCTTCCCCCACCTCCCGGAAAAGCGCCCAAGAGCCGCGCTCCCTTTCACGAGCCGCGTGGCGTGTGTGTGTGGCTCTTGGGGGCTTTTCCCCGAGGAGGTACTGACGGGCTGCCCTTCTCCCTCCGCGGGGAAAAGCCTGCAAGCGCCGCACACACGCTCCACACAGCTCGTGAAAGGGAGTGCTGAGCAGAGCCTGGGATGGTCTTATGGTCAGGTGCGTCTTATGGAGCGAAAAATACGGTGACTAGAATGACCATATGGTAAAAAAAAAATTAGTTCTTTCTCAGACTTTTAAGAAAAACTTCTTTTGTGGCTGCCTGCCTCCCTGCTTGCTCTCACGGTTGGTATTTCCTGTCTCTCTTTGTTTCCTCAGATCTCTGGAGTCCCGAGGATAATTTGCATCATTATCTATCTGGTTTGTTTGGGCTGGCCTGCGATTTTTTTCCCCACCCCACCGCACCCTCCCCGATGGTTTTATCTGTATAGCAGGAGACATATTTATCTGCCTTCCTCCTCTTTGCCAGGAGGTGGGCTCCTATGTACAGTATTTATTCTCCACAATCCTCTTATTTAAAGATGTTCTGTGTGAGTGACTGTGTATCTGTGCGAGTCCCTACCCTTTGTGAAACTGAAGAAGGTACCGCAAAGCCCCCAAGAGCCTCTTCTTTGCTGCCTATGATGTACAGGGCTATAAAAAATTAGAGGAAAATTGAAAGCTCCCACGTATAATGCCGCTCCTCTAGGGATGGTTTCGTTTCCATTGCGGGGTGAGGGGTCCCCTCTCTAGCCAGCCTCCCACCCTAATAATAATAATAATAATAATAATAATAATAATAATAATAATAATAATTTATATCCCGCCCTCCCCAGCCGAAGCCGGGCTCAGGGGGGCTAACAACAATAAAATAGTGCAACATTCTAAAAACAATTCATTATAAAAATTAATTAAAATCAAATTGATGGCAACCATTAAGCTAAAGTTCTGTGAAGATTGCCAAAGGAGGGAGTCAGGCTGCGCCCTGACCAAAGGCCTGGTGGAACAGCTCTGTCTTGCAGGCCCTGCGGAAAGATGTCAAGTCCCGCAGGGCCCTAGTCTCTTGTGACAGAGCGTTCCACCAGATCGGAGCCGCAGCCGAAAAAGCCCTGGCTCTAGTTGAGGCCAGCCTAACCTCTCTGTGGCCTGGGACCTTCAGGATGTTTTTATTTGAAGACCGTAAGTTCCTCTGTGGGACATACCAGGAGAGGCGGTCCCGTAGCTACGAGGGTCCTAAGCCGTATAGGGCTTAGACACAGAAACGTCAACACTGATGAGAAGGCATGCTGTAGCCCTGGCTTTGGGCCTGGGTTCAAATCTACCTGGCTGACCATATCACCTGTCCCTCTCTCTCCTGAGCCTAACCTACCTCACAGGGTTCTTGTGAGGACAGAACAGTGAAAACCCATGTTTGGTCCCTTGAGTTCCTTGGGATATCTTGCCAATTAATACTGATAAGAGCCTTGGAGGGAGAGAATTGTCCCAGGACTCTAGGGCTACAACTTTACCAAGCCAAACCATTTTTTTCCCTATAGCAACCCATAATAGAATGTGATTTTTAAAGAAAAAAAGCAAAACAAGTTTGGATATGGATGTGGGAAATCACAATAATTTCAGCTGCAAAGCTCACTGGCGATCTTTGGGTAAGCTTGTGTGCACTCAGCCTCAGTGTTCCCATCTGTAAAATGGGGGCTGGAACGGCCTCCCTCGCAAAGTTGCTGTGAGGATTAATGAGATAAAAAACAGCAAAACGCTATGGAGTTTTATGAATAACACAACGTGTATGTAAATAATGTCCGTCCAGATTATACTAAGTAAGAAAAGAAAATCCCCCTTACTCCACAACAATCACAACAGACCTCTATTTTAGATTTCTCTTAACAGGCCTCTAAATGACTATCCTGTCACAGACAGCTTTCCGGGTCATGTGGCCAGCATGACTAAACCGCTTCTGGCACAATGGGACACCGTGAGGGAAACCAGAGTGCACAGAAACGCCGTTTACCTTCCTGCCACAGCGGTACCTTTTTATCTACCTGCACTGGTGTGCTTTCAGTTAGTTCCAGGGGCAACAGCTCCATCAGAGTGTTGGCAGAAAGGGGAAAAAATCAGAATGAAATAAGCTGCAGTGCAGTTTGACTCTTTGACCAGCAGGTGGAGCACTTAATGAATCTCTGGTCAGGATTCATGAAAATGTAATGTTTAGGTGAATTTTGGGGAGAAGTTGTGGCTCTAGCTGCATAATAACTATTTGAGAATGCTGACATAAAATATCATGGCTCCCAGCCCCATCAGAATACGAAAGCCTGTAGTTTTCAGCTGATCCATGCTGACTTGAAGTCACCTGATTGCTTCAGTCTGAATTAGTTGACATGGGTCAGAGAAACCCACTGTTACTTGCCGTGACATTCAGAAAGCCAAGCCAAAGAGTTACCGTATTTTTCCGTGTACAAGACGTCCCCATGTATAAGACCACCCCAATTGTTTGAGCCCCAAAGTAAGAAATAATTAATTGCAACGTTTCATGTATAAGATGACCCCCAATTTTAAACTTTAAAAAATTGGGGGGAAATATAGACTTATACATGGAAAAATACAGTATATGCAGAAAGGTCGCCCAGGCTGGGAGTTGGCACAGGTTTGCATGAAATCTGCCGGTTTCATGTGTCAATAGGGTGCAATTTAGGAAGAAGACCCATAACTCAGTAGGTGCAGACCATGCTTTGCCTGCAGTAGTTAATAATAATGACAATAATTTTATTATTTGTACCCCCGCCCATCTGACTGGTTTGCCCCAGCCACTCTGGGCGACTCTTCCAGGATAGGTTCAGGCCCTGGTGTTTTTCAGCTGAAAGGATCGGATGATACCTGAGGCGCAGGAAGAGCCATTGCCGGTCAGAATAGACAACACTGTTATGCTAGGCCAGGGATGGGGGAAGCCCTCTATTTGTTGCCGAACCACAACTCCCAAAAGCCCTTGCCAGCATGGCCACTGCAGGGGTGGATGGTGGGAGTTGTAGTTCAGGAACACCCAGAGATGTTTCTGCGTGCCTGATATAGAGGGTTGCAGGTTCTCCACCCAGGCCTAGATGGACAAAATTGTCTCTGACCTTGTGTGAGGCAGGTTCTTCGCAGAAAACGAAGCGTGCACTAGCGAAAGCCTCGTGTTGATAGGCTCTGCGTGCAAACAAAATAAAATAAATCTCCCAGGTTGGAAACAGATGGACGAAAAGCCTCTGTCCCTGTTGTAAGGCGACTTCCTAATTTACAGCGAAATAGATAGCTGAGCAGGCTGTTCAAACTAGTCTTTCATTTAATCCCAAGAGCACACCTGTATGCTAAAATGCAACTCTTAAGAGTTGTCCAGCTCTTGTGTTCAGCCCAAGCTGGTTGTATTTACATCTGCAAAATGTGTCAAATTGCAAAAATTTAAAAAGAAATATTTTCCTGGATGCTGGGATTCGATAAAATAATCCAAAAGGAGTGTCAAATCTCCTTGTAAATGCCTAGATTTATTTGAATACGGTGTTGCTTTTTTCCGGATCGGTTCTCTGCATACAGTACTTCCCCTGAGCTCAAATGAAAAACTGAGTTTTTCCCAAAAACATCCCTCCTTTCAAGTTGTACTTCTTCGCAGAACTGGGACCCACCCCACGTATGCGCAGAATATGGGCTCAGAGCCAAGCCACAGACTTGACGTGCTGGTTTTTTAAAATGCAGGTTGCATCAGCTTTGAGGGGTGGGGGCAGAGGGTGCTGATAATTAACGGGATTAGTGCAGGCATGGAGAGCGAATTCCTCCCATGTCACAGTCCGGAGGAAAATCTTCTGTAATTGGGGCTGTAAACCAGAAGTTTATGCAGGAGTTACGTTCCGGCGATCGCGTCTAAAAGCCAAAGTTGCGTATAGTCAAAACACATTGGCTTCAATGGTGGCTGGGATTGCCAACAACATTTTTCCTGGAACCCTGCACTCTTTTTAATTTTTCCACGTGTGTAATACTTGAAGGTGCACAAGTTAAAGTTAAAGGTGCACAAGTTGTGGGCTTACTGCCTTTGCTTTTAGAGGATGATGTTTTTACCCACTTATCTCCAACAAACTCACACCATGTTCAAGAGGGCTTTCCTTCAAGACTGCAGAATGGGATGAAAAGGTTAAATTTCCCTTCTACGTCTGCTCTGATCCCGTTAATTATCGGCCCCCTAAGTATGCTGATAGGATTTTGTAATTAACTTGCATTAAAAAAAAAAAAATGCAAAAGGCTTTTAACTTCAGGTCTAGTTTGGCTCTGAGAGGAGGTCATGAAAAGAACATATGCTTTAGCGCCTTAAAAAGCAAATACCGTATTTTTTGCTCTATAAGACTCACTTTTTCCCTCCTAAAAAAGTAAGGGGAAATGTGTGTGCGTCTTATGGAGCGAATGCAGGCTGCGCAGCTATCCCAGAAGCCAGAACAGCAAGAGGGATTGCTGCTTTCACTGCGCAGCGATCCCTCTTGCTGTTCTGGCTTCTGAGATTCAGAATATATTTTTTCTTGTTTTCCTCCTCCAAAAACTTTCATTTTGTGGTCCGGTGCATCTTATAAAGTGAAAAATACGGTAAATACAACTTTTCAGGTCCTGGCTATTGATGCTTACAGTCTCTGTTGGGGATTCATGCCTTGGATTCATGCCTTTGCTAAGTCTGTCCATTGGTTTTGGGTTTGTTTAAAACTCCGTATTCCCATCTCTGATCAGCAGATTCCTGTGTCATGTTTCATGGCACTCCCAGGCTTCCGTTTTTTGAAAGCAATTTGCCATGTACCACGGAAGCTGGATCAGCGAGAACACAAGCTCAGAGGCTCCCTTAGACTTCTTGGCTCTTCAGATTGCTGAAACGGTCCAGGATGCCGTGCCATGGTCAAGAACGAGAGTGGCTAGCCCAGTGTTTCCCAAACCAGTGTTTCTCCAGTTGTTTTTGGACTGCAACTCCCATCATCCTTAGCTAGCAAGACCAGTGGTCAGGGATGATGGGAACTGTAGTCCAAAAACAGCTGGACACCCAAGATTGGGAAACACTAGGCTAGCCCTGTGGCTTCCCAGATGCTATTTGACACAGTTCCCATCAGCCTTAGTAAATGGGACTTGTAGTCCAGCAAATATCAGGAGGTCAGCAGGTTTGCCACACTTGATTTAGAGCAGTGGTGGCCAAACTTGGCCCTCCAGCTGTTTTGGGACTACAATTCCCATCATCCCTGGCCACTGGTCCTGTTAGATAGGGATGATGGGAGTTGTAGTCCAAAAACAGCTGGAGGGCCAAGTTTGGCCACCACTGATTTAGAGGGACCAAATAGCTTGCTTGTGGCATTATGCCCCCTTAATAATACACTGTTGTTGGGGAGCACATGCAACACTTTGCCATTGCTCTGACTAGAGTGCGGTGCAAATATCTTTTTCCTGGCCCAGTCAAACCCCCCACCCCACCCTGTCTTGCCCAAAGGCTCAGCCAAAGGTGTTGTGCTCCTCCTAATAGCTGATTAACCCTCTCTAGGAAAATCTGTCTTCCTTTAGCAGAACCCCATACTTCAGTGGACTTTTTTGCCAGCTACCCGGTCCCCATGGGTGTCATGTGATTATACCACTAACAGGTCACTGGTTGATCAGCGCTGTAAGGGAAGCGTGCCAGGGAACGCCTGTGTAAGCTGTTCCAAAAGAAGAGTGTGATTTAAGTGTAATACATCAATAAACTAGTAAAGCACAGTGTTTGAGAAGCCTCACTTCGTATTACAGTCTGTTTTTGCATCTCCCCACTCCCCTTTCTGCTCTTTAAAATGGGTGTTTGAACCTCAGTTGGAGAATGATTGTGCAAATGTACACACTAGGGTTGGGTGATTCCTGGTTTTCAATATTGTGATATAGGTAAAGGTAAAGGGAACCCATGACCATTAGGTCCAGTCGTGGACGACTCTGGGGTTGCGGCGCTCATCTCGCTTTATTGGCCGAGGGAGCCGGTGTACAGCTTCTGGGTCATGTGGCCAGCATGACTAAGCCGCTTCTGGCGAACCAGGGCAATGCACGGAAACGCCGTTTACCTTCCCACCGGAGTGGTACCTATTTATCTACTTGCACTTTTGACATATCACCTGCCAAACATGGTGATATAATGACATATCACAATGTCTGAAGTAAGGATGGAGCTATGTAGAGGTAGAGGTGTTGGCTGGCTTCACGGTTTTCCTCACATTGTGATTTTTGTGTAGCGCGCAAACACACGCACACACATGATTTGTGATATATTGCAAGGTCAACAATTATGAAACCGATATCACAATATGGACTTCAAACCAGTTTTGGACGCTATATTGCCCATCCCTAGTACACCCCCAGCTTAGTTCTGTGTCACAACACTCAAGGCATTTGTTACACCAGGGGCCTCTCGTCTCTCTGTCAATAATATGTGGTGTTATGGTGTTTATCATACACAACTATTCCCTTTGCCGTAGAAGAAATGTTGGAAGACTTGATTCCAAAGCAGACTAGATGAAATATTGGCAAACTTGGTTTCCAAAGGCCCTCTTCTGTCAAGTTTGTTGCTTCGTTCAACATTCACAAAAAACCCCTAATACTGTACAATTAAGTGATATAATTTAAGATATTAAAACTGCAATGCAAATATTAAAATACAGCATCCAGCTAGGCCAGATTGACATAATGAAACCTCTGGGACTAAATATCAGCAGAGGCCTGAGAATATGCCAAAACATCAATAGTGTCTGCCTATCTGAGCCTACGGAGACGGGGCCAGCACCAAGAAGGCCCTCTGTCTGATTACTACCAAATTTTTCTCCAAAATGGCACAACCAAGAGAAGCCTCCTTGGTTAATCTTAGTGAATGAGGAAGGTGATGCTGCAGGTAATGATCGCCAGTTGAAGGGCTTTGTAGATCAGAACCTTGAACTGGACCCAATAGCTTATTGGCAGCCGGTGGGTGTCTGCAAGGTCAAGGTTCATAAAACCAGTGGCTAGGGCTTTATGGCTGGCAGAGCACCCCCTACTGGGATTCTGGTGTATTTGCACCTCCTTTAGTGCCTTGCTGGCATTGCATTGTTTGTGGCCATTCCATTTTCATTGGTACGTGTATCTCTTGGAATAGGGATGTTGCTTTAGCCGTCGTAAGTGCAAAATCTGTTTCACCAGTGGCTTTGTCCTGCCACATTACTGAGTTGATATATCTGGTTTGGGCAATGGGATCCTGGTTACATACATGATGGAAGCGTCCCAAGGTGGTGGTAGGATCCTGGGAACGCTGTGGTTTTAATCTAGGGGGAAAAGGTAAAATTTATTTGTGGTTTTATAAAAAAAAATTAAGCTAAAATATATCCTGCCATTTGGCCTTCAAAAAGGTTCACAAGGCAAATTTTAACATCGAAACAATATAGAAAGCAAAACGCTAACATCAAACACACACAAAATGGCACACTGTCTCACCTAACATAAGCAACAACTAAAATTGGGGAGCAATCTCAGAAGTCTGGGAAAGAGGATCTTTCCTAACAATCTGAAGGCAATGAAGCTGGATGGACTTGGAAATAATTCCACGGGGAAGATTTCTGGCAGCTATCAAACTGAGCTTAAGGCAGCCCCTTACATGTCACCAGAAGAGGATGGTTATTTGCTTAAAATGTGCATATGCTGTTTTTTGTGTTTAGATGCAAGTTTAGAAATAATTACTATAATTGTAAATAGAAATACAGAACACCTCACTATCACAGAGGATGCTGTGACCTGCATGCGTACTTAGTTTGCTATTTAGGAACTCAGTGGGCAACTTCAAGGCTCCTGAGCTCTGTCTTGTCTTCTGTTATGTACTGAGTTGAATAGGATCCAAACTGAAGCAGTCTGATTGGTCCTAGAACAATAGGATCCAAATTGCAGCAGTCTGATTGGTCCTAGAACAATAGGATTCAGAATGCAGCAGTCTGATTGGTCCTAGAACAATGCAGCAGTATGATTGGTTGGCAGGAACCACCCAATCCTGCTCCAGATAGAAGTGAATCCACAACCTGATTGGCTTACAGTAGAATTCCGGAATTAGCCAATCATGTGCAGCCCATTGTGTAAATAATGTATATAAAGCAGATACTGTGAGGGGACATTCATTCATTCCTCCTCACCACTATGAGCTGAATAAAGAGCATGAAATCACTTTGCGACTCTGAGTATATTTCATCTTCAAAGGACACAACTCGGTGCACTCCCCTGCTTCCTCCCTCGTCACCATCTCCAAATTCGAGATTTCGTTCAAAAACAGGGAGGAATGAGACATGCTCCTCTGTTAGATCCCATTCATGAGGGATCAACTGACCATCCTGGTCCATTCATCAACAACCCATTTAGCAAAGGAATGGTCAGTCAGCAAGTGAAATTATATGTTTCGAATTACTTAAAACAATGAAACCTTGGGTTTGCTAGATGATTTTGCTAAAAGTAAACCGATGATAAATATACTAAGCTCTTGCAGTCTTGAACACAAGTGAGCTGATCCCAAAGTGTTTTGCTTTCATCTTGCAAGCTCAGCTATTGGGGGGAAGTCTCATTTCATCATTTAATTTAATATAACATTCAGTATGCTTCAGTGATCACTGTGAAATTGACCAAAACAAGGATGGCAAATCAGCCTTCAAACTCTCAGCAATATTTTTCAAGGCTTGCTTTCGGATACGTTTAAATGGTAAAAAGAAGCAGCATGTTTTATGCATGGCAAAGGTATAGATCCCTTTGCTTCAATTTTAAAAGGTTCTGATCTGTGCTGAAAATCTTGCTTGGTTATCAGTTGCTCCTTTATTACCTTCTTAAGCAAAGGAATGAGTGCCTTTGGTATGTGAACCTAGTAGAGACCCATTGGTTTGTTTGTTAATAGTAAGTCATAGAATCATAGAATCATAGAGTTGGAAGAGACCACAAGGGCCATCGAGTCCAACCCCCTGCCAAGCAGGAAACAAACAAGATGCAGCCCAGATTATCTTGCAGGGGTTGCTATTAGTTGAATATTTGATCTGACATCCCCACCCCAATATGTTTATTGAGCACTCAGACTTGCTTCAGCATGTACTCCTATACACATTTACCTGGGAGTAAGCCCTAGAAGAAGAAGAAGAGTTTGGATTTGATATCCCGCCTTTCACTCCCTTTAAGGAGTCTCAAAGCGGCTAACATTCTCCTTTCCCTTCCTCCCCCACAACAAACACTCTGTGAGGTGAGTGGGGCTGAGAGACTTCAGAGAAGTGTGACTGGCCCAAGGTCACCCAGCAGCTGCATGTGGAGGAGTGGAGACGCGAACCCGGTTCCCCAGATTACGTGTCTATCGCTCTTAACCACTACACCACACTGGCTCTCGGGGTCACTCGGGGTTGTATCCAACTAAGTTATTGTTGGCTTCTGTCGGCCTCAAAAGACAATGGAGTGCGCCTCCGGGGGTGAAATTGAACTTCTGGAGAATCACAGCGCCTGCTGTGGCTGCTGCAGAGACTGGTAACTTGTAACTGCTGCCTCCGGCATTTGTGCTGCATTAGCAGAAGCAAAGTGAACTCTCTGGAGCACAAGCCTGAGCAACATTTATAGGGATCCTGGGGTGCCCTGACAAGATCCCCTCTCTGCCTCACTGCCTTGGTCCAAAGGAAAGCAGAGCAAAACAGTGGTACCTCGTGTTAAGAACTTAATTCGTTCTGGAGGTCCGTTCTTAACCTGAAACTGTTCTAAACCTGAGGTACCACTTTAGCTAATGGGGCCTCCCGCTGCTGCCGTGCCACCGCCGCGTGATTTCTGTTCTCATCCTGAAGCAAAGTTCTTAAGCCGAGGTACTATTTCTGGGTTAGCGGAGTCTGTAACCTGAAGCGTATGTAACCTGAGGTACCACTGTACATTTGGCACCAGCTTGGCTCAGGAGTTGCTGGAAGGAGGCGTACAAGGTGCCATCTAACCATCGTAGGGAATCCACTCTGGATAAGTGATAGACCCTTTGAAATGAATAACCTGAAATATAGGGACTCCTGAGGAATAATGATATGTGACCTAAAACTGGAGTGTGGTTGAGCAGAGGTCAACTTATTCCTACCCAAAAGGGCACCCCAAGACGCGATGGTTGGAAGGTTTCTGTCAGTGAGCCAAGAGGGTCCCCACTACTGAGGAAATCCTGGCTCAGGTTCCTCTGGCAAATACCAGTTCTTCATTAAAGGTTCCCGTGTTCCGATATCCTTCAGGACACATGTATTTCTAAAGATTGAAATGGTTATGCCAATATACCTTTATTCTAATACAGGGGTGGCGAACCAGTGAACCTCCAGATGTTCTTGGGACTCCCAACTCTCATCAGCCCCCATAAGTAGTCAGGGACAATGAGAATTGGTCCAGCAATGCCTGGCCACTGGTTCCTCATCCCTTCTAATATATGTGATCATCAGTGGATATATCTGGCTATTTGATGTTTTGTGTTCACATTAAAAAAGAATGGTGGTGTGTTTCTTTTCGTGCCGTCTTATCATATTTGTTTGTTTCACTAAAATTTATAGGTTCTGTTTTTAGGAATTACAAATGGCAGAGGTTTCCAGCAGGGCCAGCCTCAGCCCTTTGAGGGTAATACCCTCAGTGGGTGTTAAGTTGCGGATGAATATATCAGACGAAACAGCGATTATTCAAACAGCTCTTGTTTATTCACAGGCCAGAACAGAACTGAACTGAAGCGTTCAGCCAGCCTGCTTATATAGAGCTCCACTAGAACGCAACAGTAACCATTTTCTGTAACTATCCAATCACTGAACGTCACTTTGGATCCCTTATTTGCATATGTGGACCTGAACTATCTACAGTATCCCCCTGCTGGCCCAGGGTGAGAACTTCAGTACATAACAGTGGGGTGCGTGTGTCCCTTTCTATACCCTCCTTGCCTAGCAGCACTCCTCCATGGAAATTTTCCACAGAGTGAGACTGTGTCAAGGGCCTTGTGGGGAAATTAAATGGCAGCTGCCTAACGCTAAGCACCATGGGATTTTTTTTTTAAAAAGGGAGTCCATGACAGGTGTTGGAGGTGGCCCCTGGCAGGTTGTGATGGCCTCAGCAGCTTCCTAAGGATGCTAGATGCAATTCTCAGGGTTTGCAGCCCGAAAGTGAAGAAGACATGACACATTAGGAGGAAGGTTATTTCTCTCTCTCTCTAATGCAGAGTTAGTGGCCGCTGGAATTGCAAGAAGGACCATGCACCTGGGTATTTCAGGACCACAACTCCCATCGTCCCTGACCACATTCTTTTTTCTTTTCTTTTTTTAAAATATATATTTATTGTTTTAAAATAGATACATTTATGCCAGGAAAGCAGACAAACCAACCAACAAACATACAATCAAATAAACAAACTATAAATTGACAAACAGACAATAGGAATACAGTGGTACCTCGGGTTACAGACGCTTCAGGTTACATACGCTTCAGGTTACAGACTCCACTAACCCAGAAATAATACCTCGGGTTAAGAACTTTACCTCAGGATGAGAACAGAAATCACACAGCGGCAGCAGGAGGCCCCATTAGCTAAAGTGGTACCTCAGGTTAAGAACAGTTTCAGGTTAAGAACAGACCTCCAGAATGAATTAAATTCTTAACCTGAGGAACCACTGTATATGAAACAACACAATTCTTATAACGACATCATTTGTACTCCCAATGATGTGAACGATTGTAAAACTTGTAAAACAAGAAATTAAAAATGACTTCCAATTAGTCTCTCTTTACTTTATCTGTTGATTATCTTATACCGCATAGTTACATATTTCTTATATAGTTTCTGTGAAGTTCCCTACAAACTTATATTTATACAATGCAAGGTTCAGTCTAATTCTGCTCTGACCACATTCTTGCTGACGGGAGTTGGAGTCCCAACAGCATCTCCAGTTCTTCATGGCCCTCAGGAGACTCAGGTATATCCTGGCTCCAAACTGCCTCCATTTTGCTTGCTGCTCCCTATCGCCTCCAAGCAGGCCTTTGGGCGCAAAGCATTTCAGGTCCCAAATAGGTTTTTAATGGCAGGTTCCCAGCCGTTCCTCTGGCGTGTTCCCCTGCCGCCATCACTCCCTGATCCCGATACAAGGTCATGTGTTTTTTATATAAAAAAAGACAGGTCTGTGCTTGCTTAATGGAACAGGTGCCCTTTCAGGAGAGGCAGGTGAGGGGAGCCACAGGCACAAAAACCACACATGTGGCCAGCACCACACCCCTCAGTCTCATGCGCTAGGCCTATTCCCTTCGTAGGCCAAAAGAGGGAGCGGGGGAAGTAATGGCTCTGTATTGCTGTGTGTTTGCCACCTACTGCTACAAATTGAGGTCTCGGTCTTGTTCCAGAAAGACGAGAAAAATGCTGCTCCCTGCCCAATGGGTATGTGAGTCACCCCACTACGCTTCCAGAGTTGGTTTTACAGGTTGGGTTGCCCTCTGCAGACTCATCTACCAGAAAGGGTGGGGAGAAAGGACTCTGCAAGCCAGCAATGCCTCTTTCTCTCGCAGGGCAAGAGAGAACCTAGCAGGAAGAGCAGGAACGCGGGGTTTCTGGGTTCTTTGGAAAAGTTGCCGTTCAGGAGCAGCATTGAAATGAATCGGGGGGGGGGGGAGGTAGTTCTCAAGCAAACCACAAAAAATAAAATATTTCTTCTGCCGTTTGAATGCAGCATTCTAATGTTAAGCTCATGAGGTTTTGACAGCCACAAAAGCGTAGAAACAACATTAGATCTGGAGGCCCGATATTTAACAAAGTTGCCTGGAAGTCAGTCGACAAGGTGGGTGGTACTCAAGCTAAGCCCTACTCAGAGTAGACCTGCTGAAGTTGGTAAACCTTAGTCACCTCCACCATCTTTTATTGGTCTTAACACTATCCAGTAGGCACCTTTATCTCTCACGTTTGAATTTTGGAATCAAAACGTGAGATTTTGAAACGTTCTCAGGTTTCAAATTTAGGTCTAATTCTGCAAGGGGTGCAGGTGGGTTGGGACTGGGTAAAATGCCCACCTCTTGCCAACGCTTGCAGCATGTCCCTCTCCCCAAGGGCCAACCTTTCTCATTGCCCATTGGCCTCGCTGCAAGCTGTGGGCCGGGGGGGGGGGGGCAGATCGCCTCAGTCCCACACCCTGCGAAGGCCAACTTTGACAGTAGGGTGAGACCGCCCCTCCTGTCAACCACTTGGTGTCTTAAGAATGCCAGGTGATTGACACCTGTCAAAGTTCGACAGGGATCGCTGTAATTGCCACCCAATCAGCTGATGGATTGAACGCGTCCACCCCAGGTTGCACCCTTTAGACAGCCCTTTTGGGGACAAAGGCACACTCACAGTGAGGTTCTCTTGGTATCCTGCTTCTCACTCTGCAAGACAGTTGAGGGCTAACTCTAGCCTTGGGCATTTTGATGGTAGGGGAAGCGTGTGCGTGTGTGCATTTAAGTTGACTCACCATCATCTTGGTTTAACCTCTATTCATTTATATGTCAGTTCATGTTGCAGTCTCTGCTCACATCTCTGTGTCGGTTTCCCCAGCTCCTGCCTGCCTGCCTGCCTATAATTCGATTGCAGTTCTGGCGCGCTTCAACATTCCTGAGTTTTTAATTTTCACCCGGTGGTCTGATGAAAACAAACACTATAAAGTATGCCAGTGCAAATAACATATTTTCATTGATATGAATTACATTTGTACACCACCCTACAGCTGTAGATTTCAAGGCGGATCACAACATAAAATTACAATATATAAAAACAAAACACATAATAAAAATGAGAACAAAAACAAGCCAGAAATCTCACCCTCTCACAACACATTTAAAAGAGCATCGGATGTCAAATCATTCAAAGGCCAGGTTGAATTTTGGGAATTGTGGTTTGCTAAGGATGCTGGGAATTGTAGGCCTGTGAGGGGAACTGCATTTCCCAGGATTCCTTGGGAGAAGCCATGTGCATGGTGTGCCCATCCCACCTAAAGAATGCAGTATGCAGTGGCACCAAAGGAGGCAGAAGACCCCCTATTCTCCTCACAGAGCTACACTTCTGTGGGAAGATGATTGTTAAACCACAGTGGGAATTTTAGTTTTATGAAGGGAGCAGGGGTCTCCTAAGAGCTCTCAGCACTCTTAGCAACCTACAGTTCCCAGGATTCTTTGGGGGGAGCCATGGCTGTTTAAAGTGGCATGATACCTGCTTTAGATATACAGTGGTACCTCGGGTTAAGTACTTAATTCGTTCTGGAGGTCTGTTCTTAACCTGAAACTGTTCTTAACCTGAAGCACCACTTTAGCTAATGGGGCCTCCTGCTGCTGCTACACCGCTAGAGCACGATTTCTGTTCTCATCCTGAAGCAAAGTTATTAACCCGAGGTACTATTTCTGGGTTAGCGAAGTCTGTAACCTGAAGCGTATGTAACCTGAGGTACCATTGTATAGTGCAGCAGGGTCCAGAAATGATAATTGCAGTGCTTCTGCTGAAGCTTTGAAGCAGATGAAAAGGGGATGTTGAAGGCATAAAAGAAAGGAAGTCGGGGGCTGACTGCTCTGATCAGTCTAGGAATACAGGGATTCCTGTTGTCCGTTCCCAGAAAGAGCTTTGGAGCTGCCGGTGGATGGCAACAAAAGCACCAAACTCTTGGCTAGGCTCATTGCTTCAGCTATGGGGGAAGAGGTTCCATGGCAAAATTCCATGGCAAAATTCCAATGAACCTGCAGTTCCGTGTAAGTCAGAAACTCTGCTCACCAAATCGGTGCCCTCTAAGTGTTTTGGCCTATAATCATGCGCAGGCTGGGGCCTGAGGTCCAAAAACATCCAGAGGGCACCAGATGAGTAAACGCTGGTGAAATCTAATCCCAGGTGCAAGGGGCAGTTTATTCTAACAGGTGTGGGGAGCCTTTGGCCTTCCAGATGCTGCTGAACTACAACTCCCATCAGCCTTGGCAAGCATGGCCAATGGCCAGGGGTGATGGGAGTTGTGGTTCAGCAACATGCAGAGGGGCCAAAGGTTACCCACTCCTGTAATACAGGCTTCTGACAGTTGGCCAAGTTAACATAGAATCACAGAATCTCAAACCCGCCCCCCAAATCTCCACCTGAGGTCCCCCATCCAATTTGAAACCATACTGGGCCCTGCTTAGCTTTGCAAATGTGCTAGCAGTTTCATTGCTGCGCCACAGACTTCTGAGGCTCACCACTGTTTTCTGATGCCCAACACGGGAAAGGCGGTGAATGAAATGATTTTTCTATGCTAGCTGGGAAAATGACTAAACTACAGTACATGTTATTTTCCTAAAAGGGAGGTCGATGGGTAGAGTCTACAGTAGTACCTCGGGTTAAATACTTAATTCGTTCCAGAGGTCCGTACTTAACCTGAAACTGTTCTTAACCTGAAGCACCACTTTAGCTAATGGGGCCTCCTGCTGCCACTGCACCGCTGGAGCACAATTTCTGTTCTCATCCTGAAGCAAAGTTCTTAACCCGAGGTACTATTTCTGGGTTAGCGGGTGTCTGTAACCTGAAGCGTATGTAACCTGAGGTACCACTGTATTCTGTAGCCCCATGAAGATACAAAGGCTTAAAAAATGGTGTTAGCTATTATTGTTGTTGTTATTTCTTTTTTACCGTTGTCCAAATGTAGCTATCTCATGTCAAGGATGGGAAACCTTTCCCAGCCTCAGGGCCACATTTCCTTTTGTGCAACCTTCTGGGGGCCACATGCCAATGTTGGGCAGAGCCAGAAGCCAAAACGGGCGGAGCAATGAACGTAAACTTTACCTTTGTATGGTGGGCTAGATCCCTGATGTATCCCTGATGTATTACTCCTTCCAATGAACAATATGGCTCTCAATTCAGACCCGAAGCAAGAAGCACAAATAAATATCCCCATCACCATTGCGTATCATGATTCCTGCCTCCTGAAGCAGCAAGATGATGTTTCAGGGCGTTATCCTGGCTCAGGTTGAGCTCTTCTGCTGTAGCCACCAACGCTTCGGACCGCAGACCAACAGGTCCCCAATGTCACACGGACCAATGATCCAGAAGTGAGCCATCTCCACATCAAGGAATTTTTAGTGAGCGTTGTCTAAAATTAACCGATTGCTGCTATGGAGATAGGGTGTGGGATATTTTTAAAAGAACCAGACAGAGATAAAAAGCCAACCAGGAAGGGTTTACAGGAAGGTTTGGTGCAGGGATTTAATTTGAGTATACCTAGCAAAAGGGGTGCACTTTCAGATTTGGGGGAAGTGTAGAGACGCGAAGATTTCTATAGGGAACACAATATTCCCAGCGGGGATGATAGAAATCTGTCTTAAATTGGGAACAGACTGGTTCTCCCCCTAGCTCAAGGCTGTCTAACAGTGACTCTCCCTTCACCTGCTGCCTGATCCTTTGAATTGAACATGGATGCAAAGCAAGTTCTCTTCCACTAAGCTATAGCCCTGGAGTAGAGAACCATCACCCCACCAATTCTGGACAGCCATGTGCCAGTGGTAGCAAACACATAAATGACAAAAATATCTAAAAACACCAAAATTCCAACATTTTTACAGTGGTACCTTGGGTTACACACGCTTCAGGTTACAGACGCTTCAGGTTACAGACTCCGTTAACCCAGAAATAGTACCTTGGGTTAAGAACTTTGCTTCAGGATGAGAACAGAAATCGCGTGGCAGCAGCTGGAGGCCCCATTAGCTAAAGTGGTGCTTCAGGTTAAGAACAGTTTCAGATTAAGAACAGACCTCCAGAACGAATTAAGTTCTTAACCAGAGGTACCACTGTACCTAGTTTCTGCAAGCGCTTACCACATCCCTCTGTAGTTTCCATTCTGGCAAGCAAGAGGCGTTTTCAAATTTCTGAGACACATTCCCTGCATACGAAAAAACACTCCACCTCCCATCGTCCCCAGCGAGCAATGATCAAGGATGAAGGAAGTTGTAGTTCAGAGAGCCACAGATTCCCTGTTACTCAAACAGCAGTGATCGTCCCTGTAGCATAGTCGTTTTTCCTCATGGTTTAGACGAGTGATGTGGAGTCTATGGCCCGCCCAATGAGGCTGGAGCACACCTCCCATCATCCTTGACCATTGCCCATGCTAGCTGAGGCTTGGGAGGCTGTAGGGCCACAGGTTCCTCATCCCTGGTTTAGACAAACAAAGAATGTTTCTAGGAACACCTATGGGCTGCGACCTATGATAGCTCAGCTGGTTAGAGCGTGGTGCTGATAACGCCAAGGCTGCAGGTTCGATCCCCGTATGGGACAGCTGCATATTCATGCATTGCAGGGACTTATGACCAGATGATCCTCAGGGTCCCTTCCAACTCTACAATGGCTTAATGAACTCCCATTTACACAGGAGGTATACTATGTAATAACGAAGCCCCTGGGATAGGAAACAGCCCATGATCTTTATGTTCTGTAAGTGCTACTGGAAATGATGTTGGACCAGTTGAAACCTCTGGTCAGATCTTCCTACAGATTGCGTGTCTACATACTGGTATGCTTCACTCTGGGATGCCTAATTATGATAGTGTGTACTTTGCAATGGACTGAACAGTGTTGTAGAATTCCTCAGGTTCCCCACTCTCTCCTGTGCACAAGAACTGGCTAACATGTCACTGTTGGGTCAGAAAACTGGGCTGTGTTTCCTTCCTAGCAGTTCATTCTTCACTGGCCACATGAATGGGTGCTACAGCTTTGCTGAAGATGAGCAGCTAATACAAATGTGTGTAGTTCCTTGGTTCTTCTTCCACATCTCTGTAAGGCTACATAGGATCCCACGTCCTTTGGTCATTGCCTCTTTTCACAGGGCCACAGTCTCTGAATTACCAAATAGGGACATTTTCATGCAATCTGATGCTTCTTGCAGCCTTACTGCGATGGACTTCCCAAGTTTTATCTCCTGGCTTTTGACAGGCAGTCTGTGCTGACGGAAATTCACCACTGCTCTCTGTTATGATCAGAATATTACCTACCATCTGAATGCCTTTGACACATCTTCGTCACAGACTCGGCGCATTTCTTCGGGCCGTTCCAGAAAATACTTTTCAAGTGCTGAGTTGCAACTCACTCCCTTCAGGGCAACAGCATTTTGCCAGTACTAAACACAAAATATTGGGCAAAGATGATCCACAACTCCCCTCCCAACTATAGTCAAGGACTGTGGTTGCACAAGGACCTATTGGCTAGTGCCTGTGCATCACTGTATTTTTGTAAATCATTTAATACCAAGCTTTCCTTTCTTCTTTTTTTAACAGACCGGGTGCTTCCCAGTTGCACCACCAATGTAACTGGCAAACCCCCGGACATATACCATCCTCCTGCAGTCTTGCCATTCACGGATCTTTCTCTATTCCTTTTCATCTTTAAACTTTTTTTAAAAGATTGTGTTCTTTGAAGGTTCTGCATCCTCCTTCCCTCTCCAGCCAAGGAAATGCAAAAAAAATAAAATAAAATAAAGAAAACATCAGAAAGGTTACCAGTGAGGACAAAACAGCATATCCCAGAGTTTATTCAGAGCTAGCATTGACAGAGGACCAAGAATAAAATGTGTTACTTCCCTCCCCTGCCATCTGGAAAGGCCCTTAATGATGCAGGGTTGCTGCTCCCTCCCTGGACTGTCTCCTGCCTTGCAATGATTTGCTGTTCCGATTTGGCTTCATGCATTGATTTTTTGCACCTTCCCCTACTGTTCCATGTCTTGATATATTTCCATGTCTTTCCTGGGTTCTCTTAAGCAAGCACATCTCATCCAGAGAGCTCAGCAACCAAACCCCTTCCTTACCTTGCTGGGCATTGTTTCACGTTTCTCTTTTGCACAAATGAGTTTCCCTAGGTTGTTGCATGACCATTTCCTTAGGGTGGTGGATGGATTTCTCTAGGCTATGCCGACTGGCACGCATTTTTTGGACTGATGCATTATTTTTTTTACACCGACTTGCATGAAGTGGTGCATTTCTCAGCAGCACGTGGTTTGGCGTGTCACCCCTTTCCTCCCCTTCCAGGTTCTCTTGAGGTTCACGGTTTGCTGTTCCCCCCCTGGGTGGAATGAACTGGTGCATCTCCTCATAACGGGGCGCCGTGATTTATTTCTCTTTATGTCGCATGGGCCGGTGCATTTTCACTCCTCTGTAGCCCACCGGCTCCTTTCGCAGAGAGTTTGTGCATCTCGGGGGCGATGGGGCTGGAGTGTCTCCTCTTGGTGGTTTCCGCCGGGTTGCTGCATTTTCTCAGCTGTAGGTGTATCTCCAGGTGGTACATGCATAAATATCCTCTCTCAGCTGCATGAATCGGTGCATTTCACTGTCTCGATTTTTCTCTCTATGCACGCATCTGGTGCATTTTCCGCCCGTGATGCAACGTCTCATTCTTCTCACCGGACTGTTGCGTTATTTAACACGGGCTGGGTCATTGCAAGGATTTCGTGCATTTTTGTTACTCCCCCCTCCCCGCTTTTTTTTTTTTTAAAAAAAACCTGCGATGCATCTGATTTTCTCCTCCTCCTGCTCCTCCCCCCTCCTTTTTCCTAAAGAACCACCGGATGACATCATCCTAAAACTGAGCCCCGCCCATAGGCTTCCCCAATTGGCTTCTCGCAGCCCCCCCGCCCACCAGCTCGCCCACCCCATTGGCTCTGCCACCTTGCCACTCGGAGCTCGGCTTCCCCTCCCTTCCCCACGCGTGGGCGGTGCCTAAAGGGCTGTCCCGGACCATGCCGCAGGCTCGTTGGTCGGAACGCTTGTCAATCAGAGATCTCTTAAAGGGGCAGGCGCGCCCAAGCTCTGCGCTGGGCGAAGGGGCGGGATTTGCTTCTCTTTTCGCTCTCTGGATCTGCCTGGGCGGGCTGGAGGGGGGCGCCAGGCGGTGGCCGACCGGCCGGCCGGGAGGGAGGGATGCCGGGGCTGGGGAGTGGGGTCCCCCTGAGGGATGGCAATCGCCCCTGAAGGCCGGAGGAGGGGGCCCAGCGTCAGCATCCAGGCTCCCTCCTGCATCCCTCCTGCATCAGCACCACCAGGAGCAGCACCGCAGCCTCCCCCGCCTGCTGCAAAGGCAGGTAAGCGCCGAGCTCAGGAACCCCCGTCTCCTCCCGGGAAGCCCCGCGCTGCGCCCCGCTGCACCCGATCTCCAGCGGGGCGCCACCTCTCCACCAGGGGACCGTCCGGAGCCTTTGCTCCATCGTCTCCCAAGCTGCCCCAAAATCGTCCGGCAGCTTCTTCTTGCCGTCTCTGCATCCCTCCCTCCCTCCCCGCCGGCCTTTCCCCAATGCGCCTCTGACTCCCGCATCCCAGGGCTCCCCGCTCCCCATCGCACCCCCTGCGCTTCCACCCGCCGCTGCCTACTCTCTCTAACCACCCGCACCTTACCCCGTGCGCTCCGCACGGATCCGGCCACCACCACCCCGGCACCCACAGCCTCTCCTTCCCTACCCGCCGCCCCCCACCCCACCCCGCGCCCTCGCCCATCCCGATTCTCCGGCACGCTCCTTGCAACTCAACTCCTCCGCCCAACCCAGCCTCCCCGCCGGTGCGCCCTGGCGCCTTCTCCGAGCCCCTTTCCCACGAGATCGCGCCCTGCCTCTTCGTCTCTGCCCAGCCGCGCACAGTCCATCTGCCTGCCGCCGCCGCCGCCGCCTCCTCCCTCTCCGGCTCCTCTCTGAAAGCCCCGCAGCCTCGCTCCGGGCTCCCCTTCTCCTGGAACCTTCCAAGCCATCTCCACCCAGCCCCAGAGACCCACCTTCCCGTCCCCTCCGTCTCTCCACCCACCCGGGCCCTGGAGCTTCTCCAGATAGGTAGGTCGACCTGCCGTGATGGCCAGCGCTGGGGATCTACAGGGTGCCCCACCGCCAAAGCTGGGGAGGCGCCTCTAGCCTCTAACCCCCTCCCCAGTCGTCTCTTTCATGGAAGCAGCAGCTCACCAAAGGCCCTCTCTGTTTCTCCAGGGGCCTCTCTCCTCCAGAATCGCCTTCCTTCTGCCCATTCCCCAAGCACAGAAGTCTTCCCCCTCCACTCATTTATTCCCAGATCCCTTGACCAACCTTGTTTGTAGCTCTGCTCCGCTGTCCCTGGTTACCCTTTGAGCCTTGGATGCCCCCACTTAAAGGAAACCCAAGCAATCTACCCAGCTCCACCAGACCCCCTTTCCCCACCAAGTTCTCTTTTCCATTTTGCACACCCGATAATTTACAGCGTGCGCTCTCCCCCCCCCGACTTTGTTCCCGTCTGGGCCCCCTAAAGACCCCCAAACACCCGTTCTTCCTGAGCGCTGTCAAATTTCAACATTGCTCACAGGCGCAGCCGACATCGGCTCCATCATTCTGCCCAGCTGTTCCTCGCCCCTGCTTGGATAAAGCAACCCACATTCTATCTCTAGGCAACCCCCTCTGCTCTTTCCTTTAGGGAACCTGCACCCTGTTCCACCAAGAAACCTATGTCACTCCACCCAATGCTACTCCATCAGATTTTAAAAAAACCCACAGCCCCCTCTAGTTTTTTCTTAATTGGCCCATACCCACAATTCCATCTCTTTTGCCCATGCTACTCAGTGGCTCCCAGCACTCTTACCTCTATGGTCTTCTAGATTCCTGCTGTTTTGAACCTGTGCCTTGCCACCAAATCTCTTTCCAAACAGCTTCTTCCTGTGCGTCTTGCACCCTGCCTGATTTTTCTTCATTACCCTACACCACACAGTCCTATGAGCATAAGAGTCTGAGGCTCCGACCCAAACCCTTAATCTATTGTGTTATCAATATATTCCCATGGGTTGTCTTTTCTGCACCTTGTAATACAACGAAATGGTGGCCTAACATTTTGCAGAGTGGGGTCTTAGAAGAAGCAGGAGATTGGAATGGCAGGTGCCAGCTTGACGGTGCGGGGATGGGATTTCGAAGTAGATGTTGCAGGGAGTGGAGGACCAGTGTGGAAACATAGCTGAAGAGAATCCAGTGCAAGTGTTTGGGAGATGGAAATACATGGTGGCTAAGAAAAATGAAGCAGGATGTTGGTTCAGTTAAAAATGGAGGTGCCTATAGACAAAGAAAGTATCAGGCTATAAGGCATAATCACATTATATATCTCCCAAAGGTGGAGAGTTATTAATATGTTGATTAAAAATTGGGGGTCCTTTATTATGTGTTTCCAGGCCTACCTTTCCTATCTGCAAGCAGCTATTGTAGTACAACTGAAGTAAAGCTGTCTATTGGCGGGGTTAATGGTAAGATTATAATTTGTGTGATTCCCACCTTCATTCTCCCAAATTCAGCGATCACCCATAGCTATATTTAATACAGCCCAGGTGCAGGTGTGCAAAAGAAGGTGAAAAACATAGACTGCCTGTTTGTGTGTGTGAGAGAGATGCTGTGGTCAGACACATGTTAGGCAAGCTCATAACAATCAACATGCGCCATCACTGTTTCACAAGCGTGCTCCAAGCTGTGATGTACAACCCATTTGCACAAGCAACAGTAAGTGCTGCACTTTCTGCTTCCCGGGTGCAGGAGATAATGCACGTTCATTGACCGAGATCCATTCTTATGTGCATATTTGTCTGCATATGCATTGCAGTACAAAGGTGTTATAATACTGCACAAAGGTTTGCCATGCAGGGCAGCCGTGCAAACAGGAGGGTTAGTCACACGTGCAACATGCGCATGACCACTCGCAAAAATGCCAGAGATGACATGCTGGTGTAGGCAGCTGTGACAACAAGTGTTGTATGTGCAGAAGCATGGGGAAATACCAAAGTGTCATCTGTTAGGGCAAGTATGTAGGCGCTACAAGCTTTCTTGTGTGCGCTCGCACAGTTATACTGGAATATGTATGTTGCAGGTGGCTGTGGTGTGGAAAGAAGTATAGCTGCACTAGGTGTGGGGTGCATGTAATCAATGTGTCAAGATGAACATGGATGAATGTGGTGAGATTCTAAACAGATGGAAGTCTGTCAGGTAAAAACCAGTCTTTTTTCTAAGCCCAGCTGTGCTACATAGAAGTTACAGTACATGTGTTGGATTTTGTACAATGGTTTTTGTACAGATGTGGTTCCACTTGTGCCAACATGTGCCCACGGTTATATTTGTTTCTTTGCACCTTCTGGATGAGCATGAAATCTTATGTGTCACATAGCTGCATATGAAGAGGATTGGAGCACCAGAGGTGGTGTTTGCGCTGCGCATGTGCGGTGGTGCACTGTTTTGGTTTGCATGCACATGCTCACCTTTGCTAGTCATAGACCTGCAAATATGCTTGTACACTGCCCATGGGTTTGGCAAGGCCTGTTGTGAGTGCATCCTTTGCTGTTGCATGCAGAGATGTCTGTGTGCATGCACAGAAGTCAGAACCCGTTGTGCTTTGTGAGCACCATCACCCAGGTCCCAATCTTAGCAGTGTGCAACTGCGTTCAGGGTCTGTGAATGTACAAACGCCTAAACACTAGTGCAGTGTTGGTGAAATTCTTTATTCTGCTCCCCAGAGATGCAAATCCTTAAAGCAAACTAAACTCATGTTATGCTACTGTGAAGTTACATTAGCATAGTTTAGACCAGGATTCCTCAGCCTCGGCCCTCCAGATGTTTTGCGACTACAGTTCCCATCATCCCTGACCACTGGTCCTGCTAGCTAGGGATCATGGGAGTTGTAGGCCAAAAACATCTGGAGGGCTGAGGTTGAGGAAGCCTGGTTTAGGCTAATTCTTCTTCTCATAATGTTGCTTCCATGGGAGAAGAGTTTCTTCAAATAATCTACCATGTTTGACAGCAAGTGGGGGGAGATGACAAGCTGAAAGGGACGTGGTGGTTATTGTGGAGGGGAATGTGGCTTCTCCCTCCCTTGATTTCTGAGTGTTCACTAGACACTAGTCATGAAGGTTAGAAATTTACCGGTTTTCAACAAAAAAATAAAAGGAGCGGGAGATGCTCAGAATGTCTACTACTGTGCCAGAGTCTGGATTCTGAGCTTGTTTTATGTATCTCCAATGCATGTGTTCATATATAGCTCCTTTGCTCATGCTGTCTATGAGTGTGAGTATGTGAGAGAGGGGCAGGGAAATGTGAATGTTCAATCCTTGGTGTCTCTTTCATAGCAGCCTCAATATCCATAGCTGTATACATAAATGTCTCAATCTCTCTCCACTTCTCAGGTGTAAAAGCTGTGTAAATCCATGGGCCAGAATTACCGTCTGCGGTCTGTGGTTGCACATAAAAGAGCAGAGCAATCTAATGCCATCCACAAGCCTCTGACCATTTTGTCTATATTTGTGCTGCATCCTAGACTTTGTGTGTCTGTTCCCCTGACCAGCTGCTAATATGAGTTCTTAATGTCTTCTGAAAGCATGAGAGTGACTGTGCATGTGTGGGCCTGTCTTGGCCTTGGAAACTATATTTTTTCAGAATCTGTAAGATTATGGGGATACTCAGATTTCGCCACCCCCATTTGATGGGCTGTTTGCTTCCATTTGTTTGGCTTGGTGGAGAAAGAGGGCATATTAGGCAACGAGAGTGACCTATGGCACGTCTCTGTTGAGTATTTTCTTGCATGTTTTTATATGCAGAGTTTGATTTTGGCCAGGATTTCACGTTGCTCAACCCTAGAACTTATCAGTGGCAAGGTTTGGCCCTTGAAAAGGTGAGAGCTCTTTTCTTTTTATCCATTCAAAAGCATTTTTATCTTACGAGCCATCCTCGCATCTTTCCTAGGCACTTCTAAGGGAATCTGTTTATCTTGTTGTTCCAGGGAAACTGAACCTCTCCAACTGGAGATGGAATATGGGCATAGAGGGAGGGGGAGAGAGAGAGATGCTTTTAAGTGCTAAGTCCATCATAGACAATGGGCTTCTGACTAGTTTGAGCAGTCGTTATTGAATACCTGAAGCCAAAGCCTCATCCTGCACCTTCTGCCTGGCTGGCAGGAAACTGCCCCTTTGGACAATATACAGTGGTACCTCGCAAGACGAATGCCTCGCAAGACAAAAAACTCGCTAGACGAAAGGGTTTTTTGAGCTGCTTCGCAAGACGATTTTCCCTATGGGCTTGCTTCGCAAGACGGAAACGTCTTGCAAGTTTGTTTCCTTTTTCTTAACACCGTTAATACAGTTGCGACTTGACTTTGAGGAGCAACTCATAGAATGCGGTGTGGTAGCCTTTTTGAGGTTTTTAAAGACTTTGGTGATTTTTGAAGCTTTTCCAAAACTTTCCCGACACCGTGCTTTGCAAGATGAAAAAAATCGCAAGACGACAAAACTCGCGGAACGAATTAATTTCGTCTTGCGAGGCACCACTGTACAGAGCATCTTTCCCTAAGCAGCGAGGCACTTCCATGTACCTCTGGTGCAGTTAGGTAATTTTAACCTATGGACTTGGTGGGAAATGGCTCTTTAGATGTTAGCATGAACTGCTTCACTTACTTCAAAATGTGGCAAACCAGCTCTGAGGTGTTTGGGGGCCGCCCTGCTCGTTCTGCTGTGGGGGGCTAGGAACATTTGCCGCAGAGTCCTGCCCTGTTGGTACCACTGCCTGTGGGACTTAATGGGGAGGACCTCTCCATCAAGTCTGGAACCACTTCTAGATAGGTTTGATTCCCTCAGCTCCCATCTTCTTAAAAAAATAAAATAAATCTGTTCTTGTGTTCTTGTTCCAGAGGAGGTGAGCATAAAACCTCGTCCGCCACAGTAGAGTTGTAATTCTTAGCTTGTTTGTAATATTGTCCAACATTTCTCTGATGAAAATAGGGATGTCCTAAAGAAAAGCAGGACATTCCAGGATCAAATCAGAAACCTGGATGGTTTCTGTAAATCCGGGACTGTCCCTGGAAAACAGGGATACATGGAGGGTCTGTGTATGTGTGTGTTAAATTTGAATGCCTCTGTGCAGAAGGAGGGAGTATTGGGTCTAGACCGTGGCTTCAAATTCCAGGGGTTAAACATTGGCAAGAACTATTGCTAAGGGGAGTTCAGCAATGGAACAGAGTGTTTATGGAGCTTGTAGAGTCTCCTTCCTTGGAGGTCCTCCAAAAAAGGATCCCACAATGGTTCTGCTTGGGAAACCTGTGGCCCTCCAAATATTGTTGGACTACATCACCCATCATCCCTGACAGTGACTATTAGCCATGCTAGAGGGAAGAGTTATGAGTGGCCACAGTGAGTGTTTGTGAGAATGAATGAGTGAAATGTCAATATAAATCCCTGTTTTTCCTAGAGGACCTATTTGAGAAGAGTCAGGAGTGATGAGCCAGCCCCACACCTTGACGTAGCTGTCAAACTCTGGGACCATGGGTGCCCCCTACACCATAGCTGTCAACGTTTCCCATTTTTAAGGGAAATTCCCTTATTCCCAATAGGATTCCTCGCAAGAAAAGGGGAAAGTTGACAGCTATGCCCTACACTCTTTCCTCTACCCTAGCAACATGGGTGCCAACTTGATAAAATTTTGGGGGGGGGGGCAAGTAAGCCCTGCCCTGCATAATCAATCACAAGATCGATGCACAGGCACCATTTTAATGGCAATGCCCATCAACATTTTGGGGAGAGGGTCAAAAACCCCTCACCCCCTTGGAATTGGCTCCTATGCTTAGTAACAACAGGGGAGGGGAGTCAGCAAACAGCGTCCCTGATAGTCTTCCATCGCCAACCCTCTAGTATACAATATGCAACGGACCTTTAAACAAGGGGCCCAACTATAAGCCGGATGCCTGAGGCTTGGAGGAAGCCCAAGCTAGGCCTCAGCTGTGGAAACACAGGGGTTCGCTCTGCTCCCTCTGAGACAGCTGCTTAGTGTTTATTTTTTAAAAATTTCATTGAGCAAACTCTCAAGGATCATAGATGAGCCTTGGGGTCAGCATCAAGCCCTTGGGAGACCAAGCTGTGTCCCCCATAGTGGTTTGCCTGTCTGGCTGTGGCCCTGGTTGTCCACAGCTAACCACAGGGCCTTGCCCTAGGCTACTTAGCAAGGCCATGGCTGAGTGGAAATGTGAACCAAGGTTGTCTTGCAAGGGAACAGGGGAAAGGTAGGAGAGGTTGCGGAGAATGAGTATATCTGCATTGGCCCAGGAACAATTATTCTGAGAGGAAAAACAAGGTTTTGAGGAAGAGCTTGGAATATGGAGGCTGTTCCAGGCAGAGGGAGCAGCCTGGCAGAAGGTAAAGAGGCAGGCGTGAGGAGGCAACAGAGGGACGGCAGGGAAAGCGTGTGACTTGATTAAAATGGGGTAACATTTTAGGACACAGACTTGATTCCCAGCAAGCAGAGGTGGCTGCAGTTTATTCAAAGCGCTGCTGCTGCTGCTGCTGCTACTGCTGCTGCTTCCCACGCCAAGTTAGGTTCTCTGTCTGGAGTGCAAAGCAGTGCAAGAAGGGAAAGGTAGAGGAGGCAACGCGGTTCAGTGAGAGCACAGAGTTTGCAACGGGGGTGAGGAATCTGTGGTCCTTTGAGTGTTGCCGGATGGCAGCTCCCATCATCCCTGACCATTGGCAACAGGCAGGCTCTCCATAGCTGCTTTGGGAAGATGTTCTGCGGCAGTGTTTCCCTTCGCGGAGGATAAGGTTAGCAGTGGCTACTCCTGGCCACAATGGCTAGCTTCTGCTTCCATTGTTGGAGACAGTATGCCTCTGAATCCCAGTGGCTGGAAACCGCTGTCACACCTGCTTATGGGCATCTGCTTGAGGACAAGAAGATAGACTAGATGCCTGATCCAGAAGGACTCTTCTTATCCCTAGTTGCATTGAGAGACTGGGGCAAGGGCCTTGTTAGAAACTCAGATATATAAGCTGGGTGCCAAATAGCTCCTTAAACCGAGGTTGCAGTCGCCAAAACAGAATGTCTAGTTGCCATTTTGGGGCAAGACGGCCATGAAGTCTTTTTTTCAAACGATGAACTAACTGTGATTGATTCTCCATTAAACATCTGGCTCGTTCTGATGACAATCTTGAGCTAGGTTAAGAACTTTGAGAACCTAAAGAAGAAAAGTCACTTAATTCAGAGACAGTCCACATATATATTGGCCCATTCCAACCTCTTTTTCTTAATGGTGACATGGACCACTCATAACATAGGAATATTCTTCACAACTGTGAGCAGCAGTGCAGTATTGGGGGGGGGGGGCAGGTTTGGTAAGTGAAGACAAGTGACAACAATTAACTATATAATGTTGTTCCCAGCTCCTGCTCAGGCTGCACAGAAAAATACAATTTGGTTCCAGAAATTGATTCTGATTGTGCAGATAAAATATAACAGATAGAATTCTATGTAATAGTGTGGGAAAACAGTCCAGATCCAATGATCCCAAGATGGTGGAGATGTCAGTCGTAAATGGTCAAAAGACTTCAGATTAAAACTGCAGAGTGGAAGGACCAGGAGCAGCTACTCTCTGAAGACTGAAGAGACCCGCTTAAAAAATGTCTAGGCGTGCCTTTTTTATAACAAGAATACAAAGCTGAAAATGAATGAACTGCAGCTAAAATATCATGTTCATTTTTCTCGTGCTCTAGTCCTTCCCCTGCTCACCCCTCTAATATCCTTAAGAGGGTCTCTTCTCCAGTCTTCAGAGAGTAGCTGGAAGTAGGGGAGGCAGAAAAAGGTCCTCCTTTCCTTCTACTCTGCAGTTTTAATCTGAAATATTAGTGTTGTGCCCAGAGCTCAGAAACTGCTTGCGCTAATGGAATTCCCTGTCGCAAAATGCGCCGAGAACAATGGGAGTTTCGAACACTGGTCATAGTGCGTCACAGGCTTGAAGGGGTGAAATAATCAATGGCACTGTATTAAATTGCCCACAAAGTGGAAGTCAGTGGCATCAATGAGATCTTACACTGCTCCTACAAGTGCTGCACCCATGAGGGAGTGTCTAAAGATGTTCTGTCTCCCTCCATTGCTCTGTGATCAACGGAAGTGCCTTTCCCCAGTTTTAGCTGCCCTTGCTGTTGCTTCTGGTTCAATTCCATCCCCACAACTCATCAGGTCACATCCACACAATGCCTTTAAAGCACATGACTTCCCCCAAAGAATTCTGGGAAGTGTAGTTTAACCCCTCACAGAGCCACAGTTCCCGTAACAAATTACCATTCCCAGGATTATTTGCAGGAAGCTGCGTGGTTTAAATGTGCTTAATATATATATGCAAACCCTCCAACATTTCTCCAATGGAAATAGGGGTGTCCAGTGCTTTTTTTTTTTTCTAGAAAAGAGGTGCCAGAACTTGCCACAAACACCTCTCTCATTCTCTTAGAATGGCAATGACGCCCAGCTGAGACGTTCCAGAATTGAGTTCCGGCAAGTTCTGGCTGAAGAAAGGCTCCGAGGATGTCCTATTCCATACCCTCCAACATTTCTCCAATGAAAATAGGGACATCCTAAGGGAAAGTGGGACATTCCAGGATGGCTTCTGTAAATCCGGGACTGTCCCTGGGAAATAGGGACACTTGGAGGGTCTGAATATGGTGTAGAGGTGAACCTCAATTCTCCACCTTGCATATAAGAATGTAGGCCCCTTGCACAGCAGCCATGTTACTTAATAGTTCTGTACAGCACCTAGCGCATCCTGGTGAAATTAATGCTGAGTCAAGAAGAGTGTGGAAACAGCCTCCCTGGCACCAAGTTAAGCAGACTTGCATAATTCATAACTCAGCACAATTTTTGGGGGGAAAAACTTTTACTTACTTTCAACACAACATCACTATCAACCTTCCTTCATCTCATTTGCCCTCCTAGACTGTAAGAAGGGCCCATTTATTCCTTGCATAATCTGTGTGAAGTGTTGTGAATGTTCAAAGGCAGCCATGCGAATGCTGAGCATTGTGCCAATTTTACAGATTGGGAAAAGCGAGGCAGAGAAGTTGATTGCGCAAGGTCGCCTGACAGCTTCTGTTGTGAACTGAGCTACAATCTGAATCTAGGCAACACAGATCCGTGACCACTAGGCCTTATTGTGTGGGGAATGGGAACGAAGCATCACAGGGCATAGTCTGCATGGACTGTTGTTTCCTTCAGCTAACGGTTGTGGGGGGAGGACATGGGGCAGGGGTCATTTTGGCACTGAAGTCAGACTGAATTGGCCCTAGCTGAGACAGGATTGAGGGTGTTGCTCTAAGGAACTGGTTGCCCCATATGGGAAAGAAAATAAATGTTAGGGTGGGGCAGGGTTGCTTTTCTGGCAACTCCAGTTCCCCAACCGGCTGAGCCTCATGCCTGCCCCGTGATTACACTTGATCTCCCCATCCGCCCACAGAGTTAAATCTCAAGCTCTTCCTTCCCCCCGGCCAACCCAGCGCTGCTCCCCAGAACCAATGCTTTTGCTCGGGAGGTGGCGACAAGAACGTCACACTTGCTATAGTAACATCTCCGGTCTCCCATTATCTCCATTCATAATAAGTTAGCCGGTGTGTCATCTCGTTGGCTGTTTCCCGGACTCCTGGCTCCCAACCTCTCCTTCCTGTCCCCTCCCCACAAGGGCAGTGCAGATCTTCTGTGCTAGAGATCATAGGCATCCGAGTTCGTATGCATATATATCTCCTCCTATATAGCTGACTGCTTGAAACTCTGGTGGGTCCAGATTCACGGTTCCAGCCCTCGGCTTTTAGCTTAGCCTGCTCTTCCCAGAGCCAGTCACCACATCACTTCCGGAATCCATGGAGCCTTGGGACATGGGAAGCTGCTGTATATATACTAGGTCAGACGATTTCTCTATCTAGTATTGAGTATTGTCTTCTCAGAATGACAGGTTCTGTCCAGGTTCTCAGGTGTCGTCCATCACCGACCTAAGGAGATGCTGGGGTCTTCGACATGCACAGTGTGTCCTTTAGCTGTGATGTCAGCTTTGCAACTTTTTGGGATGAAATACTCTGGTTTCCCAATCCCCCTGCTTTGAGTCAGACACACACTTCCTTACTTTTTCACCTATAGAAAAAGTATTATTTGGAGGGTTTTGTTGTTGATGATGGTGATGTTAATTTGGCGGATCTTATGATTTATGTGGAAATTGGTTGTGTGCTTTTTGCTGTTTTGCTTATTGTTTAGGACTAATGATAGATATATAATCTTAATTACCAAATGGAACCTTAAACCTAAGCTGCAGACACCACAATGGGATGTCTATGTAGCGTTCCCCCACCCCAGTGGGATTTATTTATTTATTTATTTATTATTAATTATTGTTATCGTTTGTTTATTCCATTTCCGTACTGCTTTATAGTTTAATAAAACAAATCTCAAAGAGGTTTACAGCACATTTAAACATCAAATCAGACAATCTAAAATAAAACTAGTTCAAGCTCCTAGGAAATTATTTCAGATCCTTCTCTAAGAGACATTTTGCGCCACGTGGTCGAAATGGGAAGACAAAACGTTCCCGGCAACTGGCAGATTCCAAACACTGTTTATGACTACCTTTGTTAAGTTTGTAGTTCTGTAATTTGTGTGTGTGTGTGTTGTAAGACTCCTTACGTGGTTTTGACTTTGGAAAGGCGGCATACAAATAAAATGATTTTTTAAAAAAGGACTTTCCTCCTCTCTTTCTCTTTCTCTCTCCAGAATCTGGGGCTAAACTTCCCTGAGGGCCGCCAGTCTTTCCCTGAGGAGCCCCCCCGGGGGCAGCCCTCCCCACCCCCCTTGGCATGATGATGTGCGAGGTGATGCCGACCATCAATGAGGACAACCGCCGCGGCTCGGCCTACGGGGCCGACGACGCCAACTTTGAGCAGCTCATGGTCAACATGCTGAATGAGCGCGAGCGGCTGCTGGAGACCCTGCGCGACACGCAAGAAAGCCTGGCCACCTCCCAGCTGCGACTGCGCGAACTGGGCCACGAGAAGGAGTCCCTGCAGCGCCAGCTCAACATTGCCCTCCCGCAGGTTAGGAATGGGGTTGGGGGGTGTTTGTGTGTGTGTGAAGGACGGTGGGGGAAGACTGCTGGGAGATCTGGGAAGAGGAGTCACTGGCTGGAAGTTCAAAGCGTTGTTGGCTGTGGCCACGCTCACACCATCCGTTTAAAGCGTTATGATACCACTTCGAACAGTCATGGCTGTTAATTCCCCCAAGGAATTAAGGGAACTGTAGTCCACTAAGAGTGCTGAGCAGTGTTAGAAACTCAGATATATACCGCATTTTTTGCTCTATAAGACACACCAGACTACAAGATGCACTTAGTTTTTGGAGGAGGAAAACAAGAAAAAAATATTCTGAATCTCAGAAACCAGAACAGCAAGAGGGATCGCTGCACAGTGGAAGCAGTGATCCCTCTTTCTGTTCTGGCTTCTGGGATAGCTGCGCAGCCTGCATTCACTCCATAAGACGCACACACATTTCCACTTACTTTTTAGCAGGGAAAAAGTGAGTCTTATAGAGCAAAAAATATGGTAATCTAATCTCCAAGTGGCACATTAAACCTAAACTGTGGTCACTACAATGGAATGTCTAAGTGCTGTCCCCCCCCTCCATGATATGTATGTATGTCTGTCTGTAAGTGTATGTTATTTCCATACCGCTTTATATTTTAAATAACAAATCTCAAAGCGGTTTACAACACATTCAAGGTAAAGGTAAAGGGACCCCTGACCATTAGGTCCAGTCGTGAGCGACTCTGGGGTTGCGGCGCTCATCTCGCTTTATTGGCCAAGGGAGCCGGCGTACAGCTTCCGGGTCATGTGGCCAGCACGACTAAGCAGCCTCTGGCGAACCAGAGCAGCGCACGGAAATGCCGTTTACCTTCCCGCCGGAGGGGTACCTATTTATCTATTTGCACTTTGACGTGCTTTTGAACTGCTAGGTTGGCAGGAGCTGGGACCGAACAACAGGAGCTCACCCCGTCACTGGGATTCGAACCGCCGACCGTCTGATCGGCAAGTCCTAGGCTCTGTGGTTTAACCCACAGCGCCACTAGTGTGCACCAATGTTTCATTTGCAAATGGGGTGGCTAGAAGGGTTCTTAGTTCTTCTGTGGTGACCCCAGAAGCTCCTGTTTTTCTTCTTTTCGGTTCCGTATAACTTGGTTTGCTTTAGAACTGGACAAACCACAAGTGTACAAAATGGGAGGTGACACTATATCAAAAGCAGAGGACTGGCAGACCCTCCCAAGTCTCCCTATTTTCCAAGGACAGTCCCAGATTTACAGAAGCCGTCCCGGTTTCTGATTTGATCCCAGAATCTCCCGCTTTTCCTTAGGACGGGAATCGGAGGGTGAAGCTCGTGGATTTCATTACGTGTCCTCCGTTAGTTGAGCACTGGTGTAGATTTCCCGGTCCATGGCAATCGCAAGCAGCTGACCCCACGTGGGCAAACCAGAAAGCAGGCCAAGCCAGGAAATCAGCAGCCACTTATAGGTGTGACTGCATATATGCATGGTGCCAGGAAAATAGATAAATAAATAGAATCACACCAGGAAATGGCAGGAGAGAGCTGGAGAGTCCTCTTGACTTGTGAGGAGACGCTCCCTGGAGGCAAAAGAGGGTGTCATTGATGGTGGAGGAAGCCCTGAAGAGACCTGTTTAGGCTTCTCAGCCTCCCCGCCTAACAGCTGATGTGCGGGGTAGTGCAGCAGCAACAGTAGTTTCATTCCTCCATGGCCTCCACCCAGCCTCAGAGCTTCAACTCTAGATATTATGGTCTGGATTGGAGAGAGTGTGGGGAGAGAGCAGGAGGAAATTGGCATTTGGAGGCTTTTTAGAGGATGTTCCCCACTTTATGTAATTTCGCTTATATGTGTGGGGGCCCGGAACATTACCCTCACCTACGTGGGAGGACGCCTGTCCAGTGGTACCTCGGGTTACATACACTTCAGGTTACATACACTTCAGGTTACAGACTCCGTTAACCCAGAAATAGTACCTCGGGTTAAGAACTTTGCTTCCGGATGAGAACAGAAATCGTGCTCCGGCAGTGCGGCAACAGCAGGAGGCCCCGTTAGCTAAAGTGGTGCTTCAGGTTAAGAACAGTTTCAGGTTAAGAACGGACCTCCAGAATGAATTAAGTACTTAACCCGAGGTACCACTGTACTCTGCATCCCAGAAAGGGATGGTATAGTTTAAGTGTGAGGAACCTTTGACCTTCCAGATCTTGCTGAACTACATCTTCCATCATCCCTAGCCATTGGCCGTGCTTTTTGGGTCTGATCTTGAGGTCTATAGGTTCCCCACACCAGGCATAGTTGTAGTATTGGAAAGGGGATGTTCTGGACGTGAGAGAGTCTGGGACATTTTCCATGGTTCGGACAGATTGAGTCCTGCCTCAGGTATATAGATTCATTCTGAGGAGCAATGAAGGATCCAGCCTTGTTCATTTTACATCATTACCGTGATGCTAAAGTGCAGATGGGGCTATATTCATTTATTTAAGGAACTTTTATCCCACTCTTCAGCCCCCCCCCCAAAAAAAGGCTCCAAGAGCGGCTTACAGATCACCAAGAATAAAAATACAGTCTCTGCCCTCAGGCTTACAATCTTAAAAGACACGACATACACAAGGAACTGTAGGAGGGTTACAGCAGCTGGGGTTTTTTTCTTTTGCTAGATTCCCTTCTACCACCACACCCCTTCAGTCTTCCTGCTCGCAGATGTTAAACCACCAACTCATTACTCATAGGTAGCAAGTTTGACTTTTTAATGTCCTTTTGATGCTGGCGCCTTCTGGAAACTCAGATGTCAGCTACAGATGTAGGAGATGGGGTTGGGTAGAGTCCTGGATAACTTTTTAGGTGCTGCAGTTCCACCTTAGAAGTAGCTTCTTATTATTTCAGGGTGCCAGGGGAAACTGATGGAAAGGAACACAGAAAAGTCAATGTTCACAGTGAATCACAGTGAGCTTATATGGATCAGACATGGGGAGTCTTTGGGCTGGGGTCCAGATTTGGCCCACCAGGTATTCACATTTGGTCCATGAGGCGTTCCCCCCCCCCAAATCATGGCCATCGACCTCACACCTGATTCCTTATGTGATGTCCAGTGCGGCGCAGGTATAGACACGACTGGATTGACTGCTTGCTGAGTCGAGGCCTGCAGAAAACAAGTTTACCCAGCTGATGCGTGCATAGGTCAATACTGTTCAGAATAATAATAATAATAATAATAATAATAATAATAATAATAATAATATATTATTTATACCCCGCCTATCTGGCTGGGCTTCCCCAGCCACTCTGGGTGGCTTCCAACACAATATTAAAATACAGTAATGCATCAAACATTAAAAGCTTCCCTAAACAGGGCTGCCTTCAGGTGTCTTCTAAAAGTCTTGTAGTTGTTGTTCTCTTTGACATCTAGTGGGAGCGCGTTCCACAGGGCAGGCGCCACTACCGAGAAGCCCTCTGCCTGGTTCCCTGTACCTTCGCTTCTCGCAGTGAGGGAACCGCCAGAAGGCCCTCGGCACTGGACCTCAGTGTCCGGGTAGAACGATGGGGGTGGAGACGTTCCTTCAGATATACTGGACCGAGGCTGTTTAGGGCTTTAAAGGTCAGCACCAACACTTTGAATTGTGTTTGGAAATGTACTGGGAGCCAGTGTAGGTCTTTCAAGATTGGTGTTATGTGGTCTCGGCGGAACAAACTAGTTCTGCATGGGGAATGTGCTGGAATGGCCTTCTCAGAAAGCAGGACTGAGCTTACTGGCCATCAGCTGGTGGTCAGAGATTTCAGTTCTGCTTGGCCACTCCTGCAACCCTCATGGGCCAACTTTGACAGGTGGGTGGGATAACTCCCTGTCAATTGCCTGGTTTCATTATGAGTTCAGGTAAATGACTGGTTGGTTATCCTGCCCACTATCAAAGTTGGCTCATGGGGTAGGGGTGGGGAGATAAATATCTGACCCCCTGGGCCAGAATGATTTCCCTATCCTTAATATAGATAATGTGTTTTGAGAAGTATAGCTCTTGACTTCCTCTTATTGTGTGGAATGTATATTATTTTTCTAGATTTTGTGTAGGAAGTACCTGCTAAAATCCAAAACCTCCACTCATTTGTGCAGCCAGTACAGTGGTACCCCGCAAGACGAACGCCTCGCAAGACGGAAAACCCGCTAGACGAAAGGGTTTTCCGTTTTGGAGGCGCTTCGCAAAACGAATTTCCCTATGGGCTTGCCTCGCAAGACGACAGCCCATAGGGAAATCTCCGGGACAGCGGGGAAGCGCAGCGCGTCTTCCCCACTGTCCTCGGACCTCCTCCCGCCGCGCGGCATCAGAACGAAGCTCCGATGCCGGGCAGGGGGGGGGAACGCCTCCTCCCGCCGCGCGGCATCGGAACGAAGCTCCGATGCCGGGCGGGGGGGGAACGCCTCCTCCCGCCTCGCGGCATCGGAACGAAGCTCCGATGCCGGGCGGGGGGGGAACGCCTCCTCCCGCCTCGCGGCATCGGAACGAAGCTCCGATGCCGGGCGGGGGGGGAACGCCTCCTCCCGCCGCGTGGCATCGGAACGAAGCTCCGATGCCGGGCGGCAGGGGGGGAACACCTCCTCCCGCCGCACGGCATCGGAACGAAGCTCCGATGCCGGGGGGGGGGAACGCCTCCTCCCGCCGCGCGGCATCAGATGGCTTTCCTGAAGACTTGGGGTGGGAGGAGGGTTTTCCTTCCCACCGCCAACATTCAGAATGCTGTTCTGAATGTTGGCGGCGGGGAGGAAAAACCCTCCTCCCACGCAAGCCCCGGGAACAGAGGGAAAGCGCTGCGCGCCTTCCCCTCTGTTCCCGTACCTGTCATGAAGGCTTACGGTGCGGAGAAAAGCCCTTCTCCGCACCGCCAGCCTGGCAAGCGGTTTCCCTAGGAACGCATTAATTGATTTTCAATGCATTCCTATGGGAAACCGTGCTTCGCAAGACGAAAAACTCGCAAGAAGAAAAAACTTGCGGAACCAATTAATTTCGTCTTGCGAGGCACCACTGTATGTCTATGGCAGAGATGTGATTCTGTCAGCCGCAGGCACGTATCGGATAGTAACAACGATGTCACTACTAATACAGTGGTACCTTGGTTCTCAAACTTAATCCGTTCCGGAAGTCCATTCTAAAACCAAAGCGTTCCAAAACCAAGGCATGCTTTCCCATAGAAAGCAAGGCAAAACAGGTTAATCCGTTCCAGACTTTTAAAAACAACCTCTAAAACAGCAATAATGAATTTTACTAACAAGAGCATTGATCCATAAAATGAAAGCAATAATCAATGTAAAGGTAAGGTAAAGGGACCCCTGACCATTAGGTCCAGTCGTGACCGACTCTGGGGTTGCGGCGCTCATCTCGCTTTATTGGCCGAGGGAGCCGGCGTACAGCTTCCGGGTCATGTGGCCATCAGGACCAAGCCACTTCTGGCGAACCAGAGCAGCGCACTGAAACAAATATTCTGAATCTCAGAAGCCAGAACAGCAAGAGGGATCACTGCGCAGTGAAAGCAGCAATCCCTCTTGCTGTTCTGGCTTCTGGGATAGCTGCGCAGCCTGCATTCACTCCATAAGACGCACACACATTTCCCCTTACTTTTTAGGAGGAAAAAAGTGAGTCTTATAGAGCAAAAAATACGGTATTTATCTACTTGCACTCTGAAGTGCTTTCGAAATGCTAGGTTGGCAGGAGCAGGGACCAAGCAACGGGAGCTCACCCCGTTGCTGGGATTCAGACAGCCGACCTTCTGATCGGCAAGTCCTAGGCTCTGTGGTTTAACCCACAGCGCCACCCGCTTAATCAATACTTAATCAATGTACTGTACTATAAAAGAAATGAGACAGTATTATAGATGATAAAAATCAAAATTATTATTTTTTCCTTACTTGTTTGGATGGGGCGCTTTTATCCATTTCCACAGTCACACAATCAATCAATCAATCAATCAGTAGCTGAACTGGCTTCTACACAGTCACAAAAACAAAATAATCAAAAAAGCCTCAAAAACAAATAAAAAGCAAAAACAAAAGTGCCAAACTTCATCGTTCCCAAAGCCTGTTTGACTTCTGAAATGTTTGAAAACCAAGGTGCAGCTTCTGATTGGTGCAGGTGCCCCGGAAACAATAGCCTACAGCCGCATCGGACGTTCAGCTTCCAAAAAACGTTCGAAAACCGGAACACTCACCAGGTTCTCGGCGTTTAGGAACCAAGGCGTTTGAGGAGCAAGGTGTTTGAGAACCAAGGCACCACTGTATAATGATACATATTTTTTGCCCATGCAGTTTTGGAACCTTTTTTTAAAAAAGGTAGTTAGCTAGTATTCTAAACTTTAATCAGTAGATTAGCCAACAAAAGCCATGGTTGACTAATCCAAAAGGGCAATTGGGGTAGGATTGGGGTTAGGGTCATAGCTAAGGATCACAGCATTGGGTTAGGGTCATAACTAAGAAATAAGGGTATACTTATTTGAAAACCGTTCTTGGTTCTGGTACAAGTGTAATAGAGAACGAAGAGGAAGATACTGTGTTGAAAGAGCAGTAGCTTTTGCTTATGTATCAATTAGTAGTCTCACTCTTCCTTCAGTATATTATAAAAACATTTGTATTCAGGCTTTGTTAATATAACTATCGACTCTCATCTAAATATTTAAAGTGAAATCTGATGCATTTCTGCTCAGAAGTAAGTCCCATTGAATTCAATGGAATTTTCTCCCAGGTGAGTTGTATAGGATTGCAGCCGGGTTAATCGGTTAAGAAAATGTTGCTCCTATTCTTTCTTTAATGATGATGATGATTAATAAGTGAGGGGCTTTTTTATGCAGCTCAGAAGAATGAGGGGCGGTATGATGGGAGGTTATAAAATCACCAGTACGTTACAAAAGTGAATACATTTGCAATTTTCTTCACTTCAAAACTAAATTGGGAAGCAGAGATGACCAGCAGTAAAATAGCAATAGAAACATAATAAGTTAGGATGGGCTAATCATCTGCCTGAACTTTTCGAATATCCCCAAAACCTTAATTTAAGGATTACATAGGGAATGGAAGACCTGATTAACTCCAAGAGCCCTGAAAAGCCACATAGCTGTGATGGAATCCAATGACTCTATATTAGAATTCAGAAAATGTCACGTTGCCTCTTCCCCACCCACCCACCTCCCCTGTCTAGCTTCAAAGTAAGTCCTAAATCTCAGAGAAGCAAAGAAGAGTCTGAAAATGTATTTATTGGCAGTTCTAGCCAAAAAGGGCAGGGAGAAGCATGAGGGGGGAAATCTGGATAGCTGGGGTGATACGACTTAAACACAAGTTTGTGGGCTTTTAAAACCAGTTCAAAATTTATCAAGGTATATAATTTAAAACATACAAAGGATAGTATAAAGCACTTAACTTTATATTCTTGATGGGCGTGTTCAGATAGCTGTTTTAGCATATGTAGATAATACGAGGCATTTCGTGTTAATTATCTTCATATGTTGCCCTCATTCCATGTGCAGAATTTGGGGTTGTTTTTTCCCCGCAGCACAGATAAAATAGTTGAATAAAAAGGTAAAGGGACCCCTGACCATTAGGTCCAGTCGTGGCCGACTCTGGGGTTGCGGCACTCATCTCGCTTTATTGGCCGAGGGAGCCGGCGTACAGCTTCCGGGTCATGTGGCCAGCATGACTAAGCCGCTTCTGGCGAACCAGAGCAGTGCGCGGAAATGCCGTTTACCTTCCCGCCGGAGCGGTACCTATTTATCTACTTGCACTTTGACGTGCTTTCGAACTGCTAGGTTGGCAGGAGCAGGGACCAAACAATGGGAGCTCACCCCGTCGCGGGGATTCGAACCACCGACCTTCTGATCGGCAAGCCCTAGGCTCTGTGGTTTAACCCACAGTGCCACCTGCTCAAATCGTTGAATACTGTACTATAAAATTACCTCTGGACTATTGTGTTTTCGAGGAACAGTTATAGCAATCCTGCAGTCTCTGAAACAGTAGGCCAGGGGTGGGGGACCTGCAGCTCTGTAGGTGTTGTTGAACTACAACTCCCATGATACTTGCATATTGACTATGCTGGTTTGTGTTGATGGGTATTGGAGTCCAACGACACCTGAAGGCCACAGATTCTCCATCCCTCCTTTTAAGTGCTTCATAAAGGATGCTAACCTTGCAGATATACAAGGTGGCCAGAGAACAGCAGAAGAAAACGTTATCTGTAATGGATAGTTATATGAACTGAATCGAAATCAGTATAGTGTGGGTATTTTTTTTTTTACAAAGGACTCTCGTTGGACTCAGAAAAACAGGAGCATTGTTTCTCAGATGAAGTAAGAATATCAGGGAGACAGCTGAAGTGTGATAATGGATGACTTCCAACTACCCTCAGATTGACTGGATGAATGTAAATTCACATAGTGACAAAAGACTATTTCTAGATACAACGAGTTATTGTATTTTGGAACAGTTAGTCATGAAGCAGACAAGAGAAGGGGCAACGGTTGAGTCTTCTTGGTGGTGTCAGGTCTAGCACCAGTTGCAAGTGTCGTTGAATTGCTTGGAGATGGTAACCACAATGCTATCAAATTAAACGCAGGAGAGTGGGAAATTGCCCAGAGTGTCCAACAGTCACTTAATTTCGAAAGGAGAAATTTTATCAAGAGAGGGAATTGGTTAAAGGGAACTGGAACTGCAATTAGGAGGCTCGTATCCTTTCAGGAAGCTTGGAGGCAATTTAAAACCGCTGTAGTAGAGCCTCAGAATGCATACGTGGATTAGAAGAGGTACAAGCAAGCCCGGGAGGATGCCAGTGTGGTTAAACAGTGGAGTCAGGGAGGCTAGGAAAGATTAGCACAATCAAGCTCCAGTAAAACTAGCTCTGGGTGTTTGCAGTAGAAATCTCCTATGCACAAAGCAGGGTGGTCTAGTGGTTAGAGTGTCGGACGGGGATCTGGGAGACCAGGGTTCTAATCTCCACTCAGCCATGAAACTCATTGGGTGACCTTGGTCCAGCCACTGTCTCACAGTCCTAACCTATTTCACAGATTTTGTTTGTGGAGATTAAGTGAGGATGGAGAGAGCTTTTAAGGTATATTTGTACATGCACCGTAAGATTTTCAGTAGTACAAGCAAGCAGCTGCCTAGGTAGCGTGAAGATTCACTGTCCTGGGGGATTTAAAGGAAAGAGTTGGAGGTGTTTCAAAGGTGTATTGTGGGGTTAGGGGTAGTAATGCCTTGTGTTAGACCAGTGGATTGGACTGGAAAACTAATTTTATGAAGATGGTCCAATAGGAGGTGATATGCCAACTTTGATGGTAACATTTCTGCCTCAGTTTGGGACAGGGTAGACTAACACTTTGTCTCTGTCCTCATTTATGAGTTTATTTAGGGGTTCTCACCCGCCCTCTGTCAACTGGGAAATGGTTAAATATCGCCTTCCCTTGTTGGTATAATATTTCTTTTCCAGTGCTAAAATTAAGTGAATACTTAGAATTGGCTAAACTTACAGACTCAATAAGAAATCATTCAAAGGAGAGAATAAGGAAAGAATGGGCTGTTTTTATAAAATATATGAAAAATAGAGGTTCCCAGAATATCACTTGGCTCAGCGTAGATTAAAATCCCACTGGCAACCAGAATGTTTCTCCACAGACTTACTAATTGAATATAGATATTTAGGAAAAGGAATCATCAAGTATGTTCATGGGAAGCAGGAAGTCATGTTAGAAATCAAGGAGTCAACCCAGAAGTTGAAAATAGATGGCTTGTACTCCCTATGAAGAAGTGTATTTGAAAATGCTTGTTTTTGAGACTTTTTTCGTTTCTTCCCCCCCCCATTGCTGATATGCTTTTTCTTTTTGTTTAATTTTCTGTTCTTTGATGTGTGTGTGTGTGTGTGTACACCCACACATATATATCTTGCCTTCCCTTGCCCTCCAACATTTCTTTGATGAAAATAGTGACATTCTTTTCCATACTCTCCAACATTTCTCAGATGAAAATAGGGATTTCCTATTCCATACCCTACACATTTCTCCGATGAAAATAGGGACGTCACAAGGAAAAGTGGGACACACCGGGATCAAATCAGAGACTGGGATGGCTTCTGAAAATCTGGGCCCATCTCTATAAAATAGAGACACTTGGAGGGTCTATTTTCCCCACCACTTCACCACTGCCCTAATCTGACTTGTCCTCTTGTCTTTTCCCTTCTCCTCCACTGGCTGTTAAGTTTTCCAAAAACATGGGAATGCCCGAAGTTGAATCTCCTGTATCACATCTGTTTTGGCCTAGAGATTTAAAACAAAACAACCAAATTTGAAGTGTGTGGTGTGTTACTGGGATTGAAAGGGGATTCTGAAAATATTAATAAATACCGCTGCTTTCAGGTAAAGTTGCCAAGTCTGAGCTTTGGTATGAAACACAGTACTGTAGTAAGCTTGGTCCATATGGCTGGCTCCATCTAGCGGTTGAACAATATAGTTGTCCCGAATGGAAATTCCACTGGGGGCCAATGTTCTCAGGACGCTTTAAAGAAAGGAAGCGGGGGAAGCCACACTCCAGATTAATGCAGCAAATTGAGGCCAGAGAACCTTAAATTCTCCTCCATTGCCTCCCCACCTCACAACCACTTTTTCTCCTCCCCACCAGGAATTTGCAGCGCTTACTAAGGAGTTGAACTTATGCCGGGAACAGCTGTCAGAGCGAGAGGAGGAGATCTCGGAGCTGAAGGCAGAACGGAACAACACACGGGTGAGCGGGGAAAGGCTCTGGAATCCAGAACTTGCCTGACAGTGCCGCGTTTTGTGTGTTCGTGTTACAGAGTCTCTCCCAGAAATCCCCAGCCTGGTTGTACCCAGACGTTTTGATAGACAACTCCCATTTGCCTCACCCCCAAACATCCAGAGGGTACCAGTTTGGGGAAGACAGGTCTATGTGAGATTTTTAAGAGGTGGATATGGGAGGATGGTGGGATCTTGATGTTTTGACAGCAGTTGAACATCCTTTTTGGACAGATGGCTTCAGGGGGAGAAATGAGGTATCTCCTGCTCCACTATGTTTGCTGCAGCAGGAAACAGAAGGCTTGGGCCCAAAGCTCAGATGGAACAGGAATTAGGGTACTGTGGATTTACCAATCTCACTTACCTGGCCTGTTTTCAAGGCCAACCAGGCAACTCAAATTGAGCGGAGCCTAGTACTTCCACCACCATCCCTCACTGGTAAGTTCTTCTGCAGCAAAGCTGTTGGAAAGCTTACTAGGGAAGAACTCATTCTAAGGAAGCTGCTAATGAAACCATAAAGGTACCTTACAGTAGATCCACCATTGTTCATAGGCTTGGTTCACAGATAACGCTAAGGCATGAGTTAAGCATGAGTTGTCCCATGATGATCAAACAAAAAATGACTTGTTTATCCGAAGCTTGTTTTGATTTCCAGCTGCTCTTGCCTTGTGCCTTTGCAGTCTGGTGAGTTCACATGCAGTGTAGGGCTGCCTACAATGTTGGGGTCTTCCTAAACACAGTTTAAATGAATTACCTAAAAGACCTACTACTTCCTTTCCAACGAAGAGCTTTTATGCTCGCAAGACTAAATGCTTTCCCCTCTGCAGTGACCACAGCTAGATACTCGCAAATTCCTTATCAAGCCCGCCTGTGTTCCTGCAAGCAGGGAGTATCAGATTCACTGGACCATATTCTCTTGGACTGCCCTTTGCACAGCAGACTCCGCAAACAGATTCTGAGCAAGATGCTGGACCTGTGACCCATGGCTCTGACAGAAAGCCAAATGAGGTTCCTCCTAGCGGATAGGGACAAGGACATTACTTCCCCAGTGGCTTCCTTTTTATTCTCTATCTTACCCCAAAGGGTTCTTAATGAATCATCCCTCTAGGGTGAAGCAGAACAATCAAGTGCCTTGTGACCAGTGGTGTAGCATGGGGGGTGCAGGGGGGGCCAGCCGCACCGGGCGCAACATCTGGGGGGGGCGTGCTCGCACTCGCAGCTCTCTGCCCCTACCTGGCTCACTCACTCTCTCTCACTGCAGTGCTGGCTGTGCGAATCCGATCCGAGCCGCTGGGTCGCCGCCCACTGTGGAGGGGGTGGGTGCCAGGCGTGCGGTGCGGAGAGAGAGCAAGGGACTATCTGGGGGAGGGACAGTGCAGCGGCCGCCCAGCGCAGCGCTGAGCGCGGGAGAGAACCACACCAGCCCAGGCAGCAGCAAGAAGAAGCTGGCAGCGGCGGCAGGTTAGGGGTTAGGGGGCGCAAATTACTTGCCTTGCCCCGGGTTAGGGGGCGCAAATTACTTGCCTTGCCCCGGGTGCTGACAACCCACGCTACACCGCTGCTTGTGACCATCGACAGGCTCACTCCTGTCCCTTTTAAATTTATCCCAGTGATTTGAAATGTCTTAACTTGTAATGCCAATAAAGGTATTTGTATTGTATTGTATTGTATTGAATCAAGTTTCATAAGCCAACAACCAACCATGGTTTCATTTAAGCTACTAGGCAGGGCTCACTCATAATGCTAAGCCATTGTTTAATAAACCATAATGGAATAAACCATGGCTGAGTATTAGTCAGACCATATTGTCAGTCAGAACCTGACCATAGCTGAGTACTTGATCTGTCTGATTCATTCAAAGGGACAAGCAAAATAGGTTTTCTTGCACTTATGTTGTAGGGCACTGCATTGAGAAGATTTTCATTGTTCTGGTTCACCACTCTTGAGTTCTGGTTTGCCTATGAGAATTTCTAAAGTTACCTCTGTAATTGGAGCGGGTGAAGTTTGTCGCAACTTCCAGTTGCAACATTCTTCCAGCTGCATATTCTTTTATTTGCTTCTTCTGTGATGCATTTGCGTTTAATGAACTTGGATCATGTGTGCAGTCACATTAAGATTGGTTTTCAAAGCACACTGGAGTGTTTGTCACTGCTTATTGAATGTTCTGACAGATTCATAATTTGTGTACTAATCATTCTGGGGTTGCTGTTTTTTTGGTCTGTTGCATTAAATTAGAGGCCTGTTATTTTTATGTTCCTTATGGGGTGTTCTTTTCTTTTTTCCCAAGGTCTGTTTTCCCCCCTATTAGGGCAGGAACACTCTTTCATTCCCCCTTCTGTTATTATTTTCGCTGATAGAATCTCCTATCACATGTGATAGCCAAACTGCTTCCCCCCCGCCCCCATATCTGCTTGTTGAGAACTCACTCCCTGCACCCCTGTTTGGCACAAAAGTGGCCATTTGGCAGAGGAGGCCATTTTAGAAAAGCAGAGAAGGATCTGCGTTACAATCTGTGTCTGTTGAGATTTGGGTCCCTGTCCATCCCTAGCTATGTACCTGCAGCCTCACTATATCTCCATCAATCCTCAAGCAACGCTATATCTGTCTGTCTCTTCTCCCTAGTTGCTGCTAGAACACCTGGAATGCCTTGTATCGCGACACGAACGCTCCCTCCGCATGACGGTGGTGAAGCGGCAGGCCCAGTCGCCGGCCGGTGTCTCCAGCGAGGTGGAAGTGCTGAAGGCCCTCAAGTCTCTCTTTGAGCATCACAAGGCCCTGGACGAGAAGGTGAAGAGAGGGCAGAGCAACTCTTGACAGGGCAGTGGAGCTGGGCTTGTGGGGGTGTTCTAGGAATTTGCCCCAGGTGCCAAGCCTGGGTACCTGCAGTGTTAGAAACTCAGATAAGATATATAAGCCAGGGGACAATAATGGCTCCTTAAACCAAGGTTAGGGACACGGGTGGCACTGTGGGGTAAACCACAGAGCCTAGGGTTTGCCGATCAGAAGGTCGGCGGTTCGAATCCTCGTGACAGAGTGAGCTCCCGTTGCTCTGTCCCTGCTCCTGCCAACATAGCAGTTCGAAAGCACATCAAAGTGCAAGTAGATAAATAGGTATCGCTCCAGCGGGAAGGTAAACGGCGTTTCCGTGCGCTGCTCTGGTTCACCAGAAGCGGCTTAGTCATGCTGGCCACATGACCCGGAAGCTGTACACTGGCTCCCTCGGCCAATAAAGCGAGAAGAGCGCCGCAACCCCAGAGTCGGCCACTACTGGACCTAATGGTCAGGGGTCCCTTTACCTTAAACCAAGGTTGCAGTCTCCAAAACATAAGGTCCAGTTGCCATTTTGGAGCAAAACAGCTCTAAAGTCTTGCTTTTCAAACGATGGACTGATTGTGATTGATTCTCAGTTAAACATCCGGCTAGTTCAGACGACAACCTTGGGCTAGGTTAAGGGCTTTGAGAACTTAAAGAAGAAAAGTCACTTGATTCAGGGATAGTTCACATATATATTGGCCTATTCCGACTTCTCTTCCTTAATGGCGACTGCTCCTGCTCAGGCTACACAGAAAAACCAATTTGGTCCCAGAAATTCCTTCCAATCGTGCAGATAAAATATAATGGATAGAATTCTACGGGATGGAGTGTTAGTGTGTGAAAACAGTCCAGATTCAATGATCCCCTGATGGTGGAGATGTCAGCCGCCATCCCAGTGCCCAGGCATCTTCACTTGGTTGCAGGTGGTCAAAAGCCAGGTGCAAAATGTGTCTGGCGCCTGGCTCATTTTGAACTCTGGGTACCTGCGGCCTGAAGATGCTGTTGGACTTCAACTCCCATCAGCCCCAGCCAGCATGGCCCAATAGTCAGGAATGATGGGAGCTGTATTTGAACAGCACTGGCAAGGTTTCCCCATCCCTGCTTCAGGGGAAGTGTCACTTGTGCCATATTTAAATCATAACTGCAGCTATTCTGCCGCCAGCCACTATTTCTTCTGGCTTGAACAAAGTGCAGGAGCCAGAACGAGACCATCGGGGAAGCAGTACATGGTTAGGGGAAAATCTGGTCTGTTGCCAAAGGTGTGAAAATACCATGGTTAGCAGAGTTGCATACTGGGGGAGGCAGGGACTGTGGGGATGAAGGAAGCTGGCTGTTTCTCTCCTGCCTGACTAACGCCTCTTCGACTCTCTCTCTCTGGTGCATGGCAGGTTCGAGAACGGCTGCGAGTGGCGTTAGAGCGGGTTGCAGTATTGGAGGAGGAGCTGGAGATGTCCAATCAGGAGGTAGGAAGGAGATTCTGCTCCCGCCTGCAGCGGGAGGTTGGTTGAGATGTGTGCTGTGACCCTCAGGCACTACTGTGAGCCAGACTCTGCCGGCGATTCCCAGAGGTTTGCGAGCTGAGATTCCCCACAAGGGGACTGTGGGTTTGTGGATGCTGGTGTGTGTTACTGACACGGCAACCCCCAGAGATAAGCAGGGAAGGGGCATAACTGGATGCAGCTTGCAAGTCAATGTGGGGGATTGGTCTTGGAACAAAGGTCTTCATTTCCTTCATTCATGAAGGAGATAGGTGAGTCTCTCTTGGAAGAGAATCCTGCTGTTCAGGCACCACCACCGACCAGGCCCTGCCTCTCATACTTGATGCTCCTTTACTGACTTGCACACAGACTCTCTCTACGAATGCTGATGGAGGTCCAAGGTAGATGCAGGCATTCCCCGCCCCGCCCCCATTTATGTGCATTCTACTCGAGCACAATCGCATATGCACGGCGCAAGGAAATAATTAAATTCAAAGCTGGAAATGATGGGTGAGAGCTGGAGAGTCCTTGTGGCTCACGAGGAGACCCTCCACAGACCCTCCACAGAGCCCAAAAAGGATGTCAGTAAGGGCAGAGAAAGCCCCAAAGAGACTGGAGGTGCAGCAGGGCTTTGTTTATGCTGCTCAGCCTCCTCTCCTAACAGCTGATGTGTGGGGTAGCACCACAGCAGCAACTGCTTTCCCATGTATCCTCCAGCCTTCTGCTGGCCCCAGAGCTTCAATTCTAGTTGTGATTTTTGGATACAGTATTTTTGGTATGGATTGAAGAGAGTGTGGCAGAGAGGGTGCTCCCCACTTTACGCGATTTCACTTAAGTGCACAGGGAACGTAACCCCCGTGTAAGTGGGGAGTCCTCTGTACCTAGGGACCATCTTTCTACGCAGGTAGCACTGTGGTCTTGGGCCTCTTGGGCTTGCTGATTAGAAGGTTGGCAGTTCGAAACCCTGCAATGGGGTGAGCTCCCGTTGCTCTGTCCCAGCTCCTGCCAACCTAGCAGTTCGAAAGCATGCCAGTGTAAGTAGATAAATAGGTACCGATGCAGCGGGAAGGTAAACGGTGTTTACGTGCGCTCCTGTTTCTGTCATGATGTTCTGTTGTACCAGAAGCAGTTTAGTCATACTGGCCACATGTCCCAGAAAGTTGTCTGTGGATAAAGGCCGGCTCCCCTGGCCTGAAAGCGAGAGGAGCGCCGCAACCCCATAGTCACCTTTGACTGGATTTAACTGTCCAGGGGTCCTTTACCTTCTGCTGCCCCATTGACAGCAGCAGAGTAGCAGTGGTGGTTCTTTGCAGGAGGAACATAGCCAACTGCGGAAGACACCTGTTTACTCCTCTCATCCTCTATACAGTCGTACCTTGAAAGCTGAACGCCTTGGGAGTCGAACATTTTGGCTCCTGAATGCCGCAAACCCGGAAGTGAGTGTTCCAGTTTGCGAATGTTCTTTGGAACCTGAACATCCACTGTGGCTTCCAATTGGTTGCAGGAGCTTCCTGCAGCCAATTGGAAGCCGCGCCTTGGTTTTCGAACATTTTGGAAGTCGAATGGACTTCCGGAACAGATTCCATTCGACTTCTGAGGTATGACTGTACCTGAGGTCAAGGTTGAAGCTTTTGCATTGCTAACCTTAGCCCTTCCCTGCCCTGAGCCAATTCAATTGCCTCCCCTCCTCCCAGAAGCTACTGCTCAGCTGAGAGGTAGTCACTTTACGGGGTGTGGGGGGGGGAGGAGAAGTCTTATCAAGTCCTGAGTAGCAACCCCTAAGAGTGGCAGAGGATGGACATTGTGTCTTTTGTGTGGGAATTAGACTTTCGTTCTCATTGACAGAGTATGCAAAAGATAGTCCTGGGTCATTTGACTCTTTAGATCTCTTTTCTCCCCTATAAAAACTAAGCAGAACACATAACTTTTGTTTAGTGTACTTGCAGTTGTCAGATTATAATATACAATGCAGGTGGATGTTTTTTAAGTTGCTAATGCATCTTACATAAATTAAACTAACTAACATTTACAGACTGACTGATACTCTGACTTAGAGGCAGACAGCAGCAGCACAACACAACACAACATACCTACTGCTCTAACTGTTAAGACTCACAAGACTGTTAATAACTGAACCAACTAAAATAACGGCCACAGAGTGTACGACATCACAGGGTTCTACAGCCTGTTGTTGTTGTTGTTGTTGTTGTCAGTATTATTTATACCCCACCCATCTAGCTGGGTTCCCCCAGCCACTCTGGGTAGCTTCCAACACATATAAAAACATAATAAAACATTAACCATTTACATATGCACTTGGCATGCTAACATCCCACATTTTGGTGCAGCGCAATGGCTGACATTTAACATGGGCAGCAGTTTCCCCATACTGGAAAGATTCCCTGGTACTGCTGAAGAGACTATTGGGTTTTGGGGGGTTTTTTCCACCTGCCCCCCCCCCACTTCCCACCACTGTCCTGAAGAGACTATTGTTGTCCTAAGCGGATTCCTGCCTCTCTTTCCTCAATTTTATTTTTCATTTCATTTTTTAAATTTTTTAAATTAAGTTTTACATAACAAATTTTAATTCAACCATTAAACTTCAACATCGTCATTCGGGATTCTCTGAATCCTTCAACTCCCCTCTGCCCTTCCATGGTTACCATTATCAACCTTTTTTCAACTGCTTCCCTTATTTTCTTTATTTTTAAAAATAACAATCCATTTTTACCATAGTTTTTTTGTACATTACAAACTAAGTTTTTAGTTTATAAATACATTATAAATTTTGCCCATTCCTTTTTTAATTTCTTCTCTTCTTGGTTTCTGATTTTCCCAGTCAATTTTGCCATTTCGGCATAGTCCATCATCTTCATCAGCCATTCGTCTCTGGTCGGAACTTTGTCTTCTTTCCATCTCTGGCCCAGCAGTATCCGCGCTGCTGTCGTCGCAGACATAAATAGTTGTATAAAATAAAAAGGGCTTTTTATTTTTCATTTTAAACACTAGTGCATCTTCTCCTTCCTTTTCTTCCTCTTCCTGTCTGCAGTCTCTTTCCCTTCGAGAGCAGCTTGCCCGACGCCGATCTGGCCTGGATGACCCCAGCAAAGAGGGAGACTCCCAGATTTGTGTAAGTAGCGCAGAAGGGAATATGGGCAAAACACATGGCTATCACCAACTCTTCTCTTGTGTGAAGGGTTTGTTTGCCTGTGGGAGGTGGATATAGATGCTTGCTTGTATCAGTGAGGTTGGCAGGGACAGTGTTTGTTTGTTTTTGTTTTTTATTCAAAATTAAAAAAACATATCCAGAAACATATCATCCTTATTCCCCCCTCCATTTTTTCTCCCCCCGCCCTCCCACACAAAACCCACCCACCCCCACCCCCGACTTCCCTCAGTTCCATTCTTTGATTTCTCTGAGAATGCTGATTTCTGCATGCTACAAAGTTGTATAGATCCTCAAACTATTTAGCTGATTATTATCAATAAAAAGTTTGTGAATGTTTATTCAAAGCCAGCCAAGGAGTCCAGTTCGCTTTGTTGCATCCTCAAATACTTTGTAAAGGGTTCCCATTCATCTTTAAAGTCACAGTTATCCTTGTCCTGTAGCTTATAAGTCAGTTTTGCCAGTTCTGCATAGTCCATCATTTTTTCTTGCCATGATTCTTTAGTTGGGGTTTCTTCAGTCTTCCATCCTTGTGCTTTTAGAACTCACGTGGCCGTTGTCGCATAGATGAAGATGTTTTTCAGCTTTTTTGGCAGGGACAGTGTTTGTGGCATGCCATAATCCCTTTCCCTTCCTTCTGTTTCTCAGGCCAATGGATCCCTTGAGTTGGGGCGCGGTGGCCGGGAATCTGAGCTAGAGGAGGTGTTAGAGCGCCAGCGAGGAGAGCTTTCTCAGCTAAAGGAGCGACTGACCATGCTTTGCCGGCAGATGGCAGAGCTGGAGGAAGAACTGGCTACAGCCCAGCGGGACCTCATCAAGTCTGAAGAGATCAACGCCAAGCTGCAACGAGACCTCAAGGAGGTAGACGGCCGCAGCTGGAACACTCCATACATATAATTATAATTATTACTGTATTTTTCGCTCCATAAGGCACACTTTTTCCCTCCTAAAATGTAAGGGCAAATGTGTGTGCGTCTTATGGAGCGAATGCAGGCGGGAGGCAGGTGGGAAAAGCCCCCAAGAGCCGCACACACGCTCCGCGCACTCTTTAAAGGGAGCGTGGCTCTTGCGGGCTTTTCCCCGAGGAAAAGCCTGCAAGAGCACACACATACTCCACGCGGCTTGTGAAAGGGAGCGCTGAGCAGAGCCTGGGATGCATACAGGCTCTGCTCAGCGCTCCCTTTAAACAATATTTTTCCCCTTGCATTCCCCTTCTAAAAACTAGGTGCGTCTTATTGTCAGGTGCGTCTTATGGAGCGAAAAATATGGTAATTGCATTTATACAGTGGTACCTCGGGTTACATACGCTTCAGGTTACAGACTCTGCTAACCCAGAAATAGTACCTCAGGTTAAGAACTTTGCCTCAGGATGAGAACAGAAATCGTGCTCCAGCGGCGTGGCAGCAGCAGGAGGCCCCATTAGGTAAAGTGATGCTTCAGGTTAAGAACAATTTCAGGTTAAGAACGGACCTCTGGAACGAATTAAGTACTTAACCCGAGGTACCACTGTATTATTATTATTATTATTATTATTATTATTATTATTATTATTATTACTGACTTTCAACTATAAAATATGTTGAGTGCTGTGGTTAGAATGCTGGGGGAGCCCAACTTTGAAAGCCCCAATTCCTAGGTAGTCTTGGCCCAGGCATACTCTCTCAACCAAACCTACCTCACACGGTTGTTGAGAGGATGGAATGGAAGGAGGAAAAAGCATGTAATGCCACCTTGAGCTCTTTGGAGGAAAGCCTGGAAATAAATGTAGCGAGGAAATGTTTTCAAGACAGCTTGCCATTTCAGTCAAAGAGTAATAATCAAGAATAACAATCCTAAATGCCAAATAAATCGATACAAGTTAGTCTGCTAAGTTGCAAATAAAACAATACTTGATACTAGTTTCTGTTAAAAGCTCAAGCAAAGTTCTGAAACACTTATTTATTTATTTAGTTATTTATCTGCTTCCCATTAACAATAGGTTTTCATGATTATGTACATTTAAAAAAACCGAACCATAAAATATATTTTAAAAACACACAATGAGTTCAGTGAAAGAGGGGGGAAAGTGATGCCTAAGGTCTGAAAGATCTACAATGTGTTTTTAAAACTATCAAGCTGGGGTAGATAAGAAGTCTTCACCTGATGCCAAAAATGGCTACAATGAAAAAGGCCAGGCAAGCCTTTTTGAGGAGGCCGGTGCCCAAGTTGCAGGCTGTTACAGTACTTAAAAGGTCCTTTTTCTGGGAGCCATTGGCTCATAATGCCCTCTTTCAATTTGCCACCCAATTCTCAACTGGTGAATTGGAATGAGGGGAGGGGAAGCATTTCACATTGCCCACTGTTTTGCCCCCAATACCACAGAAGGAGGAGCTTGTCATGGAAGCTTAAAAACAACAATAACAACATCAGGGAAAATCCCATTGGAGGAAACCTGGCAGCCCTGCAGTTTGATGGTGGATTTTTTGTTACAGTACCATGGTAAACACCCCATTCCCCTGAACTTCCACATAATGGCTCAGGGACAAAATTATGCCCCAGCTTTCCAAAGGCTTCATTCCTCCTCCCCCCCAAATAATTTGACTTTACTACAGCCCTAGAGCTGCTCACCCGATTTTTGAGGGTAGGGTCACCCAGAGAAAGGCCTCAGAGAAAGATCTTAATTTCCAGACTGGTTCATATGTCAGCAATATGTTATGGCCACAAAAGAGGCAAATTCAGTGTTGGGAATTATTGAGGAGAGATTGGAAAATACAACAGAATGTAATGTCAATATATAAACCTGTGGCACCCACATGTAGAGTACTGTAGTGTGTACATTTCTGGTTCTCTCCAAAAGAATATTATGGAGTTTTTTTGTTTAAAGGCAAATGAAACAAATGACAACGAAAATGTTCAAGTGACTGAAACAGTCATGAGGAAAGGTTTAAGATGACGATGGGCAGACGCACACACAGCAATTTTATGTGATTTCTCCCTGGCAGTTTAAATCACATTTTAATCAGTGTGTGTTAAAAAGTCTGCCCACAGAGTCTCTCATAAAGAAAAAGAAAAGGCTTTTCAGTTTGTAAGAAACAAGAGATTTGTGTGCAAAATCCAAAAAAGAGGCCTAGCATTAACGCCTCAGTGATGCCTGCACTTGTGTGGGAAGCTTGTTCTTACAACTGGTACCAGCTTTGCTATGGAGCATGACGACTCACAGAGGGGGATTTGTTCGTGCAGCAGAATACAACTCTGGACCCCAAACCACTGCCTAAAAAACAGGGCGGACTCCCAAGAGCACAAGGTTTGGTCATCCCTTGCTTCACAGATCTGGGCTTTTTGATTTAGAAAAGGGGGAAAAAAGACACAAAGGTGGGGTATGACAGAAGTCGGTGAAATTATGAACAGTGTAGGGAAATCGAATAAGTACTCCCTCTCAAAGCTACTGAAACATCAGTTTCACTAAAGCAGAGATGAGGAATCTGTGGCCTTGCAGATGTTGTGGGACTCCGACTCCCATCAGCCCCCGCCAGCATGGCTGATGGCCAGGAATGATGGGAGATGTACCCCAGTAACTTCTGGGAAGCCAAAGATTCCCCATCCCTAGACTAAAACCTCAAGTGACCAGCAATAAGATTGCTGGGTGGGGTTAACAAAGGAATGCAGCAAACTGCTGCTCCCTCAAGTAGACAATATACAGAGAGAGAGAGAGAGAGAGAGAGAGAGAGAGAGAGAGATCTCCACATGTTATTTAGTGCATGCAAGGCACCAAGAGTGACACGGGTGGTGCTGTGGGTTAAACCACAGAGCCTAGGACTTGCCAATCAGAAGGTCGGTGGTTCGAATCCCCACGATGGGGCGAGCTCCCGTTGCTCGGTCCCTGCTCCTGCCAACCTAGCAGTTCGAAAGCACGTCAAAGTGCAAGTAGATAAATAGGTACCACTCCGGCGGGAAGGTAAACGGCATTTCCGTGCGCTGCTTTTGTTCGCCAGAAGCCGCTTAGTCATGCTGGCCACATGACCTGGAAGCTGTATGCCGGCTCCCTCAGCCAATAAAGCGAGATGAGCGCCGCAACCCCAGAGTTGGCCACGACCGGACCTAATGGTCAGGGGTCCCTTTACCTTTACCTTTTAAGGCACCGAGAACCTTCATTTCTTCCACAACTGGCAACTAAAGGAGATATGTGGGAGTTCCCAGTGTGACTTCTCCATCATTCCCTTCTCTTGTCTGGCGGGGGGTGACAGGCTCTAGCCCAGCGGGAGGACATGGAAGAGCGGATCACTACTCTGGAGAAACGCTACCTGAGTGCTCAGAGGGAGGCGACCTCTCTCCACGATGTCAACGACAAGCTGGAGAACGAGTTGGCCAGTAAGGAATCCCTGTACAGACAAGTGAGTCCCTTCCTTCCTGTCTTTCTGTGTCCTCTCCTGGCTGAGTAACCTTGGCTGTTCCCAACACCTCCCTCCTTAAACCTGGTTGTCACAGGCATCCTCTCTCTACTCTTCCTACGCATGTCGGTGGTTGTGAAGTTGCCCCTGTCTCTTTCCTGCGAGTCCCTATGCAGTTCCAAATGACGGGGGTTCATTACAGCTTCCTCCTCTAGCCCACCTTTGGTGGACTTGGAAAATCTCATTTCCGGACTGTTTTATCACCTTCCATAGTTGCACAGGCATCTGAGGCTGGCTTAAGTTCCCCTCCAGGTGCATAAAGCACCCAAATTCCCTGGTTCTCTCCCTGCCCTTCCCTTGTCCAAAGCATCAAGTTTGTTTGGGGTCACTGCTTGGAAGTCATTCATTGGCAAGGCCATCGGACTTAACCTTTTACCCTGCGCAGAGTGAAGAGAAGAACAGGCAGCTACAAGACTGGCTGGAAGATGCCAAGCAGAAGCTTCAGCAGACCCTCCAGAAGGCCGAGACCTTACCTGAGATAGAGGCCCAGCTGGCCCAGCGAGTGGCAGCCCTCAACAAGGTACTTGCTCGATGGGGAGGAAGTGGCCAGCGTGCCATATGGCTGGTGGAGGAAGTGGGCAATGAGGCACACCTGCTGGAATCAGAAAAAAGGGGATCAAATGGGAGTCATGGCTTAACACTCCCCTTCACTCTCTTCTTAGATTAGCCTCAACCAGAGGCAGGGCCTTCTCAACACTGGCTCCGGCCTGGTGGAACGCTCTGTCTCATGAAACCAGGGCCCTGCGGGATCTGATTTCTTTCCGCAGGGCCTGTAAGACAGAGTTGTTCTGCCTGGCCTTTGGCTTAGAATCAATTTGAGTCTCTCCCCCTCTTTCTTTTTTCCTTTCTCCTCCTGTGATGAGGCTGCATTTTAATGTTATATTTTAATCTTTTTTTTAAGTTGTATTCATTCAACTTGTTTTTATTATTGGTTGTTAGGCGCCCTGAGCCGGGCCTTGGCTGGGGAGGGCGGGGTATAAATAAAATTTATATATTTATATTTATTATTTAGGCAGAGGAGCGCCATGGGAATTTTGAGGAGCGCTTGCGTCAGCTTGAGGCCCAGCTGGAGGAGAAAAACCAGGAGCTCCAACGGGTGAGGTCATGATGGGAAGTAGGGCAGGAGTTTGATAGGAAAGTGGGGTACCAGGAATTGGAAGAAAGACTATAAAGTAGCTCATTGGTGGAACATGTTGCTCTGTGTGTAAAAGAGCCCGGGTGTATAGGCACCAACTCTAAGGGGCCCAGACCCCTTCAGCCCCCCCCCATTGACTGTGATGAGATGCCCCAGCCTCTCTCTCTGCCACCACTGCATGAGAGTGCAGGTAAACTCCCCGATCATCCACCTGACTCCCTTTCTCCCTCCTCTCTTCCCCTCTGATGGCCTTGGCCTGAACCCTTCGCCCTACGGGCCCCCCAGCACACAAAGGATTGCTCCTGGGCCAGCCATCGTCCCCCAGTGAGTCCACTTGCTTAGCTTCTCAGCGCCATCCACAGCCCAGGCAATGCTGTCTCCCGCGCCCGGAGCCCAGCTTCCTGGGCTTTGGAAGTCCTGGGCAAGGGAGGGAGGAAGGCGGCACAGCCTCTGCCTCACTCTGGGCTACACTCACCTGGCTCCCGCCTGCCTCCCTCCCTCCTTCCGGCAACCTTCTGGCAGGGCCGGACCCCCCAATATTTTGTTCAAATTTGTGCCCCTGCCCAGGTGCAATCCCCGGCAACTCTAGGTAGGGCTGGAAAAGGCCCCTATCCAAAATGCTGGAGAGCTGGTGCCACACAGTGTAGACAACACCAAAGTAGATGGACCAGTGGTCTGTCTCAGTATAAGACAGCTTCCTGGAATCCGATTTTAGAGAGCTTTTGTGGATACAGAGGCAATAAAGCATTGTAAAATCAAGCAAGGAAGAGGGAGCTGTTGGATGTGAGCAAGGCAAGACAGTAGGAGGTGGAATCAGAGGTGAAGGTTTCTGGGAGGTGTGAGAAAGAGAGAGGCAGGGGTTGTTGCCCTGTCTCCAATGCCTGCTGCTTCCTTTGTTTAAAAAAAACAAACAGGCACGCCAAAGGGAGAAAATGAATGACGAACACAACAAGCGCCTCTCGGAAACAGTAGACAAGCTGCTCTCTGAATCCAACGAACGTCTCCAGTTGCACCTCAAGGAACGGATGGGGGCCCTGGAGGAGAAGGTAGGGTGTGTGGGCTTGTGGTGAGAGGTAGGAACGTGGTTTGGGGAGAGCTGCTTCGGAGCAGCCATATGTCTGCTTGTCCCTGTGCTCGTCAGGTGGGTGGAAATCAAAGGGAGGAACTGTTAGAGCCAGGAAATGTGGCAGGGAGATAAGGATTGGCCCTCTTGAAGGCAAGAAGATGAGGTGTCTCTGGAGCACAGACTTCACCTGTTCAAACCTCTTGAGGTCTTGAAAGGTTGTACTATCTGAAGCCTTGCCCTAACAATTTGACCAGATGAAAGGCCAACAGCTCTATTCACATTCCCTCAGCAACCACAGCTATGGCAGCCATGTTGGTTTTCTGAAGTACAGTCCACTGGCAAGTAGATAAATGGGTACTGCTGTGGCGGGAAGGTAAACGGCGTTTCCGTGCGCTCTGATTTCTGTCATGAAGTTCTGTTGCACCAGAAGCAGTTTAGTCCTGCTGGCCACATGACCCGGAAAGCTGTCTGTGGACAAACGCCGGCTCCCTCGGCCTGAAAGTGTGATGAGCAGTGCAACCCCATAGTCGCCTTTGATTGGACTTAGCCGTCTAGGGGTCCTTTTACTGGGAACTCTGGTTTTGGATTACTGTGAGTAAAGAAGCATGGCCACCATCACAAAAAAACATGATGGCAGCCATGTGTTTTTTAGCCACATTGCACCAAAATGTCCGTTTCCATGTACTTCAGGAAAATAACTGCTAGTTCCAGTCATGGCCAGTGGCGTAGCGTGGGGGGTGCAGGGGGGGCCGGCCGCACCGGTCGCAATATCTGGGGTTAGGGCAAATCCACAGGTTAGGGGGCGCAAATCCACGGGTTAGGGGGCGCAAATTACTTGCCTTGCCCCGGGTGCTGACAACCCACGCTACGCCACTGGTCATGGCAACCACCCACCCAGATGCCAAGCTAGAAGGGAGCCCAGGAGGTTCTCCACCAAGGGCCCTCATGTGAGGGACATTTAGGACTCTCAGTGTTAGGCAATTGCTGTGATGGTTTTGGCTGCTGTTGGGGTTGGTCTTAACAGCAGAGGCAACTGCAGAGAAGAGGCCGCGGCCCTTCAACGCATCTTCAGTCACCTGATGCAGAAAACCCACCTTGGTTGAGCCTTCCATGTGGGATGATGGAGAATAAGGGACATGCAGGAAGGGAGGGAGGAACATTCTGTCAAGGGGTCCTACCTTCATTCTCTTGCTCTCACTAAACTCTTTCCTTCTCCCCCCCCCCCCCCATCAAGAACACACTGAGTGAAGAAATAGCCAACATGAAGAAGGTTCAGGATGAACTACTGGCAAACAAGGTGAGGCTAATTGTGGCTGAATTACTATCAGAGAGGGTGAAATTCACTAGTCATGAAATCCAGAAGGGAGGAGAATGTCCTGAATTTGCGGGGTGAGCTAAGGGCTAGAGGAAGAGGAAGGGAAACTTCTGGGAGTATCTGAGGGCTAACAAACTGAGGCAGAATCCTGCTAAGATGGAGGCATTGTGGGTGAGTGGTTTGCCTGTTTGCAAGCTGGATAGTTTATCAGTTTGGGTCAGGAATGCATACAGAAGAAACAGGTGCATAGTTTTTGGGGTGTTCCTAGATGCATCTCTTTCACTGAAGGCTCAGGTAACCTCCGTGGCAAGGAGCCCCTATTATCAGTTTAGGTTGGTATGCCAACTACACCTTTTCCTGAACATGAGTAGCTTTGCCACTGCGACTCACGTTTTGGTAACCTCACGATTGGACTACTGTAATGCACTTCGTGTGGGGCTTCCCTTGAGACTCATCCAGAATGATGTGGCCAGGTTGTTGAGTGGAGCACCTAGAGATGGGCATTTTCCACTATTGCCCATATTCTGTGTAATACCCTTCCCTCTGTCATATGTTGTTGGCATCCATCTGTCTTGGGGGTGAAGTCAAACTTCTGCGTCAGCAGCCCCGAAGTAACCTCTCTGGGCAGTGTGTATGGGGGTTCTGGGCTGTCCAGACGACAAGACCTGCCTATCAGCCTCAGCGATGTGGTCCAAAAGAAAGCAGAGCTATACCTTTGGTACCAGCTTGGCTGCAGGAGTTGCCAGAAGGAGGCGTACAAGGCACTGTCCAACGATCTTAGGGACTCGGGATTTGTGTAGAGTTTCACTCCTTAGCCTTTTACACTGGTACCTCTGGATGCAAACGGGATCCGTTCCGGAGCCCTGTTTGCATCCTGAAGAGAACACAACCCGCGTCTGCTCGTGCGCGGGTCGTGATTCACCGCTTCTGCGCATGCGCGTGACGTCATTTTGAGCATCTGCATATGCACGAGCGGCGAAACTCGGAAGTAACGCGTTCCATTACTTCCGGCTCGTCGCAGAGCGCAACCCGAAAATGCTCAACCTGAAGCAACTTTAACCCAAGGTATGACTGTATTACACTCTTCTGTGTTCAGCTGTTGTATGCTGCTTAGAGATAAATAAAATATTTTAGAAATACTATATCTTTAAAAAAATAAATATGATGGAGGGCTTTGAAGTCTGCTAGGTTGCTTCCAAGTTTTTGTTTTTTTTAAATAACAATTTTTATTAGTTTTCAATTACAATAATCCAATAATAGCCTCATTATAACAATGCCAAATTATAATACAATTACTAATACCAATCATTCAGATGCCCCACGTGCTAGAATTAATGGTTTGATGATTTACTTTATTTCTGCGTTCCAAAATCTTATTAATTTCAATTACACTCCAGTCAAACTAACAATCCCTTATACAACAACTGCAATTCTAACGACTTCCATTTGTATTGACACATTAAATAAACATACGGGTGAAGCATTCAAACGATATACTTGTTCTTCCTGTGTGCGGTAGTTATTCTGTCCTTGATGTTTCTTCTTGTCCTTGTAAAATATTATGTCTCTCTTTTTCTGGTTGTTGCTGTTGCTTCCAAGTATTGATGGCCTTCTTTGCACATGTCCTGCAGGAACAACTCTTAGCTGAAATTGAGAGGATGCACATGGAGATAGACCAGTTACGCGGGCGACCTGTCTCTACCTACTCCCGGTAAGAAGGCTCCTCCCCCTCTCAAATTACATTAACCGGTTTAGTGCAGCCCTACCCACAAAATGTCAGGATTTCAAGAAAATCTTGTTACATGGCTTCCAACGGGCTGAGTACCTGAAAGTCTTATTTGGTTCAGGGGGGACTGGTGGGATAAAGCCCCTTTACTTGCATGGTGGACACCCTCTTCCTGACCATCCTTGCTCATGCTTCTCATTTTTCCTGCTCCACGGAGGTCCCTGCCGGGCAGCGCGTTGGAGCTGCGTTACTCCCAGGCGCCCACGCTGCCCGTGGGGGCCCACGTGGACCATTACAGCAGTGCTGGTGTGGCAAGACGTTCAAAGAAGGGCCGCTGGACCGTCAAGGATGAAGCTACCAAGGTACGGGGTTGCTGTCTAGGGCTGGGCATGAGCTCTGAAGAGGGCGGGACAGGGCACCCGGAACTGGCCCCATACATTTTGGCATGTGGGGCGAAGCACAAAATGGAAGCTCCCACCCACCAGGGAAGACGGGGGGTGGCAGAAGATCAACATCAGGAACAAGGGTGGGAAGAGGCCATCGGCGCCTCCGATTCACCAAGTGGCCGCTGTAGAGGCTGCATTGGGAGAAGGGGGCTGCCAAGGGGGTGGGCACATCGGCCTCCAAACAGTGTGCCGCAGCTGTTGCTGCCCCCATGGCAGCAGCCATGGGTGATGCATTCCTTGGAGTTTGGATCTGCTGCCCCTGCGAATCCTGCTGCCTGAGGCAGTTGCCTCACCTTGCCTCATGTGTGGGCTGGCCCTGGGGGCACCCAAAAAAAAGAGAAAGGAGTTGGTTTGGAGTGCTGGGATGGACCTTTATATCTACGGGACTGCCTCTCCTGGTATGCCCCACGGAGGACCTTAAGGTCCATAAATAGCAACACCCTAGAGGTCCCGGGCCCTAAGGAAGTTAGATTAGCCTCAACCAGAGCCAGGGCCTTCTCAACTCTGGCTCCGGCCTGGTGGAACGCTCTGTCTCATGAGACCAGGACCCTGCGGGATCTGATTTCTTTCCGCAGAGCCTGTAAGACAGAGTTGTTCCACCTGGCCTTTGGCTGAGAACCAGTTTGATTCCCTCCCCCTCTTTCTTTTTCCTTTCTCCTCCTGTGAAGAGGCTGCAACCTAATGTTTTAATGGTGTATTTTAATCTTGTTTTTTAAATTGTATTTTAATCAACTTGTTTTTATTATTGGTTGTTAGCCGCCCTGAGCCCGGTCTTGGCTGGGGAGGGCGGGGTATAAATAAAATTTATTATTATTATTATTACTAGCAAAGGTTTAGTGTTTGTATCACTGGATTAGAACACTTAACTTTCCAGTTGCATTACAGTAGGAGCCACAATTGGCAATGGTGGCAAAGGAGATTTCCAGAGCAACAAAGCTATCGCTGCCATAAACTCTTCCAGGCCCTACCACCCTCCCTGCATCCGACAATTCATTTTCGTTCCTTCTTGAGCCTGTGATTTTCCATTCCCCATCTATGCCTTTTCAGTGGTGGCACTGAAAATGTGGGATGCCCTCTCCAAATATGGAGGCCTCCCAAACTCCATCTATTTTCGTTTTTAGACATCCGTTAAGGATGTTCTTGTTCTAGTGTGCTTTTTAACATACGAATTTTTTAGCCTGCTAATCCGCTGTATCCTGCTTTTAATGTGGCTGTTGTTTTAAGACATCTGTTTTCATCCCGATTATCTTTTAACGTTTGTCCATGTCACTATTCTTTATGGCGAGTTTTTTATCAGGTTCTTTGTGTATGTGTGTGCATGATCTAAACAGAAAAGTGGGGCGGAAATAAAGAAAAAGGCCAGTACTAGACACTCTTGTGGATTCGTGGCTTTAAATGGATAGTGCAATGGGGCCTGACAGGAGGAAATGTTGCTTGTGGCAGGGCAAATGGTATAGAGTAGTAGTTACATTACTTTCTCCCCTCACATTTTTTTTCTTTCTCTCTCTCTTTTCAACCTCAATTTCCACTGGACACCCGCCTGGTGAGTATCCCTCTTGACATCGTTTTTGTGGCAAAGGCTGAGCTCACAGCAGTGCAGTGCCAGGGATCAGGGCAGGGGGTGAGGCGAGATGAGGGCCTTGGTTTCCATAGCAACCATGGTCCCATCACCACCCAACTGAAGTCTGTGCTGCCTTTGAGGGGTTTTGCTGTTCTCTCTGGTGGCTATCCAAATATGTCACGGGGCAAATGGACCACACCCCCTCCATTTCCCTTCTTCTTGCTCTTCCTCTGCAGGTGGAACCTTCTCAGGAGTGGGAACGCGCTCAACAGGCAGCTGGAGGCCCTTTCGAAGGCGGCTTGGACGGCTCAGATGAAGACGAGCGGGATCCTCTCTTCAGCTCAGCCGACCTGCTCTCCCCCAGTGGGCAGGCTGATGTGCAAACCTTGGCCATTATGCTACAGGAGCAGCTGGAAGCCATCAACAAAGAAATCAAGTGAGTTGTCTCACTTACTTTGCAGCAAGCCTGTGCAAGTATTTTCCCAAGATGCACCTCTTTTCATTCCTGTCATTGAACATAGATAATTGCATACCCTCCAACATTTCTCCAATGTAAATAGGGATGTCCTATTCCATAATAACAATAACAACAGCAATAACGTTATTATTTATACCCTGCCCATCTGACTGGGTTACCCCAGCCACTCTGGGTTGCTTCCAACATATATAAAAACATAATAAAACATTAAACATTAAAAAAACTTCCCTAGTCAGGGCTGCTTTCAGATGTCTTCTAAAGCTTGTATAGTTACTTATCTCCTTGGCTCGGGAAGATACCCTCCAACATTTCTCTGATGAAGATAGGAACATCCTTAGGTAAAGTGGAACATTCTGGGATCAGTTCAGAAACTGGGATGGCTTCTGTAAATCCGGGACTGACCCTGGAAAATAGGGACACTGTGATAATGCCTTGTTTATTCCTAAATTTAGGGTATTTGATTCAGACTGAGTTGATTTGGTGTTCAGGAAATCGATGGGGCTTGTTAGTCTTGACAACTAACTTTTCATATTGATTTCAGTGGGACCTCAGTGCAAGTAACTTAGTCTGGATACAACCTAGAAGTTTTGGTTTTTGTTTAAAATGCACATTATTCAGGTCATCTTAGCGTAGATTACTGATACACTGCAAGTTGTTCTGTTCTTTATGGACAGTTAATAGAGCCTTGTTTACTTGTCCAGTTGTAGCTGGTTGAAAGCACGTCAAAGTGCAAGTAGATAAATAGGTACCACTCTGGGGGGAAGGTAAACAGCGTTTCCATGCGCTGCTCTGGTTTGCCAGAAGCAGCTTAGTCATGCTGGCCACGTGACCCGGAAGCTGTACGCCGGCTCCCTTGGCCAATAAAGCGAGATGAGCGCCGCAACCCCAGAATCGGTCACAACTGGACCTAATGGTCAGGGGTCCCTATATATATATATATGCATATGCACACACCAGCAAAGGGTGAGCAAGCAGTAAGTTTCTAGAACTCATGAGTGCAAATTTATTTGGGAACCTGGATTAGGAAAGCACAATAAATGAAGCAAAAGGTATTTAGATCCACTTTGTTTACTGAGTGAAGATTTCAAAAAGGGCAAGGTACAAAGAGAGAGAACAGATGGCCGTGATTATCCCAGAATTGCTCACACTTTACCCCTCTGCTCTCCTTGCAAGGCTGATCCAGGAGGAAAAGGAATCCACAGAACAGCGGGCAGAGGAAATTGAGAGCCGGGTGACCAGCGCCAGCTTGGACGGATCCCTGGGACGCTACCGCTCGGGCACTTCCATCCCCCCCTCTGTCACCAGTTCCACTCTGGCCAGCCCATCTCCCCCCAGCAGCGGCCATTCTACTCCCCGCTTGGCACCTCACAGCCCTGCTCGCGATGGAGAAAAAATGGTGTGTTGGGAGGTGGGCCAGGGACACAGTGGGCCTTGTCCGCTTCCTCTGTGCTTTCATTTTTGAAAGATTTCTCCTCAGGAATCTTTGTGTTGTGTGCGTTTAATCTTAAATGAGCACATGGAAGCCCCTCGTTCGCAAATGATTGGTTCGTCTGGTCCAGTATGCTGTCAGCAGAGCAGCCCTTTAAGGCCTCAGGTGGAGGGTCTTCTGGGCCTTTCTGCCAGTAATCCTTCAATTAAAGGTGCCAGAAAATGAAGCCCACTCAGGGGTTGTGTGCCTCAGAATAATAGAAGCCTGGGTGGCGGCTGACTGAACGACTTGTGGGCCTCCTAGAGGTATCTGGATGGTCATTGTAGGAAACAGGGTGGTCCAGTGGCATAGCCATCAACTGTCCCTTATTTGGCGGGAAACTCCCTTATCCGAGTGCCGTGTCCCGCTGCTGTCCCTTATTGATGATGTCCCTTAAATTTCCCGGGTTTCAAAGGAAGCAGCTCCTCTCCCTCCCTCCCTGCCGGCCAGGGAGGAGGGAGGCTCCAGCTGTGTTTCTTGGCTGCGTTGCTCACCCAATATGGAGTCTAAGAACGACTTGCATGCCTTGTGCTGATCAAATCAGCCACATTGCCTGGGGACTCGCCTTTGCTCAGTGCTTCCCAGCGGAGAGGTGACGGTGGTTTCCCTTGCTGCATCCCCTTTGCTGGGTTGCTGTGCTGTGGGAACCACCGCTTGAGGCTTCGTTTTGGCTGCTGGCTGGGCTTTCTGCCTTTGGCTCAGAGGGGCTCAGACGTTGAACATACCTGTGCCCTGAAAATCCCTTATTTTGGCTGCTGATCCTCTATTTTTGAGGCTGCTGGTCCCTTATTTTCAAATCTGTAAGTTGACAGCTATGTCTAGTGGGCCTGCTCATTCGTTATGGACATGAGTAGGAACGAGATTAGGAAAGTGAGGGTGAGTGGATGAGTGGACTCCATAATGTTTGCAGCAGGCCACTGAGGCAGAATCAGTGCAGTTATCAGGTTGGGAGGGTCATAAAGTTGTCAGCCTCTCTTGGCTTGAGAGATTCCCAGAGTGGCAGCCTTCCCTTTTTCCTTAGCAGCACCATGCAAGTCTCTTTCCTTCTGCCTCTTTCCCCTCCCAGCAGAACCACGTTGCCAAGGAAGAGGGGCGAGGGTCCGAGGAGAAAGCCCTGGCCTTGTGCGAGCCCCCGGCTCCCTCCACCCCCCGCACGATGCGTCTTGAGCGCATGACCCAAGCCTTAGCTCTGCAGGCTGGATCCCTGGAAGACGGGAGGGACCTGAGAACCAGGTAGGTTGCAAGGGGTGGGACAGGACAATAGGGATCTTTTAACATATTATTCAGGCCACTTCTACCAGTGTGAACATAACTGGAGCCTTTGGTCTTCCTCTGAGGTCTTCCTCCAGGTTCCCCTCTCTCATGGAGGTTTTTTGGGGGGGGCAATGAAGGAGAGAGACTTTTCAGTTGTGGCTCTCTTCCTTGTGGAATGCTCTTCCCAGTGAGGTCCACCTGGCACTATTATTATTATTATTATTATTATTATTATTATTATTATTATTATTATTATTATTATTATTATTATATTATGGGCTGTCCCGTGAATCCGCTGGATGAAATAGCGGAAGAACGTTGCCTCAGGAGAGTGAGGAAAATTCTCAGGGATGATTCACCTGCCCTTAGGCAGAAGATATAGAAGCACGATTAGTCGCACCAACAGGGCAAAGAACAGCTTCTATCCATGGGCTGTTAGGCTGCTGAATGAAAAGATAACAGGGCAACTAACTTTCAGGTTTGGTGGGTGTGCGTCAGTAAATGAGGGGAATTAAGACTAAGAGAGCTGAGTGGGGGGTGCTCGTGTAATCTCACTGTATACAAGTTGTACAAGTGACAATAAAGTATTTCTATCATTAATGTGGTTTTGGCGCCAGGTAAACGCGCACCTCTTTTGATGGATTATGCTTAGCAGGGGTTGGAGTGATGAGGCCAATTGACAGGGAGGAAGATCTCCTTTTAGGTTCTCATTTTAGGGTAGGAGCCTCTCTGGAGGAGCAGGCCTTTCTTATTTAGAAATAACCCCTTTATTATCCTGTCCATCTCTCTCTCTCTCTCTCTCTCTCTCTCTCTCTCTCTCCATCCACCTCCTTCCATTGTCACAGCCTGGGGTCCGATGCCACCAACAGCAGCCAGGACTCCTTGCACAAATCCACCAAGAAGAAGAGCATCAAATCTTCCATCGGGCGTCTCTTTGGCAAGAAGGAGAAAGGGAGGCTGGGGCAGTTGGGCCGTGAGTCCCCCTCGCTTGGTATGCCTTTCCCACCCCAGAGCCTCAGTTCTGTTGTCGTTCCCCCGCCCTCCTGCCCGCCGTCCACATCCACTTCCTGCCTTTCCCTTCAAAAATGAATTATTTCACATGTCCCTGTGGAACCAGGCATCAGGAACCTGTGGCCTTCCCAGTGTTGCTGGGTTGCATCTCCCATCATCACTAACCACTGACCCTGCTGGCCAGCTAAGGCTGATTGCAGCCTTGCCTGCTATGGAACCTGGCTGTTCCAACTATCAGTATTAGGAACTCGCAAAGAGACCTCTTGCCCCTCTGTCTCCCCACAAGAACGTTTCTCCTCAGTAACCTCTACTTGTGTGCTTATTATAGAATCCTTTAAGTTTCTAGCCCTCAAGATTTTTGAATCCAGTGTCGAGCCTGGCACCAAAAATTCCAGTTTTTGGGGCACATGCCAGGCCTCGGATAACCATTGTGGCCTTCTGAGCTGGGGTTCGCTTGTGAGCGCCACTGTTCTGTAGGTCTCAATCCCAGTCCCTGGGGCCCTTTCCAAATAATCATCTCATCGCAGATAGGAGGAGAAGGATGCTGTTCCTTTGCGCAAGACTTCTGGAGGAGCTCAGGAGAGATTCATGCTGTCTATGAACTCTTCAAGAGTCTTCCATGTCATAAGGGACCATACTCACACACAATCTCTATGTCATGCAAAGGGCCTTAGCCGAGAGCAGCACAACAGGACTTGGTGGGCAGCAGGTGGAGGGGACTGCTTGTTCATAGCAACCCCATTCTGCCCACTGATGCATCTCTTGCCTCTGGACCCCAAAAAACCTTGGCACTGATGGTAGCAAAAATGTCCAGGGATCCCCTGTCCCATAGTTGCAGCTCCCTCTGGCCTTTGATGCTGCTTGTGCCAGAACACTCAGAAATACTAGCCCTGTTCAGGTCTTCTAAATCTCTCAGGCAGTGAGAGAGAGCGCAGAGGTGAGCATACTAGTTCAGCGTGTGCTTCACCATCCCTGTCTCCCCAAGTTGGAGGGATAACATCTTAAGTGGAGAACATTCCTGTAATTCCACCCCCTGTGCAGTGGCGTAGCGTGGGTTGCCAGTGCCCCGGGGCTGCACAGAGAGGGGAGGGAAATGAATGGAGTACGCATGTGCATTAAACTGCCTAACAGCGTCCACATCGCCCGGGACATCACAGGCGCAGGGTTAAGAAAAGAAGAGTCATTCCATTGTCTGAAGAAGTCACATTCTGGCTCACATGGAGAAGCTGTTCTCAATGGAGCCCAGCGACAGAAGCACAGAGCTGCATTGAGGCAGTACCGAGTGTTGACATTTTGCACCTGGTGCAACCACCTCTGTGCCCCCATGCTATGCCACTGGCCCCATGCCATTTAGAACCCTTGGAAATCAGGGTTCTAGAACAACCAGGGGAACCCACACGAGCTGGAAAGGTTCCCTGTGACAGATGTCACCCCTCCAACTTGGGGGCAACAACAGCAGTTTGGGGTATAGGGCAGAACTAGCACATTCACCTTCGCCACCCCAGCTCTCTCACATGAGTCATTGGGAATGCCTGAATGGGGCTACTGGCCTCATGATGGAGGAGATTACCAGAGCGGATGGTCTAGGGTCCGCATGCCATTCTCTGTTCGTAACTCGCCCATCTTTCTCCCTAGCTGGGACACCGTCAGACGAGATGTCGCCTGCAGATCCCCTGGGCCTTTCCAAACTGTCGGGACCAGTGGACAAAGACCGTAGGAACAAAAAGAAGTGAGACGTGGGCAGGGGTAACTGGCTGCAGGTGGCAGGGGTAGGGCAAGAGGTGGGAGATTAGCAGGGTGAAGAGCTTCTCAGGACATGGGCTTGCGAGACCTGGTTGCGCTGGTTTGTGGATGAGTCACAAACACGCCAGACACCTACCCCCCTCAGCTTCCTGCCTGTGAATTGAGCATGAGTGTAAGTTTTCACTTGGGCTTGTTGTGCTGATGAACAAGGACTGTACAGTCGTACCTCGGAAGTTGAACGGAATCCGTTCCGGAAGTCCGTTCGACTTCCGAAATGTTTGAAAACCAAAGCACGGCTTCTGATTGGCTGCAGGAAGCTCCTGCAGCCATTCAGAAGCTGCGGAAGCCCTGTCAGACATTCAGCTTCCAAAAATCGTTCAAAAACCAGGACACTCACTTCCGGGTTTCGATAGTTCAGGAGCTGATTTGTTCGGGGGCCAAGGCGTTTGAGATCCAAGTTACGACTACTGTAATGTCGAACTTTTAAAATTCCAAAAGGAACGCTTGGAGCATCCAAGTACATTTGCGTTGATGGCTGGATTTGGGAAAAGGGGAATTGGTAATTAATTATTTTTATTGTTGTTTCATCCATGTTTATCTCTCTCTCTTAAGACCATGGTTTTGAAGCGGCGCACAATAATATTTCCCCCAAAAAAAGATGCTGTAGAGAAAATCCATTTAAAATTCATAATAGAAGCAGAAAAAGTTCCTTAAAATGCCCAGTGAAATAATTTTAAAAGTCTTTGTCAAGCAACAGAAGTTCAAACAATATGGAACACACAGCTCTGGGTACATACAGGCCGTAGGTCTGAGCCATGTGGGACAACCAATAGAGAATATATAATTGGATGTAGACACCCCTTGGATTTTCAGATCTTATTTCTCTTTCTCGCAGGCATGAGCTGTTAGAAGAAGCTTGTCGGCAAGGCCTGCCCTTCGCTGCCTGGGACGGGCCCACTGTTGTCTCGTGGCTGGAGGTAATGAGGAGGGAAGGGAATGCGGGCTGCAGCAAGGAGAATTTACACTGAGCTATGTGGATGGGGCAGAGAAGGCAGATGTTTAATCATGGGACGCAAAGTGAAAAACAGCCCCAGCCCCAGTCCCAGCAGAATCTTTTGGGCACCAGTTAAAGCATGGCTGAAGGCCTTATTCCCAAGCTGCATGGCGGCAAACCCTGCTTTGCCACTGAACAGATACACTCCACGAAGAGCTATAGCCAAATAACTGCTGGGGGTGGGCACTGGTGGAGGAAGAGGAGTGCGGGAGGAGCAGACAGCCCCCGGCAGCGCGATCCCGGTGGGGTGCCATCGCCTCCCCTGCAGGCAGCGTGCCACGCCCCTGGGATGCGCACCAGTGCCACCCTGTCTGCTCTCTGCCCTGGCAGTGGCGTAGTGTGGGGGGTGCAGGGGGGGCCGGCTGCACCGGGCGCAACATCTGGGGGGGGCGCGCTCCCACTCGCAGCTCTCTGCCCCTACCTGGCTCACTCACTCTCTCTCACTGCAGTGCTGGCTGTGCGAATCCGATCCGAGCCGCTGGGTTCGCCGCCCACTGTGGAGGGGGTGGGTGCCAGGCGTGCGGTGCGGAGAGAGAGCGAGGGACTATCTGGGGGAGGGACAGTGCAGCGGCCGCCCAGCGCAGCGCTGAGTGCGGGAGAGAACCACACCAGACCAGACCAGGCAGCAGCAAGAAGAAGCTGGCAGCGGCGGCAGGTTAGGGGTTAGGGGGCGCAAATTACTTGCCTTGCCCCGGGTTAGGGGGCGCAAATTGCCCCGGGTGCTGACAACCCACGCTACGCCGCTGTGCCCTGGTGCTGGAGCATGAAGCTCCACCATTGGGTGGGGGGCAGTTGTCGGGACTGCAGCGCATAAGGAAAGTCTGGATGCTCGCCTGCCTCCAGTCCCATTCCTGATTTTCCTCTCTCCTCTCCTCCAGCGCATGGCATTTACATTTTTAAAAAGACCACTTGCAACTTCCAAGTATTGTACAGGCTGCGACCATTTTGCATGGGGGTTCTGTTCCCAGCCCCCATGTGTGTTGGTAGAGCATGTATGAGCACGCTCCATTCTGCCCCGCTCCCGTTCCACCCCACTCCCACTCTTGCATTCTTTTGGGTCCAAAATCAATGCGGCGACGGCGCATCAATTGGACACGCCCAAAATGGTTGCTGCCTGTATTTTTCAGTAGGGCCAAACTGGGTGTACTCTTTACACGATTAGCAATTTTAGAGCAAGCAGTTGGTGTGTTGAGCACAATTCAGACTGAGCCCCTGGTAGGGCCAAAATAGGTGAGTTTAGCCAGGACTCCCGCACCTGCCATTTTAATGATGATGATGATGCCATTGCTAGTTTTGGTGCTTAGTAGGTCAGTTATTTTCTTAACTTTGTTTCTTAAAGGCAGACCTTTGCTAGAAGGGGAGCTGTGGGAGTCTCAAAAAGAGCAATAGAAGAGAGATTTTAGGGGTTCTGTTTTCCCCAGAGCTGCACAAGCATGACCTCTCCTTAACCACCTTTCCCCTCCCATTTGCTCTTGACAGCTGTGGGTCGGCATGCCAGCCTGGTACGTGGCCGCCTGCCGCGCCAACGTGAAGAGCGGCGCCATTATGGCCAACCTGTCGGACACAGAAATCCAGCGGGAAATTGGCATCAGCAACCCGTTGCACCGGCTCAAGCTGCGACTGGCCATTCAGGAGATGGTGTCGCTGACCAGCCCCTCGGCCCCCGCCACTTCCCGCACGGTGAGTGAGGGCCTGCTTCTTCCGTCGCCCCTTCTGCCGGAGGACCTGAGACCAGTGAAGTTGGAATGGTTTCTTTCATTAAAAATAATAATAATACTGATAGACATCTTCTTTCTTTTGCTGCTGCTCTTGCTAGTCTACTGGGAACGTGTGGATGACGCATGAAGAGATGGAATCTCTCACCGCCACAACAAAGCCAGTAAGTGCAGCAGCTGTGCGCATGCTGCCCTTGTGCCCACTTGTTTCCCTGTTCCAGGATCTTACCTTGCTGTTCCTGAGCAGCAGGCAAGACTAGCAGCTGCCTTCTTCCTCTGCACGGCGTTTAGGGCATTGTGGTGGCACTGGGTATGGAGCTGAGGCGGGCACCTTCTCAAAGCCTAATAAATGCTCGTCCGGCTTTGGGAAGAAGGCGTGAGGGCTCTGACAGGACCCTAGAGCCATTCTACATCCTTCCTAAAGCCGAGAAAGCATCTACCAGGCTTTGGGAAGGAGGACGGAGGGCTCTAGGACCCTTCCAGAGCCTTGTGCCTCCTCCCCAAAGCCTCCAGGCTTAAGCCAGTGCCGCGAGGGCTGTGGGAAGGGCATCAAATGTTGGCCTTGTACAGGGTGGCATATTACCAAGGTCTTCCCATGCAGCTTCCTCTGCTGCCTGCTGCCTTTGGGGTCATCTCGCTCGAAGGAACTCTGCGGACCCTTCCTCCGAGTGTGGCATTGTTAGCAAAGCGGCCTTGGGAGAACGCCTGCGCCGCTGCCACGTTTGCGGCAGCAGATACTGTTAAAAAGCTTCAGAGCGATAAACTTTTGAACAGGCGCTCCCCAAGGCCACCTTGCCCACACATGCCTTGCTCTGGGGAAGGCCCCTTCCTCATGTTAAGACGCAGCTGAGTGACACAGACAGCACTTTAGCAGCCTGGCAGCTCCTTTGCTGCAGTGGCAGGGCAGTGGCAACACTCTAAGAGTCCTAAGGAGAGCAGCTGCGGAGCTGGAGATGGTGGCTGCTTTGCCAGGGGTGTTGGTGGTCAGCTGGCTGGCCGGCCAGCAAAAAGGTGGTGGGCAGCTAGGCAGGCAGTAGAAGCAGACAGGTTAAGTGAGGGCACCAATATGCTGCCTCTTCCACCTGCTGCCTGAGGCAAGAGGCTCACTCAACTAATAGGTGGGCCGGCCCTGTGTGTGCATATGATGGCGTTTGTATGCACCTGGGAGGTCAGAAGATGGCGCTTGCCTATTTCTCTGGGGACTTACTGGGTCCTTCTTGCAAGCGGACGCTATTTATCCCTTTCTCTCCTTCTGTTGTTTTTGCAAGAGTGGGTTCTGTGCTTCCTTCATGCATATAGAGGCAGGTGGAGGGCACTTGACGATGGCACTCTAACTTATTTCTGGTACAAATCTAGCGGGTGGACAGATCAGAAAAGTCCATAGTCATTTTGTGTTGCCACTTTTAATGCTTTGGTGTGCTTTTTAAATAAAGACAGCTTGCAGGTCAAAGGTTAGCACACCATGTGCTAGGTTTCTGCTTGTAGGGAGCTGGTGGCGTATATGGGTGTTGTGAACAAACAGAATGATCCCAAAATATGATCCTAGCTGTATTTTAAGTGATGCAACCTATTCTGCCAAATGAGGACTCCTGTTCATTCTTCTGCATGTGCAGAGTAGGCCTGGTCTGAGATCAACTGAGACATTCTTAACTCTGAACTGTCAGTGGTCACATGTGCAATCAAACTGTGTTTAACCCTGCCTTAACAATTCCTTTCTGCTTTCCTTCCTGCTTTCCATTTAACCTCTATCCAGGAGACAAAAGAAATCAGCTGGGAGCAGGTATGAGAGGGATCTGCACAATAGCCCTCTCTGTCCTTGCATGCCTACTTGTCTGTGGAAGAGGAGGGGGTGTGGGTTGTTTTTTGTTATTGGAGAGCGTAGGGCTGGGGGAATCTGCAGTACTTCAAGAGAATGGGTGGTTCTCCCATTGTGTAGATTCTCCTGTTTCAGTCTGTGGCAGAACCAACAGTTCCACCGAATTCAATGGCCATCTCCCCTTAAAGCAAAAGGACTTCCCATTGTATAACACATTTAAGGATGTTCTGTGCGGTGTTTTGTTTGAACAAAATTATTAGCACAGGTGCCCTGTGTTCCATGTCTATTTAATCCGGGATGGCTGCGTTTTGGGACAGAGAAAGAGCATTACAGATCTGTTTGCACCCTTTTCTTTCTTTTGTCCCTCTCATTGTATTGCAAGTGTCCGCCTGCTCTTTCTATGCTTTCTGGAAGAGGCCATCTGTGATAGGATGGCGCGAGAGCTGCTTCACACACCACCAGGGATAGGGGGAAAGGTGGGGGATCCAAGACACATAATACTCTGCTTTGGGGAATGGGTGAAAGGGGAACTTGCCCATCTGCCCTGGGCTGAGATGCGCAAGTTCCAACAGTGCCCAGAACCCACGCTATCTTGTCGCAAGAAAGAGGGGCATGTTCCGCTCTCCGGGAATCACACTGGAATTTAGGGAAAGCACTAATGTCTGTTGCTCAGTGATCTGCTACCTTCGTTGCACTGTAACGTCCACTAAGTCTATAAGTTGAAAAAGAAAGGGGATTAGAGAACCAATGGATTTGAAGAGCAAGTGGGCAGAAATTTTAGTTTTCCCATTTTTAGGGTGGAGAGAGGAGGGCCTGATGGGTTTTTTGCTGCTTTCCTACCCACCCACTCCGAAAGTTTGCACTTTTTAAATTCCTGGTTCCATTTTGTCCTGAAATGGGAAAACTAATGCTAAGGACATGTGCAGCAATTTTGCTGAAGCTGGGCAGGTCTAGGTTCAGTACAGTATCTGGCTTGGGAGGCTCCCTAAGGGACATTATTAACAGCAACAGCAGCAGCAACAACAAACAACAACAACAATATACCACACTTCACCCAAAGATCTCAGCTTATTGCTTCCATGAAAGAAAGGCAGGTTATAAATGCAGTAACTAAATAAATACAATACATTAGATGCACAGAATTCAGAAGGAAGTGTTGTCCTGAGAGAGGTGAGGGGGATTGGGGAAAGGTTTGTAACTGTGTTAATTAAACAAGCTAATTGCTCAAAGCCCAAAACATACATAGTGTGTTTGTGTGCGCGCACCTCCCTCTCACTCACACGGTCTTCCTCCCTTTTCTGTTTCCAAAGATCCTGGCATACGGTGACATGAACCACGAGTGGGTGGGGAACGACTGGCTGCCCAGCCTGGGCTTGCCCCAATACCGCAGCTATTTCATGGAGTCGCTCGTCGATGCCCGAATGCTGGACCACCTCAACAAGAAGGAACTGCGGGGCCAGCTCAAGATGGTGGACAGCTTCCACAGGTGAAGAAGGGGAAGCCAAGGGCTTGATTGAACCTTCTTGTCAGGTTAGGGTTAACCGTGCAGTGAGGTCCAAGTCCAGTCCGAGGTCGGGGGTGCGTTATGGAGGCTGTCCGTCAAAGCTGAAGCTGGGTCCAAGGCAGGGAGTCGGGTGAGGTCAGGAACTGGCAGAAGAGCAGAACTGGGTGCAGGCAGGAACAGGCTACCAACAATGTTGCTCCCGCAACCTGGGACTGGGGCTGGCTGGCTTTTCTCTGCCCCGAGGCATAGGGCAGCCCCGGTCCACAGGTGACTCACCTCTCCTGGCCTGGAGGCGAGCACTCCTCCTGCGGGAACTTACCGTATTTTTTGCACCATAACACTCACTTTTTTCCTCCTAGAAAGTAAGGGGAAATGTCTGTGCGTGTTTTGGAGTGAATGCCTATGGGTGGCGGGGGGGATCTGCTGCAGTCGTGAGCAGAGGATCCATGGTTCCCCTTCCTTCCCTCCTCCGTGGCTCGCTTTGAAACAGCAAAGCAGGAGAAGAGCTGCTGAGTGGGGAGGAGAGAGACAGATAGCCTGCTTCTTTAAAGGAGCAAAGCGGGAGAGGAGAGGAGCCACTTACACAAGTGTAAGCGGCTCCTGTCCGGTTGGTTCCTTTAAAGCAAGCAGGCTCTCTGTCCCTCTCTCCTCCCCACTCAGCTGGCTACATAGCAGCAAAGTTTTTCAGCTCGCTAAGCCAGGGATGAGCGGGGAGGAGGAAGAAAAGCAGAGCCTGCTTGCTTTAAAGGAGCAAAGTGGGAGAGGAGAGGAGCCTTCTCCCCTTAAGCCCCTCTCCTGCATTATTAGCAGCATCCTTCTCCACCCACCCCACGCGTGCTCCTTGTCCCTTGAGTGCTTTTCCTTCCCTCCCCACTTAAAATGTAGTTACAAAGCACAGATCCACATGGATCCTCAGGATTTTTGCACTGGGTCACCCCAAATTCACCATCAGATCACATAGCATGTCCATGGCTACATCTTGCACCAAAAAAATCACGCACCCACTGTTGCCTGGGGCCGCAGTGGTGCAAAAACGTGGTTACAAAGCATGGATCCACATGGAGCCTCAGGATTTTTGCATTGGGCTACTCCAAACCCACTGTCAGATCACATGTCTGTGGCCACAGCATGAACCACAAAAATCATACATCCACTGTTTCGTTTAGAATATTTTTTTTCTTGATTTCCTCCTCTAAAAACTATGTGCGTGTTATGGTTGGGTGCGTGTTATAGAGCGAAAAATACGGTAGTTCCCTCCACCTCTCTGCCCTGAGCATCTGCAACCTCAGCTTCCCCTGACGGGGCTGAGAGTGGAGCACCTGCGGGCAATGGGTCCTCCAACACCTCAGGAGCCAGAGCAGACTCAGCTGGTGCCTGCACCTGAGGATCCAGCACAGGTGAGGACCCTTCAGGCTCAAGCCCCAGCCCCGGATCAGCTGGTTCTGGAGGCGGGGACTCCTGTGCAGGCTGGGATTCCTCAGGTTCAGCCTCCGAGTCCGAATCCCAGGCCATCACACTTCTGCAGATAAGATGTGTGCATCCACGTTGAAAATGTAGTTTTACAGAGCAGTCCTACACCTGTTTGCTCAGGAGCAAGGGCCTACTCCTGCACGAGAGAGCAGCCTTTGTTGCGAATAAAGCTTCCTGTAATGGCTCCACACACCCGCTGCAGGGGATTCTGGGTAGGGCGAGGGTGCTGAGAATAGCGATAAGCAAGCACCAAAGTGCCCACCTCCCAAATTGTTTTCTGCCTTCTGCATTAAAACCTAAAGCTTGGAAGCTTTCAAGGGGGTTCTCTGAGCATTTGACAAAAGGCTGAATTTGAACCAAGAATTTGTCCACTCATAGTCCAAACCTGGAATCGGAATGTGGCACCCACGGGTGGCTACCAAGGCCCCAGCTGATGCCTGTGGCACTTCAGCACCCCAAACAGTACTGGGCAGCCACAATTTTCATTTCCCACAATTCCCTAGAGCAAGGATGTGCCAGGGGCATTGTGGGAAATTTAAATGGCAACTCCCTGTTCTGTTGTACCCAGTACTGAACAGAATGTTGCTGCCGCTGCCACCAGATAAACCCACCAAGACAGGAAGGAGTCCAGTAAAGGGGCCCCCTTCGAACCCGGAGCCAGCCCTGTCTTAGCCACTCCACTTATATCTCAGGTGTAACCTCCGCTTCTATCTGTCTCAGGGTGAGCCTCCATTATGGGATCATGTGCCTGAAGCGGCTGAACTATGACCGGAAGGAACTGGAGAGAAGACGGGAAGAGAGCCAGAACCAAATCAAAGGTAGGTGTGGAGCAGGAAGCAAAGGCCCAGGGTCATCCTCAGGCGGTGTCTACAAATAGTGTAAATTGGGACAGCGACAAACGGATTGTGGGGTGTGCGGGACTGAGCTTGCTGCTAAGCCTGCCTCCTCTCCCCCCCCCCCTTCCAGATGTGATGGTGTGGTCCAACGAGCGTGTGATGTGCTGGGTGCAAATGATTGGGCTGAAGGAGTTCGCCAACAACCTGATCGAAAGCGGGGTGCACGGGGCCCTCCTGGCCCTGGACGACACCTTTGATTGCAACGATTTGGCCCTGCTGCTGCAGATCCCTACCCAGAACACACAGGTGAGGAGCAGGCCTGGGAAGGCCGGATGAGGGAAGGGGAGGACTGAGGGGGAGCCTGAGGGACGAGGCAAAATGAAGGGTGCCTCGTGCAGGGGCAAATCCTGGAGCCTTGGGTTTACCCGGCCTTGGACCTCTCTTAGGTGCCTTCAGTGTGGCAAGTGGGTTCCCCTGACTTAAGAGGGGCACACACACACGGTCCCTCTTCATCAGCCTCTGTGGCAGGTATGGGGAACACCAGTCCTAAAGGATCTAAACTGGCTCCCAATACGTTTCCGAGCACAATTCAAAGTCTTGGAAAGAGTAGGAGGGAAGTAAAAGTAAAGATATATAGGGATTAAACAACCTGGAGGAATTTGGATATGTTAGGATTTAGTTCCGTTCCACCTTAAAAGGATCAGGCATAACTATTGTGTGTCACATGCCTGTTTACTTCCAGCACAGTCTGCTGGGAACTTCCGTTTATATATTGCTTTTGCTATGTTCCTGTTTGCTGGACACGAAGGGAAGCAGACATGTTTTTCCTTTGTTCCTGAATTATGCTGAATAAACGCCTGTAAATAATGCTTACACATGTCTCTGTCCGCCACGTCCGTTGTGAGACGTTATTCACACTGCTGATAAGAACGTGCTGAGTCTCTAAATGTATCTGAGGCTCGTGTTGCTGATTGATGCTGTACCAGAGATCGCCCGGCTGCTGGCCGGTGGCTAGAGCCAGCTGGGGGCCTGCTGAATGCCCCCGTCTCCCCGGCAGTATCCCAACAGCCATTATTATTATATGTCCATGTTTTACATTTATGTTTTATTTTATGCATGAATGTAACAGAGTACGTATTGATGGCAAGATATAACAGAAAAGCAAATAAAAAATATTATATATTAAAATTTCAAAGTCTTGGTGCTGACCTTTAAAGCCCTAAACTGCCTCGGCCCAGTATACCTGAAGGAGTGTTTCCACCCCCATTGTCCAGCCGGGACGGCCTTCTGGCAGTTCCCTCACTATGAGAAATGAAGTTTCAGGGAACCAGGCAGAGGGCCTTCTGGGTAGTGGCACACACCCTGTTCTTCTTCTTCTGTTGCTGAACTACAACTCCCATAATCTCTGGTCTATTGGCCGTGCTTGCTGGGGCTGATGGAATTGGAGTTCAGCAACATCTGGAGGGTGAAAGCTTCCCCACCCCTTCTCTATGGGACCATAATGCCCTGGCCAATGAGATCCCCGGACGCGGGTGGCGCTGTGGGTTAAACCACAGAGCCTAGGACTTGCCGATCAGAAGGTCAGCGGTTCGAATCCCCGTGACAGGGTGAGCTCCCGTTGCTCGGTCCCTGCTCCTGCCAACCTAGCAGTTCGAAAGCACGTCAAAGTTCAAGTAGATAAATAGGTACCGCTCCGGCGGGAAGGTAAACAGCGTTTCTGTGCGCTGCTCTGGTTTGCCAGAAGCGGCTTAGTCATGCTGGCCACATGACCCGGAAGCTGTACGCGGCTCCCTCGGCCAATAAAGCGAGATGAGCGCCACAACCCCAGAGTCGGCCACGACTGGACCTAATGGTCAGGGGTCCCTTTACTAATGAGATCCCCAGACTCTGTTTCTCCTCTCCTTGATGCTTTGCAAGTAGAGAAGGACCAGTACCTTGTGGAGCAGTTGCAAGGGGTCAAGCCTGAAAGGACCTCCTTCTTTTTTCTCTCAATTTAGGCTCGGCAGATGTTGGAAAAGGAATTTGGGAACCTCATCACTATGGGAACCGACCGGCGGCTGGATGAGGTGAGCATCTCCTCCTTCCAGAGCCTCTGGCTTGGTGACGTATTCCAACATTTATTCTGTGCGCCCACCTATGCATTCTTCTTTCTCTGCTTCACAGGACAGTGCCAAGACCTTCAGTCGTTCCCCATCTTGGCGGAAGATGTTCCGGGAGAAAGATCTCCGCGGTGTCAGCCCCGATTCGGCCGAGATGCTGCCGGCCAATTTCCGCACAGCCTCCGTGGCCTCCATTACCTCACCCGGGGTGCAGCTTCGTAAGATGCAGCCAGAGGGTACATGAGCCGCTGTGTGGAGAAACCTGCTTCCCTTGCGCAGGGGCTTTGTATGGGCAGAGCGCAAAATGTCAGGAGCAGGCCTTGTACTTCTTTCCCCACTTTTTATTTATTTACATATTAAAATGCCTGTGCTGTCTTTCAGTATAAATCTCCTCAGGTTTACACGATATAAATAAAATGAACATTAGAAAAACAGTGACAAAATTAAGCACTTGCTGGTGTCAGCAATGTCTGTTTCCCACCCTCTGCATCTTCAGGCTGCCAGCAGGCGAGAATAATGCTTGTGAACATGTGTAAAATGATTCACTCACTACTAAACCGTTATCCCTGTACCTCCTAATCCTTGCTCCATAACCCCAGTTCTAACCACTGTACCGACTAAGTTGGCCCATTCTTCGTCTTCTTCTTTGCAATGAATTTTTTATTTTTCAAAATAATAGAACTTTTAACAAGTGACTGGATAGTCTAGATATATAATCTCCACAAAAAAATTGCACTGAGTTTTTAGTGTCATTTCAAGCGTATACTTAAGACATTAGTGGTTAATATAGCCTCTCCGCAGACAAATTTGAGTAGTCGGTGGGAGAGAATTGTTATCTCCTTCCCTTACATATGAAAAGAAAGGAGACCAGGTTTCAACAAAAGGTTTGCAACACCTTTTGCTACCCTTCCAAGCCCAGTTAGCTGCTCTAATATAGCCATATCCCAATTGTTGCCAGTCCATTCTTCATTCCCACTGGAATGGCAGAGACTTTGATTTGACGTTGATTTTAATGGGACCAAAGTGTGAAACAGAAGGCTGCATTGAAGTCACCAAGGTCACTGGTGCTCGTAGGGTTGCAGTGTGTCCTCTTTTTCCAGGACATGTCCTCTTTTTCAGGGGTAAAATTTCCATCCAGGTGGATTTGTTAAATTTGCCAAAATGTCTCTGGCTATACTTTCTGGATGAGACATAGACATAACTGGTGGCTGAAGACTTGCTTTCTTCTTCTCTTCTCCTGCCTCCCTCAGCAATATATCACAGCTTCTATAGCCTACATAGAGTAGGGCAGGCATAGGCAACCTTCGGCCCTCCAGATGTTTTGGACTACAATTCCCATCATCCCTGACCACTAGTCCTGTTAGCTAGGGATCATGGGAGTTGTAGGCCAAAAGGTTCCCTATGCCTGGAGTAGGGGTATTTGGAATGAGTGTTTGTCATAGCACCCTCTTTTTTGCTCTTCAGAATATGGCGGACCTACATGTGGGGAAACTGTTGGAGGGTGTACTTTTCAGCGGTGCAGGGTGGGGTGGTAGGAGAAGAGATGGGCGGGGACAGTTTCCTGTGCCAAAACACCCAGGTACTGCACATGTGGCCAGCCAGTGAGTGATCTTTGAAAGCTCAGGAGCGTGAGGGCCGTTTTGTTTGATCTCTTTTGCTTTTTGTTTCCTTCATCTCCCCACCCTGGTCCTTTTCACAGGGAACTCATTAGGTAGCCAACGGGCAGACAGTATGTCAGTGCGAACGTACTCCTGTTAACGCCAAGATGACTAAGGTCAGTATGTGCTATTGCTCTTTGACACTGACTACATACCTGCAGGGTACTGTAAAAGCAACACGTGCCAAAGCAGAGACTCATGCTCGAGAGCTAATGTGGTGTAGCACTTAGCGCATGGGTAGGCAAACTATGGCCAAGGGGCTGGATCTGGCCCAATTGCCTTCTAAATCCGGCCTGCGGATGGTCTGGGAATCAGCATGTTTTTACATGAGTAGAATGTGCCCTTTTATTTAAAATGCATCTCTGTGTTATTTGTGGGGCCTGCCTGGTGTTTTTACATGAGTAGAATGTGTGCATTTATTTAAAATGCATCTCTGGGGTTATTTGTGGGGCATAAGAATTCCTTCATTCCCCCCCCTCGAAATATAGCCCGGCCCCCCACAAGGTCTGAGGGACAGTGGACCAGCCCCCTGCTGAAAAAGTTTGCTGACCCCTGACTTAGCGTATCCGATGTAGACCAGGGAGACCTGGATTCAAGTCTCTCCTCAGTCCCAGAGCACCCAGGGCCACCTTGGGCCAGCCTAACCTGCCTTGGAGGCTTGTTGTGAGAATAAAGGGGGTGGAGGACAAGTCCATACAGTGGTACCTCAGGTTAAGAACTTAATTCATTCTTGAGGTCTGTTCTTAACCTGAAACTGTTCTTAGCCTGAAGCACCACTTTAGCTAAGGGAGCCTCCCGCTGCACCGCCGCTGCTGAGCGATTTCTGTTCTAATCCTGAAGCAAAGTTCTTAACCCGAGGTACTATTTCTGGGTTAGCGGAGTCTGTAACCTGAAGCGTATGTAACCCAAGGTACCACTGTATTTGGTTACAAGGAAGGAGATTCTAACTAAACATGAGGAAGAACTTTCTGACAGCAAGAGCTGATAAATAGTAGAATATACTGCTTTGGGAGGAGGTGGACATCTCCTCCCTTGGAGGTTTTTAAGCAGAGGTTGGATGGCCATCTGTCAGGGATGCTTTAGTTGTGATTCCTGCATTCCTGGTGGTTGGGCTAGATGACTGTACAGTTCTACAATTCTGTGATTCTGTGGTGCCCCAAGTCCTTTGGAGGAGTGCTAAAAGCAAATCTGATAAAGTAACAAAACACCCCTCTTCCAGAACTGTCTCCAGGGTCCAGTTCACAGCTGATGGGACAATCATTAAAGGAGAGGAACAGGCTGGCGATGATGATGATGATAATAATAATAATAATAATAATAATAATAATAATAATAATAATAATAATAATAATAATAATTTATTATCTATACCCTGCCCATCTGGCTAGGTTTCCCCAGCCACTGTGGGCGGCTTCCAACAAGGATTAAAAATACATCAAAATGTCACACATTAAAAACTTCCCCGAACAGGACTGCCTTCAGATGTCTTCTAAAAGTCCTATAGTTGTTTATTTCCTTGACATCTGATGGGAGGGCGTTCCACAGGGCGGGCGCCACTACCGAGAAGGCCCTCTGCCTGGTTCCCTGTAGCTTTGCTTCCCGCAGTGAGGGAACCGCCGAAGGCCCTCGGCGCTGGACCTCAGCGTCCGTGCAGAACGATGGGGGTGGAGACACTCCTTCAGCTATACTGGGCCAAGGCCGTTTAGGGCTTTAAAGGTCAACACCAACACTTTGAATTGTGCTCAGAGTCAGCGAGGGTGAAGTAGCGTCGGGAGCATGTTGGTGGGGGGCCGGATCGAGAGGGCGGGCCGGTTGGCTTAGGCCTGCAGGCTAGGGGTTCCCCGTGGCTACTTCAGGAAAAGGAAACTTGCCGTTTTTGTTTCTGTAGCACGGATGCCCATTTGCTCTGCCCCCGAGGCAATAACGCCGCTTCTCCTTCCGCGCAGATGCCGCCCCCGAGTGCATCTGGCCGCCACCACGCCTTGGACAGGAGGACTCCCCGCCACCGCTGCCCCTTCCTCATCGTGTGCGCCAATCCAGACTGTGAGGAGCCGCTGCTGTTGTAAAGAAGGAGAAAACGGGACCACGCGGGGAGGCTGGAGAGAGGGGAGGAGAGGGAACAAACGAGCTCCCCCCACCCCACCCCACCCCTTCCTCCTAGCAGCAGTGGCTTGTGCTCTCTGGCAAACCCTCGAAGGACTCAAGCTGAGGAGGGGGCCCGTCCCCAAATCCGCAGGGGCTGCGGGCCTCCGCCTCTGGTGTCTATTTATTGTTGTTGTCGTTCCAGGCAAGGGCATAAGAATGTGAAAGAAAATATACGCCCAGCCCTGCCCACCCCACTCCTCCACGGCAGCCTGAGCTTCTCCCTGTCCTGATTCCCAGTAGATCCAGGGGCATCTTGCATCGCCCTCCCGTTGCCACGGATCGGACTGACCAACCCACCTGCCCTCCTTTTCCCTGCCCTCCTAAGGGTGCTAAACGTCCATTGACACTTTTTTTTTTTACTTTTGAGTTTTTTCCTGCATTGCTGCTACAAAGGTGTACCTGGTTCCAGCTCGTGGCTGCCGGGAGGAGGTTGCTGCTCACATTAACCCTCCTGCCCCTCTTCTCAACAAGAGCGGGGAGAACAGGGTGGAGGGTGGGTGGGTGGCGGCGCAGGTACGAGGGGGGCCTGGTTTCCCTCCCTCCGCTCCGGACTCTCGACTCACGGTGGGAAATGTGAAGAGAAGCGCTGGCGGATAAAGAGCCAGGGCCCACCCGCAGCAGCTACTTGAATCGCAGAGCTCTGAGCTGGGGACGCTTGTATACTTTGCCGCTGCCTTTCCCCAGAAGCGGCTGCATCTTGGCACAGGTGAACCCCTTTTAAAAACAGCTCCCCTCTTTTTCTCGCCCGGCCACCAAGATGGAGCTCCCTTTCCCTCCGAGAGGACGGGCCTGGGATTTTGATGTGAGATGGAGAGGGCGGTGGGACACCCCCCCCCAAAAAAAACCACCTATCCGCACTATAATCCCGGCTCAGTGGTAGGACGAAACTGTATCCTAGCCAACGGTGGGCTCTTTTCTTTCTTTCTCTTAAGAGGAGCAGGGAGTCAGGATTTCAGGTTTGAGATGCTCAAACCGGAAGAGGGAGATCTCAGCCTGGGGTGGGCAATTGAACTCTGGACTTTTACAATATGGCACACAGACCCCCCCACCCCTCCCTCCAAGACTACTGTAATATAAGAGTTGTATTTTCTGTGTATATCTGTGCTGTGGAATCTTGTGTAAATTGAATTTCTTTTCGAACGCCGTTACAAGTTCTGTTAATTTAATAATGTGTCCTTCTCTCCCCCCCACCCCCTCCCCCCTGCACGCCCATAATTTTCATTTGATGTTTATATTTTCTGCCTTTTTTGTTTTTGTTTCGTTTTTGTTTCGTTTTTTCCTGGGGAGGGTGTGCGGGGGTGAGGGGCAAACCAAAGGGGGTTGTTTTGCATGAAAGTGGGGAGGGTGGGGGAGAAGAAGAAAAAAAAATACAACCTTGACAAAAAATAATTAAAAAAATAATTCTTATCAGGGAGATTGTGAGGGGCAAACAGGAAGCGGAGGTGGTGCAGAAGAGATCTTCTGCTCGCCTCAACTCCAGTTTGCCTCAAGGTGAAGGGGAGAGGATGGCGGGGCCGCAGTGGAGCGAGTGATAGGAAATGTTTAAAAAAAGAAAAAGAAAAAAAAGTTTGAAAAGATTTTCTGGGATCTCCAGATTTTTGTTTAATTCGACAGCAAGCACTCTCTTCTGAACAACAAGGAACATTGCCTGAAGGATCTCTCTCTCTCTTACTGGGCAACACCCCCAAAATGTCGTTCTCTGTCACAGCCTTTATAAGCCCCCAAATCTTCTATATTCTAGCGAGACCAGCCAAAGTCTGAGGGAAATTACTACAATGCTGAGACTGCGAATCCTACTTGCCTGAGAGTCAGACCTGCTGAATTCAGGGCAGCCCTAACTATTTGTCTACTCGGAAGTAAGTCCTAGTAGCAACCACATTTGGTGTCCCTGCAATGCCACCAATGTCGAGCCAGCGTTGTGATTTTTAACAGTGCGATCCTGACATTGGTGCAATATTGCCCTCGTTTGGGGGTATCCTGAATCCTGGCTACAACTTGCATTTGGTTGCCTAATGAACTTCGTTTGATTGGTATCCTACCTCCAGCTGCCATAACTGAACCACAGGATTGCATTATAACAAAAGAAAGAACCTGAGATGGGGTTGTGTGGCCAGGAGTTTGGTTCAGTTCTCAGCGGCTCCCATTGGAGTCTATAGGAATGAGTTCCATTTTAGGACACAGCTGAGGGTGCAAAAAACAACAACACCCAGGAAACTGGGTTGAACTTTTCTTCGCTGTGTTTCTGAACAAACACCTTTATTTCCTCCCCTGTTAATGAACAGCTGCTTTTCCTTCCTATTTGGATTTAAACAAACAAAAATAAAATTGTGCCCTTGGAAACCGCATCACCACAGGAGCAGAAAATATCCTCCACTGCCAAGGTACACAGATATGCTTTGCAAAAAAAAAAAAAAAAAATCCGCCCCAGGCCTTTTGCACCTTAAAGGCCCCTCCCTTTGCAACCACTCCTCTGTCCATAAGGAAGTTGAGTGTTTTGCCAGGTTTTCTATAAAGAGAAGTTATTGGGTTGTGTCTGCCCAATCCATAGCAAGTCTTCTGGGTCCATGTAACATCAAGGTCGTGTGGTGTGCTTAGTTAGGGAGCATTTGCAGGATAATTGGGGCAACAAGCCATTGCAGCGTGTCTCCATCCCCCTGCCAGGGCCTTGCACGGATCCAAGATCCTATGGAGAACAAACAAGGGAAGGAGGGAGAGGGAAGTGACTTGAAGCCAAAATTTTGAGACTTGCTCCTGGGGAAACATCAGCACCTGGGAACCTATTTGAACTGACACAAGTCACAAAGGCGAATGAGCTCACATCCCACAGAACCTAAATTAAATTATCGAGAGGAAGGTGTGTTCACATTCGCCTCTTCAAACAGCGGTAGTTTTCTCCTGTGTTAACTTCAGCGGTAAAGTACCTCACTTCTGTACTATTCACACTAAGGGGACTAAACTACGGCACTTCCTGGGCTCATCCACACTTATCTTTTCCCTACGCTTCCTAGGCATCCCAGGCCACTTTTTAAAGCTCTTTGTCTGAGCACTTTCCCCACAAAAACCCCTCTCCTTAACCTCTGAATTGGAACGAACGGCAATTTGGGTTTCCCATGGATTGCGGTTTGCTCTGATTCAGTGGTATAGAGCGAGTGGTCACAGGGAAAGCGCCACGGCCAAATAAATACATAAATAAAAGTGCTCAGGCACGACTCTTTCAAGGGCAAACCGGTGCCTAGAAAGGCAACACAAGAGGAAGTCTGGATGAGCCCCCTGTCTGCTTTGCCCCCACCACATGAAGGAGAAAAGTTGAGGTTCTCCCATATTCTTCTGCCTCGCTCGAGTGAAGAATTCATCTTGCCTTCGAAAAACACATCCGATTTGGCAATTTTTGTCGGTGGTGGGGCAGGAATGGTGCTGTTATTCCTGAATTCTTTGCCCTGCCTCTTTCAAAGAGCAGTAAATCCACCAATGAATCTTGCAGCAGTCCCATTTATTATCAAACTCCTGGTTAAGAGTGAGCCAGAGAGACGGCGATTAGGATCGCACCCAGCAATTGACCCACCAGGAAAATACCAGTGTGGAGGGATTCTGTGTATCTCCAATTTAAAAAGCTGTCCATTTTTTTATCATCTGATTTTTTTTTGGGGGGGGGAGTGCAGAGACATTGGAATCAAGCCATTAAAAGGGGGGAGGGGGAGCTAGCGGAGGAAAATATTTTGAGAAAGCGTTAAAGTCAGCAAAGGACTGCCTATTATTGCCTATAACGAGTGAATGAGAATATTGAGATTTTAACAGGGATACAGCATTGTATGTCTGGAACTCAGTGCTTTTTTTCTTAAAAAATGTTTAGGGGGTACTCTCACGTTCCTACTTATACTGACATACTGTCCCTCAATGAGGCCAATCTTAGATTCACAAAATGTTTAGGGGTATGCGTACCCCTGCATACACCCAGAAAAAAGCACTGCTGAAACTAGAGTGTTACCTCTGGTTAAGAACTTAATTTGTTCCGGAGGTCCGTTCTTAACCCAAAACTGTTCTTAACCTGAGGTACCACTTTAGCTAATGGGGCCTCCCGCTGCCACTGCGCGATTTCTGTTCTCATCCTGAGGTAAATTTCTTAATTTCAGACACTTCAGGTCACATACACTTCGGGTTACAGACTCCGCTAACCCAGAAATAGTGCTTCAGGTTAAGAAATTTGCTTCAGGATGAGAACAGAAATTGTGCTCCGGCGGCAGCAGGAGGCCCCATTAGCTAAAGTGGTGCTTCAGGTTAAGAACAGTTTCAGGTTAAGAACGGACCTCTGGAACGAATTAAGTACTTAACTCGGGGTACCACTGTACTACTTCCGGGTTAGCAGAGTATGTAACCTGAAGCGTTTGTAACCCGAGGTACCACTGTACAACTGCCATTTAAGACACTCTTGTACCACTTCAACAGTCATGGCTTCCCCCATAGAATTCTGGGAGTTGTAGTTTGTTAAGGGTGCTAGGAAACCCCCATTTCCCAGAATGGTTTAGCAATGACTCCCTCTTCCCAGGGAATTGTAGGGTTTTTTGTTTTTGTTTTAGGGGATTAGGAGGGTCTCTTTAAGAACTCTTAACTTAAAGATCCTAGGATTCTTTAGGGAGAACGATGACAGGTAAAGTGGCATAAGAATGTGTTGAGTGCGTGGTGTTCAGAATTCCACTCCAGGCAGTTGTGGGATAGCAGTGTCCTGGGAAAAGAAGCAAAGAGATAAAAACTGGGGAAGGGAACATATAGAGGGGAAGAGCCTGGGGGAGATGGGTTAATTACAACCTTTCTAAAACCTGGAGAAATACCCTCCCATTCACCCCAATTTCTCACTCTACCATAGGTAGAGACTTTGGAAAAAACAGCAACTATGTCGGAAGCAAAAAAAGAAGACGTGTTTTTATTTTCCATGGAAACAAGACAAAGCAATGGCTATAAATTAAGAATAAAAAAGGCAGGTGAGGTGGAGTATCCGTGATAGGAGAGGCGGAGAGATAGGATTTTGGGCTGAGCCAAAGCAGGATAGTCCCAAAATATGAAATCTGTGTTTTTCCACATGCAGTTTTGTCTTCAGGCTTCGTGTACACAGAGTTTGCTTCTTGGAAAAAATACACTGCCAGGTAGTATCCTGCTTGTACCTTTGGGGCACTTCCAGACTAACAAGTTCCAGGTGGGACTCAACCACATAATGGCAAACTCGGGGGTTGCACAATTTCCGCTGATCGGAAGGTATTGTGCAACAAACCTGCTTCCCCACAAAAAACCGGCCTTTGGTGATGAAGGGAAATCGCAATGAAAGTGTGGGATAACGCTTGCTTCAAGGCGATGACATCATCTAACCTTCCCATGGACAAATCCGAGCGAATAAACTCAATAAACAGGTTGTCTAGAAAGTGCCCTGCATCCTTTTGCTTCTAAATTCCTAAAAGAAGCTGCCAAACGTGCATCGCTTGGCAGATTCTTATTTGCATTCCATGCTCCTCTTGCACAGCAATAACAACCCAGATTTCAGTTGGAATTTCCCATAACGGTTTAATAAGGTAAAAAGGTAAAGGACCCCTGGACGGTTAAGTCCAGTCAAAGGTGATTATGGGGTTGCGGCGCTCATCTCACTTTCAGACCGAGGGAGCTGGCATTCGTCCACAGACAGCTTTCCGGGTCATGTTGCCAGCATGACTAAATGGCTTCTGGTGCAACGGGACACCGTGACGGAAGCCAGAGCGCACGAAAACACTGTTTACCTTCCTGCCGCAGTGGTACCTATTTATCTACTTGCGCTGGCGTGCTTTCAAACCGCTAGGTTGGCAGGAGCTGGGACAGAGCAACGGGAGCTCACCCCGTTGCAGGGATTTGAACACTGGCTTTCTGATCGGCAAGCCCTAGTGTAAGCCAGCAGAGCTCCATCTAAAAGCCCTGGACCACAGCCCTAGTGTAAGCCAGCAGAGCTCCATCTAAAAGTTGCTGGACTCCCAACGCCCCAAATCCCTGACTGTTGGCCATGCTGGTCAGATGAGAGAGCTAGGGGGGAAGCCTTCACTTTGGCTTATTCTGCCCTAGGAGAAGATTGGCAAAATGTTCTGCATCTGTACAAAACTGCAGATTCAAAAGCGTTTCTGTATCTCTAGCAGTTTGTGCGGATGAAGGGAATTCGCCAGGCACAGCTTGACGTGCAAGGAGAAAAGGGGCCAGTGCAGAATAGAACCATAGAATCGTATAGTTTGAAGGGAACCCCAAGGCTCAACTAGTCCACCCCCCTTGTCATGCTGGAATCTCAACTAAAGCATTCAAGACAGATGGCCAAGACAGCAAGAATGGGAAGATGCAGCACTCCAGATATCGAAGGGCTACCACTTCCATCCTCTTTGATCATTGGCTATGCTGGCTGGGACCGATGGAAGCCAAAATCCAACAACATTCAAAAGGCAGCAGGTTTGCCATTTCTGCAGTGCAGGGCATTTTATCATACGCCTGTTAAAAATTCCCTGCTTTAGAGAACTTATTTAATACATAGGAGCCCTTAACATCATTTTAAAAAGCAGCTTTTGGGTTTCTAGCAAAGTCCAGTGTGGCCTGAGCCACGGGATGGCTCATCGCATGAATCAGGAAGCTTTGGCCTTCCAGATGGGGCTGAACTCCATCTCCCATAAGCCCCGGCAAGCATAGCCAATGGCCAAGGATGATGTGAATTGTAGTTGAGTAACACTGAGGGAAGGGGGGGGGAAGGTTTCCCACCTGTGGTTTATCAGAAAGGGACTGTGGTAATGCTATGGAGACAATGCAACGCTCAACAGACTCTTTGGCATCTTCATAGAAACCACAATGCCCAGAATTCCTTGGGGAGAAAATAGCAGTGAAGCGAGTGATGAGGCCATTGTAAAGCCATTTAGAAGCTGGTTCACTCAGTTGCGTTTATTCCTTGATGACTCAAGTTATCAACACCAGACTCTCCAAGTGCCCCTATTTTCCAGGGACAGTCCTGGATTTACAGAAGCCGTCCCAGTTTCTGATTTGATCCTGGAATGCCCTGCTTTTCCTTAGGACATCCCTGTTTTCATATGAGAAATGTTGGAGGGTATGGAGTTAAATGATCCCTGAGCCGAGGAGATAACTATACAACCTTTTGAAGACATCTGAACCCTGTATCAGGAAGTTTTTAAATGTTTTCTTACGTTTTTTATATATGTTGGAAGCTACCCAGAATGGCTGGGGCAACCCAGTCAGGTGGGTAGGGTATAAATAATGAAATAATAATAATAATAATAATAATAATAATAATTATTATTATTATTATTATTATTATTATTATTATTATTATTACTATTACTAAATAGGGCACCTCTATTTTCATTGAAGAAATGTTGCAGCGTATGCAACACCCATCTGTGAACAAGTAATGCCACACCATCACCACAGATCAAGCTTTCAAAAGGTTTCGGGCACAAACATTTCCGAAGAGACATTTCAAAGGAAAACATCTGGAAGCTGGTCGGTGTGCAATTCTGCAGCAAGTAGCCCAAAGGTTCAAAATTGCACGGTGTGAGTTGCCCCATTGCCTGTTCAGTTGAGGCTGAGAGGGGGGAATTGCAGCTGCCCCACTGTTGCTGGACCCCAGTTGCCATCAACGCCAAGCCAGCAGAGCCAATATGAGGGATCATGGGAGTTGGAGTCCAATAACATCCAGATAACCACAGATTCCCTGCCTAGGGGCTGAGGCATGAACAGGAAACCTATTGCTCAGGAGAGCTATTGCTCAAACTTATTCAAAGGCTGGGGAAACGTACATCACTGAGGTGTTAGTAATCCCTTGCCCCAGGGTGGATTTGCTCAGTAAATGCGGGTCACCCTTCTTGCTCATCAGGCCGCAGCCTAACTGGGATGGCCTCCCGGCTAATTATAAAAGCCAGACTACACAAGACTGCCAGTTCTGAAATGGTGTGTTTTCCAACAGCTGCTTTTTTAAGAATGAAAAGTCCTGGGGGAGGCAGAAGTTGGAAGTAGGGGGTTGGGTAAAGTCCAGCTGCTTAACCCTCTCCCTTCTTGCCATCGGGTATCCTCTCAAAACCAACTCCCAGCAGATTTTCCAGATGTGGGGGATAAATAGGACCCCATGGGAGAAAAACAACAGAGGTACGTTTTTGAGAGGACAATGATGGGCAGGGAAACAACCTCCGGAAGAAAGAATCGTGGAATCTTCCATCACACGCAGTTTGGCTCAAAAAATATATATCAAGGGTCACCTGGTTCCCCCTCCCCCTCCTAACTTTGGTTTCTCCACCAGGGGGCGCTTCAATGCTCCTGCTGCTCAAAGATGGTGGCAAATGTCCTGAAAGAAAAAGAGAAGAAAGGGTTTAAATTAGGGTCTTTCATTACAATCCTTTTGCTTATTTCTGGTCAACAGCCACCTATCCTGCACTTTCCCCAAGGGGCCACAGCTGCCTACATGGAATGAGCAGGCAGTCTCCTTTCCAAACAGATGCCTGTCCTAGATCTGAATGCCTTGAGACAGAGAGACGTCATATTGTTCCCATTTCACAGACGAAGAAAACTGAGGGCCGAAAAGAAAGAGTTTCCCCAGCTTTATGTGGCAAGCTGAGACAAGATTAGAGGTTAAAGCTGCAGGATCTCTGCTGGATCCTGGCTGTCCTCTCTGCAGGGGTAGAGTCTGCAACACAAGGAAAGGGGAGGAAGTAGATTTGGGAGCTCAGCTGCTGCCTCTCCTTAGGATTCGAATGGGATCCAGGGCTGCTACTTACTGAAATAAGGCTCCAGATAATTCATCCACGATGCTCCCTGCAAAACACAAAACAGAACAAATCAGGATTTGCTGTTCCTAGGGCACTTACCATCTGCTCATCTTGAGCTTACGTCTCCCCATTAAAACAAGCTTCATGAAGTTGTTTATTGCTGTGTTTATTGCTTATTTCTTGGCAAGGAGCATGAGGGACATAGACCGTTCAGCCTATTTTCTCACAATCATTCTGGGGGTGGAGAATGGCTGAGTGGAATATGTGGCGACGTCGGCCGAGACGACACAGTGAGCTAGATGGCTCAGCTGAGATTTGAACTCAGGCCCTTCCTTGCCACTGCCACCCGCACCCAGTCCAAGTCTGACACTCAATCTGCTAACCCAGAGGTGGTCAGACAGCAGGCTTCCCGGATCTACTTCAATTTTTACTCAAAAACCCAAGACCCACAAACTGGAGCCAGGTGCAAACATGCCCTTAGGCTCAGTACACACCATACATTTAGAGCACATTTAAATTAAAGAATCCTAGGTTTACAGAGCTATAGTTTCCAGCACCCTTCACAAACAACCGTTTCCATTACTCAGGGGAGGGGGGTGTACTTTTAACGTACGGTGTGCATGTAGCCTAAAATTAAGGAACAGGGTGCCTCTGAGCATATCCTTAGCCATGGATAGGCAAACTAAGGCCCAGGGGCTGGATCCGGCCCAATCGCCTTCTAAATCTGGCCTGTGGACGGTCTGGAAATCAGTGTGTTTTTACATGAGTAGAATGTGTACTTCTATTTAAAATGCATCCCTGGGTTATTTGTGGGGCATAGGAATTTGTTCATCCCCCCCAAAAAAAAATAGTCCGGCCCCCCACAAGGTCTGAGGGACAGTGGACTGGCCCCCTACTGAAAAGGTTTGCAGACTCCTGCTCTGTACTGTATATAAAACTAAAAAAAAAGTTAAGGGTATCGTCGATGTTAGTAAAGAAACAGCGATTTGGATGTGCTATAAACATGCAACACCAGATGGCGCCAGAGGGCAGGAAATTTTAAAACACACTTTTCCATAGGGATTTCTTTATTTTGTTATAACAATCCAGTGGGGGTACGCAGGGGTACGTGTACCCCTAAACATAGGAGTTCGTTCATTCCCCCCCCTTCAAAATATAGTCCGGTCTCCCACAAAGTCTGAGGGACAGTAGACCGGCCCCCTGCTGAAAAAGTTTGCTGACCCCTGTCCTTAGCCAAGGACTTTGTTTTGCGTACTGGCCGCTGACTTACCATACAAAAACCCACTCCTGCTTCCTCCCCACCCACATATTTCTTCACCTCAGCAGCCAAACTTAGAAAAGAGGCTTTCCCTCACTGCTAACTTGCAGGGTCTCCTACAAATCATGCAAGAGGTCTGCCGGTAGATCCCACCTGCCCACGCCAACGCTAAAGCCGCAAAGGGGGAAACCAACTCACCGGGTGCACAGGCCGCCTCACACACAGGGCAAACGTAACAGAAATGGCAATACTGCAGAGAGAGATAAAAGGAGTTACCTCCGGCAGGGCACTGCTGTGGTTAAGGTTCACGAAACCAGAACAGCAAGGCTGGGGCAAAGGGAGGGGTGGGGAGGAGGGAAGGGCAAGTTTGTGGCACCGACCTGGCAGCTTGCGCAGTATTCGCTGCTGTCTCCTTCTTTGCAGGGGCACTTGTCACACTTGTCACAATCCTGGGGGTGGAAATTCAGGAAAACTTAGCTGAGTCTGTTTGGGTGGCAAGTCCTCAGCACAGCTCTCCTTGTCTTGCATGCCACAACCAAACCACTATGCCCATGCCATGTGACGCCTTCAGAATGGTGGATTTCTTGTTTATTTTTTGCAGGCATATTTGGCAATCTCTCAAAGGACCTGTTGATGGCATTTTGCCATTGTACTGTGGAGAGTGTATTAACTTATGGTCTCTGTGTGTGGTTTGGGAGCTGCACGGCCAGGGGAAAAACAATGCTGTCCAGGGTTGTAAAGACTGCAGAGAGAATAATTAGGTGCACTCTCCCCACCTTAGATCAAATCTATGCTTCCAGTTGCCATAAGAAAACTGAAGATAGCGCAGGACAGTACGCAGGATAGCTTCTGCCTTCTGGAAGAAGGTATAGGGTTATAAAGACCAGGACTAGCCGCCTGAGAAACAGTTTCTACGCAAATGCAATTTTGGTTCTAAACGCAGTATAAGGAGTCTCTATAGTATATTGTATTTTAAAATGGAGTTTCAGAGTTTTTAGAGGTTTTTGACGGTTTTATGTAGATTTTCAATTTCATTGTTCTGTATGGGACAATGACAATAAAGATATTGTACAGTGGTGCCTCGCAAGACGAAATTAATCCGTTCCGCGAGTCTCTTCGTCTTGCGGTTTTTTCGTCTTGCGAAGCATGGCTATTAGCGGCTTAGTGGCTATTAACGGCTTAGCGGCTTTAAGAAAAAGGAAACAAACTCGCAAGAACTCGCAAGACGTTTCGTCTTGCGAAGCAAGCCCATAGGGAAATTCGTCTTGTGGAACGACTCAAAAAACGGAAAACTCTTTCGTCTTGCGAGGCATTCGTCTTGCGAGGTACCACTGTATATCGTATATCGTTGCGGTTGCAATACTAGTGCATTAGTGGTAAATTCATACAACATTTCCCTTTATTAGTTGTTCCCTGGCATTCTTGCATTCTTGCCATCTGGAAGGGCAACCTTGCACTATAGACAGTGCTTTTTTTCTAAAAAGGTGTTTAGGGGTACTCTCATTTTGATGCAAGAAAACCACCATTTTATAGTTCAAATCGAGAAAAATAAATATAGTACATAAATGGGCAAAAGTACAAAGATTCACCAAATGTTTAGGGGTATGTGTCCCCCTGCGTCCCCCCAGAAAAAGCACTGACAATAGCACAACAAAAGAAGGACCAAAAACAACAACTACAAGCACCCCAAACAAGAACATTTGCAGTATGAAAAGTTACAGAGCTGCAGCAGGAAGTTACAGGGCATGCACTGGTTGGAAATGAAGCGGTGTCTTTATGCTTTTCTTAATGGTATTTAGAACACAGCCTTAGTTTGGACAAAAAAGGAGAGGAAAAGATATTTGATATTAAGTTTTGTATTTTTCTAATAAAGTTTATGCCAAAAAAGGGGGATTCAATGAAGCAGTATCATACCCTCCAACATGATGAATCCCCAAACCGAGATGCGCACCTTTGTGGCTGTGCATGAGTCATGTGACTCGTGCGAGATCACAGAGCCCAAAATATGCATTCCCCCCAAAATGCACGTTTTGGGGCTCGGCGCAAGATTCGTGGCCCCGAAAAAGCACTTTTCTCACAGCAAGATCTCAGTGCCCAAAATGGCCCTCATGCACTTGCATGAAAAACATGGGATGTCCCAGTTTTCCCAGGGCATTTGTGGGGTATGCAGTATGTCCACTCCAAAACTTTTGCAGAAGTAAACAGTGTTGAAGGTGGGGTCATGTGTAACTGGCCCAATATCATATTGGGCGCAACTAATCGTGAATGCACAATAACCCTGGAGGGTCCCAATAGAGCCACAGGGAGCTTTGGGTCCATTTTGATTGGTCTACCCTGACTGACAGTGACTCTTCTGAGCATCAGGCAGGGGTCTTTGCCAACCCTACTGGGAGACTGAACCATCTGCATGCTAAGAAGTTCTGCCGCAATTCCCCGATTCATCCTGGTCCCTCAACACTAGAGTTATCCTTCTCATCACCACATAGGAAACCACCATCACCAGAACCCCACTGAAAATATTATTTTGCAGTTCGTTCTATATTTCCGTTTCTGGATTCTGAGCCTGTTTGTCCCTGCAAAAAAGATCTGAAATTGCCAAACCGCAGGTTCCTCAGCTGCTTTCAGCTGGCTGCTCAATCAAAACAGCTCGCTTTCCTGCATTGAGTTCTGCATCCATCCTTTTCTCTTCTCCCTCTCTATGGGATAACCTCTGGCCCTCCAGGTGTTGCTGAACTACAGCTCCCATCAGCCCTGCCCACTGGCCCTGTTTGCTGGGTCTGGTGGGAGTTGAAGTTCATCAGCGTCAGGCGGGCATAGACTTGTACTGTATGTAAAACTCCTGCAGTCACATGAAATTCCAGGAGAAAGTGACACGCAATTCTAATTTTTTTAAAGAGACAGGCTATGATTCACAAAGCGTACTCTCCCTTTCCTAGTTCTTCCCTGTGCCCCAACTGCCTAGTCCTCAAGATACAGCTGGCACCTTCCCCATCGCCCACGAAGGCTCCTGTGTCTTTAACAGGCGCAACAAAGCAGAAATCCCGTGGGTGAAGTTCCTTTCCGTCGCCTTGTCAACAGGCTATGAAACTATTTTACAGCAGTACATACGAAACTGTCAGACCACCGGGCCAAAAGCCATGCTCCTGCAGACTTTTGAGTTCATTGACCCCTTGGTGAGCAAATAAACTGACATCGACCCGAAGCCAAACTCGGAGGGATGCAAACAGAGTCAAGAAATATTGATCTATAATCAGCATTTGTTAAATCGTGCATCTAACAATACCAGGAATCATAAAATGTTTCCTACACATCCCACGAAGGAATACTGGTGTATTGCTAAACTGTCATTTTAAACACAGAGGTCCAAGGGAGGTGCACTCTGCACATGCCCTTTATTCTGGAGGCTCATAGTTCCTGGTTAAATTTTCCATACTGTAGCTCGTAAACTTCTTTCCCAACTTCTTTTCTATCCCTCTGTGGGACGGCTGAATATCCCTGCACTGCAGGGAGGGTTGGACTAGAATGATTCCCTTCCCACTCTACAATTCTTAACATGGTGGGGAAGACCCAGGTTAGCTGTACTAACTAGATAAAGGTAAAGGGACCCCTGACCATTAGGTCCAGTCAAGACCGACTCTGGGGTTGCGGTGCTCATCTCGCTTTATTGGCCGAGGGAGCTGGCGTTTGTCCGCAAACAGCTTCTGGGTCATGTGGCCAGCATGACTAAGCCATTTCTGGCGAACCAGAGCAGCACACAGAAACGCCGTTTACCTTCCCGCCGGAGCGGTACCTATTTATCTACTTGCACATTGACATGCTTTCAAACTGCTAGGTTGGCAGGAGCAGGGACCGAGCAACGGGAGCTCAGCCCGTCGCAGGGATTCAAACTGCCGACCTTCTGATCGGCAAGTCCTAGGCTCTGTGGTTTAACCCACAGCGCCACCCGCGTATCTAGCTGTACTAACTACCAATGGGCAATTCCAAGGCCCTGTAGCTCTGTATCTTTAAAACAGACCTGGACCAGGTAGCCCTTCAAACAGAGGACACCTTCAAGTCGAAGACTGTAAAGTAGAAGATGGGGCCTCCCTAGATCACGAATCTTTATCTGGTGTATAGTTTTGGCGCCGCATCCATAAATCTGGGGAGGAAGAGGGGTTTGGAGGCAGGGACCAGGCAAAGAAGAACACAGGAACAACCACAACCCGTCTCTGAGCCAGACCTTCAGAATGAGCATGCATGTAATAGGTTGTGGCAAGATAAGGCAGACTCTCATCAAAGGCATAACGGCAAACAAGGACAGGAAGAGGGAGAAGCCATGGCAGAGTTAAGCCCAGGCTGCTTCCATGGAGAGATGAAAGCAGACCTTCCTCCTCCAGAGATCCAAAGGGAAGGAAAAGTATGCCGACGTATTGTAAAATCCACACACTGGCCGGTAGGGTGTCTCATCAGAAGGCAATGAGAAGGAAAATTATGCCTGCTTCAGGGGGAGCAGGGAAAGCAGTCATGTTGCGGATTAATGGGCGACCGGACTAAAGCAGGAACAGGCAAAGATATGAGGCATGCAGGAAGAGACCCTTAAGGCTCGACCACAAATGGTTTGGGCAGTCAAATCCCACCCTGGAGAGCTGAGCAGGTATGCGGGCGAAGGCTTCTCCTTCGTTACCTTGCAGAAGGCACAGTAGTGGCACAGAGAGCCTGCCTCGTACTCTTCCTCGTCCTCGTCGTCCTCATCGTCTTCCTCTTCTTCAATGGAAAAGAAAGACATAGATACAGATGCCCAGAAGGGTCCCTCCCGGTGGGGGAGGGAGGAGGTTCTAGAGGGCAGCTGGGAGCCCCCAGGTGGTTCTGGGGGCCCAGTGTGTTGGTGCTAGAGGGGAGAAAGTTGGGCTAAGCAAAGAGGGACGCCAAGTGTGTGGGGAAAGCCAAGAGCTTCTCTGTGCGGCCTAGCTGGCAAAAAGAATGGGGTCCTTCGAGGGAAAGGGAGGGCAGCCACAATTTATGGGCCCTTGGGTGAAAGCCAGGGGCCGGTTACCCCTAAAGAAAGCCAACATGGCCTCATCCCACCCCACCCACTAAGCTTCTCTCACCTTCTCCCTCTTTGTGGTGCTTCTTGGCCTTGTCATGGCCTTCGTGCCTGGGGCGCTTGTGTTTGTGCCCTTCATCCTCATCTTCTTCCTTGGACGTTGTTTCATCAGACTCATCTTCCTCATCACCATGGTGATGGTGATGGTGGTGGTGCTCTTTGCCCTCGTCAGCTTCCTTATGGTGATGGTGCCTGTGGGCCTCTTCCTGGTCATCGTCATCATGGTGATGGTGATGACTGGCATGCTCTTCTTCTTCTTCTTCACTGTCATCATCATCCTCATGGTGATGGTGGTGAGCATGATGTTCATGATGATGGTGTTCCTCTTCCTCACTGTCGTCATCGTCATCATCGTCATCATCATGGTGGTGGTGGCTACCATGATGTTTCTGATGGTGGTGGTCGTGTTCATCATCATCATCGTCATCTTCATCATCATCATGCTCGTGATGGTGGTGATGGTCACCATGATGTTCGTGATGGTGGTGATGTTTGCCATGGTGGTCATCGTCATCATCGTCATCATTACCATCATCATCATGGTGATGGTGGTCACCATGGTGTTCATGGTGATGTTTGCCATGGTGGTCATCATCGTCATCATCATCATCATCGTCATCATCATCATGGTGATGGTTACCATGGTGTTCATGGTGATGATGATGCTTTCCATGATGGTCATGGTGGTCATCATCATCATCGTCGTCATCATCGTCGTCATGGTGATGGTTACCATGGTGTTCATGGTGATGATGATGCTTGCCATGGTGGTTATGGTGGTCGTCATCATCGTCGTCATCATCATCGTCATGATGGTGGTGATGGTCACCATGATGTTCATGGTGCTGATGATGCTTGCCATGGTGGTGGTCATCATCATCATCGTCGTCATCATCATCGTGGTGGGAACTGTGGTGATGATGGTGCTCTGCATGGTGATGTCCAGTGTGGTGATGATGGTGTTCCTCATCATCGTCGTCATCATCATCATGGTGAGGATGGTGGCCTCCTTGGTGATGCCCTGCTTCATGAAGGTGGCTGGCATGGTGATACTGATCGTCGTCATCAGCATCATGCTGTCCATGGTGGTGATGGTGTTCGCCCTCATGCTGGCTTCCGTGGTGGTGGTCGTGGTGGTGGTGCTGTTCCTCTCCCAGGGCTCTAGGGAGCCTGAATGAGCAGAGCAGGACCAGAAGGAGGCCCATTGTCAGGGCCTTCCAGGAAGCCATGGCAGAAGGGGGTGGGTGGAAGCAACACACTCAGAAGTCTCAGAGGCAAGCAACTCGGAAAGGCCGTCAGCCCGCAAGGAGAGCTAAGGGGTAGGAATATACAGTTTCCAGCCCACCGTTTGTATGAGCGACGTCTACAGCTGGCCTAGATTAGCCCTTCAGCCAACAGCCAATGGCTGCCCAGCCCAGCCTCCAAGATAGATGAGAGCACCAAGCCATGGGCCCTGCCGTGCCCTTATATGAAGTGGCTGGGCTGGAGGGGGTGGGGAGGAAAGGAGAGGTATCTAAGCTGCTTGCCATAGTGCAAGGCTATTCTTAGCCATTCGGAGCAACTGTGCCTCACTCCCTCAATGTGACAGGGAAGCCAGCAGGGTTTCAGTTCAGAGGAGGCAGAAATAAGAGCCAGGACTCCTGGGTTCTCTGAGAGAGAGGGCATATATGCATGTGTGCATGTGTGGTTTAGTGCGCTAGAGAAACTGGAAACTCAGAATCTTGGTTTATCTGGCACCTAGGAGCTAAAGCAACAGGCCTAAGACCCTGTTTCCTGAAAGGAGAGGAAGGCCTGATGTGTTTACGGTCAATATCCGGATATTATTGAATCAGGAGAACAGCAGGGGGAGGACAGAAAATGCCCCTTTTAATCCACGTGGTTTATTATTTGCTGGTGGAAATTTTTCTTGTTTGTTTGTTTGTTTCGTTCAGTCTAAACTCTGGGAAGTGAGTGATTTTATCTTATGCCTACACGGAAACAAATCAGCATTGATGATGGATAGATAGATGATAGAGATAGATAGATAGATAGATAGATAGATAGATAGATAGATAGATTATCATCTATCTGTCTATTATCTATCTATCATCTATCTATCTATCTATCTATCTATCTATCTATCATCTATCATCTATCTATCTATCTATCTATCTATCTATCTATCTATCTATCTATCTATCTAGATATAGGTAGATAGATAGATGATAGATATAGATAGATAGATAGATAGATAGATAGATAGATAGATAGAGACAGACAGACAGACAGACAGACAGACAGATAGATAGATAGATAGATAGATAAAGATGATAGATAGACAGACAGTCTATCATCTATCCCCTCCGATTTTGGATGGTTAAAGTGGTTAGGCCGAACTCCCTACCACCACGAAAGATGCCATCTCTGGGTTTTACGAAAGGCAGCAGCCCTATCAATTTTTAAAGGAAGCCCAAGGATATAGCGATAGGAGGAGGCTTACAGGGAGGTAAGACGAACCCCTGCTTTTCAGAGAGGAAAAGAAGCGACTCAGGAGCCAAGGTGATGCTCCAGAGCATTTTAATTTTTTGAGAGGCAGCGTTCCTTGCAGCGTCAGGAATGTGCTGATGGGTCCCCGCGGTTGAAACCGAATCCACAGAGCTGGCCGAGATCTATAAATACCTGCGCAGCCCTGCAGTGACCTGGATCATTCCTGCTGGTGTCCTGTTCTCCAGATGACAGTGCAAGAACTGCCCCTGAACAGGTCACAATCCCCTCAGGAGGAGGATGGGGGTGAGACCTGGTTTTGTCCAACTTTTAATGTGAACCTATCTAATCCATGTGTCCAGAAACATAATGCACTCCCAAACCAGAAATCTGCACTTTTCCAACTGTGTGCACAAAAAAATATGTATGAATATTAGGGGAAAGTGTGTCTAAAGACACATATACTGTATTTTCCTGTGTATAAAACGCCCCCGTGTATAAGACGTCTCTTTTTGGGGACTAAAAATTGAGAAAATGGGGGGAGATTGCCCCGTCTATAAGATGAACCCAAATTTTTAGCATAACTTTTTAATTTAAAAAAACCCTAGTTTATACACGGAAAAATACGGTATACTTGGGGTGGGCATGTACTAAACGAAGTTATATTAGGGAACATGGCTTGCAAAAATGTGCACATGAGGCAAAATTACACACACACACACACACACACACACACTTGGGAGAAATGAGTGCTAAAATGCTGACAATTTTTTGAGAGGATTTTTCCTCCCCCTTTAATGCAATACGATGCACAAACGTGGGTAACTAAAGACTGATATAGAAGAGAACCACAATTGACAGATTTGTCCATCGCGATCGCCGCAAACAATCAGGCTGAACCGAATGGGACTCTTGGAGGCACCTAGAACCAAGGTTGTCCAAGTCAGGTTTTGGGAACTGTTCAGTCAGGGTTGCTGCACTCACACAACCACAATATTGAGAGACTCAGCCAGAAGTGTGTAAGGGGACGAAGGAGGGTGATAAGGAGTTGGGAGACATTGCAAAGGCCCTCCTCTTTCCCTTCACACCAAGAAGCCACCAGGAAATGATGTCCCCACATGGGGGCAAAGGCAAACTAGAATGCCCAGAACTCTCAGATTGGTCTTACCTCCCAAACCCCCTGGATTGGCCTTGAGTGAAGAGCAGGGAGGTGGAGATTCCCCTCAGTGTTCAGAGGGCCCCCTGTGTCACATTGGGACATTGCACAACGCTGTGCATGGGCTCCCTCAATCTTCTGCAGAAGATGGCGCCTCTCGTCTCAGGCATCATACAGGCCATCCTGCCCGAACTAGCAGTCATACGTGTGTGTGTGTGTGTGTGTGTGTGTGTAAGACATAAACCTAAAAATAATAAATAAGTGTAAAGGGTTGAGGGAAATGATATACAATGAAATGAAAAGGACGTTTAAAAGAACATTCATAAAAAAAATACCCCAGAAGCTTTCCTCTTGGGAATTATAGGGACAGTACTAGATAAATTAGGGACGCGGGTGGTGCTGTGGGTTAAACCACAGAGCCTAGGACTTGCCGATCAGAAGGTCGGCGGTTCGAATCCCCGTGACGGGGTGAGCTCCCGTTGCTCGGTCCCAGCTCCTGCCAACCTAGCAGTTCGAAAGCACCTCAAAGTGCAAGTAGATAAATAGGTACTGCTCTGGCAGGAAGGTAAACAGTGTTTCCGTGCGCTGCTCTGGTTCACCAGAACCGGCTTAGTCATGCTGGCCATGTGATCTGGAAGCTGTACGCCGGTTACCTCGGCCAGTAAAATGAGATGAGCGTCTCAACCCCAGAGTCGGTCACGACTGGACCTAACGGTCATGGGTCCTTTACCTTTTTACTAGCTAAATTGTATAGAAATTTATTCATGTATGCAACTGCAGCGGCAAGAATGTTACTTGCCCAAAGATGGAAAGAAGAAGAAGAAGAAGAAGAAGAAGAAGAAGAAGAAGAAGAAGAAGAAGAAGAAGTAGTTGTTGTTCCAGCAAAGGAAGAATGGATACAAAAACTTATGGAATATGCAGAAATGGTGAAACTTACCAGAAGATAAGAAATCAAGATAACAAACTTTTTACAAAAGAATGGAAATATGTTTATTGAATATTTACAGATAAATTGTAAGCAGATAAAAACACTGGCAGGATTATTGTAATAACCTGCAGTTACATAAGAGTATATATATTTAAAGAAGATAAATAAATGAGTAAGTGAATTTGTATATGCAGAAGATATTGAAAATAAATTTAAGGAACCGCAGAAAGAGGGGGAAGGAAGTCAAGTTTTAAAATGTCGAAATGATTGTGAAATCAGTGAAATGTATATATCTGAAAAGTATAAATAAAATTATATATATATATATTTGTGTGTGTGTGTGTGTGTGGTTGAGGAGAAAGGGGAGTTGCAACTTTATTTACACCTCCATATGATCTCAAATGGCAACGTTTTCCAACAGAATCGGTTTGCACCTTTATCCGGGAGACACCCAGCAGTCATCAGGCGCGAAAGAGGGACAAGCTCCTGCACCTTTTATAGTTGTGCAGAAGAGGGAATTTCAGCAGGTGTTATATTGCGTGCCTGGCTAAATCCCCTCGAAAAACCCTATTGTATGATGAGGAATCCAGCGATACAAGGAAAGGAAACAGAGCTTAGGCAATGAAGGCAGAGACAAAGGTTACCAACTGTTACGTGTTTGTGGGTGCACAGGACACCCTAAATTCCAGATCAAACTAGTGCTAGACCCGAATGTCTTATTTGAGCTGTGTGCTAAACACTTCTAGGAAGTGAAGGCTGCGATGTTGCACAATGAATGAAACAGAAGTCATGTACCTTTCTGATCGTCAAAATGACAAAATGTAAACGCACTCCCACATTTCACTCATTCACCACCACCACATACACACACTCAGTGCCGGATTTACGTATTAGCTAAACAAGCGATAGCTTAGGGTCCAACTCTCTTGAGGGCCCCCCAAAATTTTCAAGGGGGGAAAAACTGTATTAATTGTATTTCAGCTCAACAATTTGATAAAATACATATTTTGTTATGTGCAAATGGCTTTAGATACCTATTAGGTAAAGGTAAAGGTACCTCTGACCATTAGGTCCAGTCGCATATGACTCTGGGATTGCGGCACTCATCTCGCTTTCAGGCCGAGGAAGCCGGTGTTTGTCTGCAGACAGCTTCCAGATCATGTGGCCAGCATGACTAAGCCATTTCTGGCGAACCAGAGCAGCGCATGGAAACGCTGTTTACCTTCCCGCCAGAGCTGTACCTATTTATCTACTTGCACTTTGACGTGCTTTCGAACAGCTAGGTGGGCAGGAGCAGGGACCGAGAAACGGGAGCTCACCCCGTCACAGGGATTCGAACTGCTGACCTTCTGATCGGCAAGCCCATGAGGCTCAGTGATTTAGACCACAGCGCCACCCATGTCCCTTAGATACCTATTAGGTCCACAAATTAACATATAGCATATATTCAACACACAAAAACAGCGACAATTTGTTGTTGACAAAGGACAGCTGGACATATAAAGGGCCCCATTACCTTCAGTAGCTTAGGGCCTCGTCAGACCTAAATCTGGCCCTGTACACACTGATTCTCAAGCATACATGCAGGTCCACAGCGCTCTGCCCTCCCGCACACCTGGCCTTACAAATTCACACCAAGCTTACAGACCCCACGTTGATCCCTAGAGTGCTTATTTGATAGGAGACCCGCGCTACAATGAGGACAGGGGCTAGTGGGCTACCAAAAAGGATGGCACCTACCTGGGAGCATGTGCTATGGGGTTAATGGCCAAGGCTCCTACAGAATAGGTCCCTACTTACTTGTCCCTGTACAGTGGTACCTCGGGTTACATACGTTTCAGGTTACAGACGCTTCAGGTTACAGACTCCGCTAACCCAGAAATAGTACCTCGGGTTAAGAACTTTGCTTCAGGATGAGAACAGAAATCGCGCGGCGGCGCAACAACAACGGGAGGCCCCATTAGCTAAAGTGGTACCTCAGGTTAAGAACAGGTTAAGAACGGACCTCCGGAACTAATTACCGTATTTTTCGCTCTATAACACGCACCCGACCATAACACACACATAGTTTTTAGAGGAGGAAAATCCGTAGGCATGCCACCCGTAGGCATTCCCTCCATAACACACACAGACATTTCCCCTTACTTTTTAGGAGGAAAAAAGTGAGTGTTGTGGCGCAAAAAATACGGTAAGTATGTAACCAGAGGTACCACTGTATAGGATTGCACTGTGAGTCTTCTTTTCAAGAGAGGAGCGTTATTGCTGGTTTTCGAAAGAAGCTCAGGGCATCCTGCGCAGCAGAAGGAAGCAACCATTTAATTGAAACGAATTGCTCCCATGAATTTTAAAGGTACCCCAGCACTGGCTGCTGCCTGGCCTCAGTGGTTTGTCGCTCTTGAAAATAGTAAAGGCGGAAATGTACTCTGCCCAGAACACTTTACTATACCGATACAACGCCTTTGAATGTGGGAGGCGGCATGCAAGTCAATGACTCGGTTAATATTTTAAAGGCCTTTTGACGGAGCAAAAGCAGGTCCTTGATGCATCAGGCAGATTAAAAAACAACGAGGGATTTTTAAAAAGGAAGAGACATGCTCCTTTTTCTCTTCACACAGGAAGCATTGTCTCATCTACAATGATGGCTTTTTAAAAATGCACATGCATATTTATGCAGGTTTAATGGATCAATCAACTAAAACTCGTATGATTCATCCACTAAGACCTAGTCCACGCATGTAACAAGTAGAGAAATGGACTGCACCACTTCAGACTTGCAGGCAGAAGATATGTTTGTTTTTTTAATGTTCCCCCCGGAAGAGCTGCCTGCAAGTAGAAAACGAGCCCATCAAGGAGAATGGTCTTGCTCTAGCCTTCTCTACATTTTTACTTAAGCTTCTAATGTAGGGGGAGCATTAAAATAATGCAGTTTGCCAACCTGCAATCTGATGTGGCGCAGTCTAGTTCGCCTCATTCCCACTTCATTCTGCAAGCAGGCGTTGACTTGGCTGTGCAAATTTCTTTAGCTGTGCTCTGAGGTTTAATTGATCAGCCTTTTTGAGTGGGCAACATGCTGAAAGGATGTTTGTGACCAGGTCAATGCATGGTATTTTACACCCAGATAAGGTTTCCATTTGCTTTGGTGGGGGGGGGGGACTTGTATTTGATCCCAACTACTTTGAGACACAAGCAAGCTTCTTTTAAACTTAGCATCTACCAGCCTGGCTTTATCTCCTGGAGGAGACTGGTATTTTTTAAAATCACTTCTTACAATTATTAGTGATGTCGCAGGACCTCAAAATTAGGAGGCCCATATGTCAACCTATCAGGTTCACAAATGCCCAAATGTTTGCTGGGCCTGGTTTTCTATCTAACAAATGTTATTATTCTTGCACTTCAAACCAAGATTTATTATGAGTTAAGCAGGAGAATATAACCCCGTGTGGTGTTTTTTCACAAGAGGAGGCACTGAACCTGCAGGGCAGCAGATCAGACAGGAAGGAGAGCTGCAATATTGGGCCTACCTTCTAGGAAGATGCAACAGCTGGTCAGGTAAGTCTTGGTCTTTTTGTGTGGTTTTCTTGCTCTGTCCTTCCTTCCTTTCCCCCCCCGACAGCCATGGATCTCTGTGGGTCAATCAAACCAGTCTCACATCAGTTTGTGGCTGTGTGTACCCAACTCATCCAAGGCCCAAGGCCTTCCAAATGTGCTCAGTTTGGCTCGGGGCTTGTTTGAATCTTTACTTCTCACCTTCTACCTTCTCTCTGCTTCTTTGAACGACTTGAAATGTGTGAGAAGGTAAAGTGAAGGTGGAAGAAGTTATAGGGCTGCCATACATCCGGAATTTCCCAGACAATGCCAGGATTTGGCTGCTGAAAGTCTGGACAGAATCACCATGTGATCTGCAAGCAATCAAGTCCTCTGAATGCTTCTTGGCTTCCTCTTCTAAAAACAGTCCATTTTAGAGCCAAATCTCCAGCTAGCCTCACTTAGATTCGCTTTTACTGAGCTGTGTTTTCAGGCTATGCCTTCCACGGTTCTAGACGGACGATATAACAGGGCGCTGTACGAAGACAGACTCTGTATATGTGGGCAACCGCAGGTGGAAGACTTCTTGCACTTTTTACTATATTGCACAATATACACTGGACCCAGGAGGCAATTTCTCACCTTGCCGTCTATGGCTTCTCAGCAATGTAAGCGTTTCAGTGACTCATAAAGCTGCCCTTTTTTACTTTGGTGGCCAAAAAGATCTGAAAGAAGACCTTGGGCAATATAGCAGTGAACTGTAATAGGGACGCAGATAAATAGAGACCATTATTTGTGGAGCGACACCCGTTTTGCTTGTGTTTATTTTTGATTCAAATTTGTCATGGCCAATGACTAGTACAATAAAGTTCTTTGGATCGGCTGCTAAGAGTCACAACCAGTAATATCCAAGGCAACACGATGACCAAGTACAACAATGCGTTGTCAATATAAACTCTTTATATAATTTATACAGAACACTGAACAGTATGAAATATATGAATTATGTACTCTCTGCAAAACAAAAATTTTCAGAGATTTATAAGATTTCTGATAATTACTGATAATTGTTTGCAACACAGGGGTTTAATTGTTTGGTTAAGAGTCACATCCAGGCAGAATTTTCGTCAGCTGGTTTAAATGTCCGGCAACCCATTGTGGAAGTTGGGTTTTATGCTGGAAATGTTTAAAAATGGCTCAACAACTTTGGGGGGGATGGAGATCGTGCAAAAAAGCTCATTTTTGGGGGGGGGGACTCAACAACTTTGGCCCTTAAAAGGGGGGGGGAGAGAAGCTCAACAACTTTTGATTTCTACTTCCTGAAATATGGCAACCCTAAGTTATCAGCAGAGTGGAAAAGGCAACAGGCACATAGCTGATGACAGAGGATTGTGAAAGAAGGCGAGACAAGGGACTGCTTTACACCATCTGCATAGCTTTCCCCAAAGAATCCCGGTAACTGTAGTTTGTTAAGTGTGCTGGGAACTGTAGCTCTCATTCCCAGGATTATTTGGGAAAAGTCATGTGCTTCAAATGTATGGCGTGGTTGTGAATACAGTTCAAAAGGAAAAAGGACTGGGGAGGGAAGAGGAAAGCGAGCTGTTCCTTATTTAGCCAATGGATAGGACCAGCCACGTCTTTACCATACCATTATATTCTTCCTGGTGGGAAGAGGTGTAGCCTCCCAGCAGCCAGAGGCTTTGAGATATATTCAAAGAATTAGAAACTTGGCCACTTCTCAACACATCACTCCTTGTTTAAAGCAAATTGTGGGGTTTGGTGGTGGAAAAGTAGGAAAGTGAACATCAAACTTAATTATGAAAGAACGCCAGCTCACACATAATTACTTATCTCCATTTCTCAAAACTTGGCTGAATGAGTTGAACCGAACATGGCTGGCGGGAAGGGAGGTGTGATTGTGACGAAAACAAAGAGGACTAAAGGAGTGGCTATCCCTGGAAGCACACGCACGCACCCCAATAATCCAAGCATTGCTGTGAAAGTAACTGTGATCAAAATCTGCCCCGGTGAACTCTATACTTCTGTCTGAAGCGTTTTTCCGGTCAGGCAAGTTCCAAGGTAGGGTGGGGTTCTGCCGCCGCCTGTGGGTGGGATCTGAAGCTGTCTCTACCTTGCTCGGTCTTTCAATTACTCATTCCGGGTGAGACACCAGAGAAAGTGCCTGGAGAAACGCCGGCTGCAATCTGGCAGCGGCTGTGCCCCATTCTTCCGCTCCATGGCCAATTCTATCAAGAAAGACCAGGTACAGATCCCTGACGGTTTTGTGGGTGATCCAAGTTACGGGCCTGGGCTGGTGGTTTTCCAGGACTGTTGTGTCCATAACTCCCGATTTCTCCGTAGGCATGGATCCCCAAACTCTTCAAGAAGAAAGTCTGCACCACGTTTATCGAGCAACCGGGGGAACTTGGGTGAGTAAAGCCTGGTTTTATTGCCCTCATCAAGATTCAGAATAGGCAATAGTGTGAAACCCCAACTTCCAGATCCTAGGGTTTGTGTTATCATAGCCCTCCCCTTCTCCTGTGCTTCTGCTACGGGTGGGGGAGGGATCTGACTCTGTTCTCTTTTAAATGGCAAACTTAGCCGGTTCACACTTTCCGAAACAATATAAAAACCACAGCACAGCTGTTCTTTGGAATTTTCACTTCTCTGAATTTTGCAATGTAGTTCTCAGGCACGTACAAAATGTGTGTGTACATACACACACACGCTAACAGGTGAATGCCTACGTTAGTGAAAATGGCATACTAAAAAATTAGTAGGAACTGCTTTGCAAAAATGAATACTTAGGGGAAATTGCATGGAAGCATGTGTAGCTTGGGAGAAAATTGCACTAAAATTCTGATGAATTGAATATTTGCTCTAAAATGCCGATAAGGACTTTTAAAAACTGATGTGGAAACGTTTAAAAAAACTTCTTTCCCCCTAAAACTGATGTGCAAACCTAAGACTGGAAAGATGAGAAACTGAAACAGACATATTTCTCTACTCCTTGGTCACTCCTATATTGCACCCCTAGCTTATTTTCTGCTTCCTCCCAGCACTGCCAGATATTAGCTGCATCTCTATGATTCCTCATCCCGTTCCCAGTCCATTGTGCTCTCTGCCTAACACCTCTCGGCATCAGTTTCCTCCAGTGGTTTCTCTGTGTTAGGATGACCACTTACACATCGCCAGACAACAACAACCAGAGAGGAAATGCATCTAAAGAGGACACAAATCAGCATTAAATTGGCACATAATTTGTGTATGACGGTTTGTTAGGTTTAGATGCAAATTTAGAAATAATTGCTACAATTTAAATACAAATGCAGGGCATTTTGTGGGATGGGGAAGGGGAATGGGGCGAGGTGACCTGAGTGCTTGCTTGCTGCACTATCTAAATCAGCCTTTCTCAACCTGTGGGTCCCCAGATGTTGTTGGACTACAACTCCCATCATCCCTGAGCTCTGGCCTTGCTAGCTAGGGGTGATGGGAGTTGTAGTTCAACAACATCTGGGGACCCACAGGTTGAGAAAGGCTGATCTAGGTGCTGCTAAGTACCGTATTTTTTGCTCTATAAGACGCACCAGACCACAAGATGCACCTAGTTTTTGGAGGAGGAAAACAAGAAAAAAAATATTCTGAATCTCAGAAGCCAGAACAGCAAGAGGGATCGCTGCGCAGTGAAAGCAGCAATCCCTCTTGCTGTTCTGGCTTCTGGGATAGCTGTGCAGCCTGCATACGCTCCATAAGACGCACACACATTTCCCCATACTTTTTAGGAGAGAAAAAGTGAGCCTTATAGAGCAAATAATATGGTAATGATGGTTAGCTTCAAGGTCCTTGCCGTCCCTTTGTATAGTTCTTTGTTTTTAATTCAGACTTGGATCAGGTAGCCTTACCAAGAGAGGACTGCTTCCTGTAAAGTGGGACACATGGCAACCCCACTGTATACATATGTGTGTGTGTATACGTATGTTGTTGTTGTTTAGTCATTTAGTCGTGTCCGACTCTTCGTGACCCCATGGACCAGTGTATACATATGCATACACCGATTTCCATCATCTCTCCCCTTTACACACACACACACACACACACACACAGAGAGAGAGAGAGAGAGAGAGAGAGAGAGAGAGAGAGACACATTGCACCCCTTCCTACATTTTACAAACGAAAACTGGGAAACTCGTCTATTCTTGCAATGCTGCAACTCTCATATCATGGAACTGTAGCTGTGCTGCAAACCGTTACCACACACAGCCTGTTAACAGCTTGCTTAAAAATGTAGCCTCCTCTGCAATCGTGCTGGTATTGATTCCGGAAGAAGGGTGTGTGTTAGTAAACGGATTAGTAGACTCCTTGGTGCCACCAGAGCAGGACTTTGGAGCAGGAGGCCAGGAGGTGACATTACCTTCGAAAGGTTGTGATGAGTGCCTAGAGTCACACCCGCATTGCACATTTAAAGCATTCTTCATGTCATTTTAGCTGACATGGCTCTCACACACAGCTGTCTAATAATGATGATGATGATGATGATGATGATGGGAAATGCAGTTTGTTAAGCCTGCTGGGAATCGTAGTTCCGTGTAATTTTTTTGTTGGCATCTATCTGTCTCGAGAGAGGGACGCAGGTGGCGCTGTGGGTTAAACCACAGAGCCTAGGACTTGCCGATCAGAAGGTCGGCGGTTCGAATCCCCGCAACAGGGTAAGCACCCGTTGCTCAGTCCCTGCTCCTGCCAACCTAGCAGTTCGAAAGCACATCAAAGTGCAAGTAGATAAATAGGTACCGCTCTGGTGGGAAGGTAAACGGCATTTCCGTGCGCTGCTCTGGTTCGCCAGAAGCGGCTTAGTCATGCTGGCCACATGACCCGGAAGCTGTATGCCGGCTCCCTCGGCCAATAAAGCGAGATGAGTGCCGCAACCCCAGAGTCGGCCACGACTGGACCTACTGGTCAGGGGTCCCTTTACCTTTTACCTATCTGTCTCGAGAGACAATGGAGTCCGCCTCCAGGGGTGAAGTCAAACAGCTGCATGAGCAGGACCCAAGTGACTTCCCTGGGACGTGTGTCTAGAGGTCCTGGGCTGCCCAGATGACAAGACCCCCCTCTCAGCATCGCTGATGTGGTCCAAAGGAAAGCAGTGCAATACGTTTGGCACCAGCTTAGTTGCAGACGTTGCGGGAAGGAGGCATACAAGGTGCCACCCAACCATCTTAGGACTCCACTTTAGATTTGGGTAGGGTTTACTCCTTAGCCTTTTCTTCTCCAAACGATTATCCTGCAAGGAAGTGAAGGATCAGAGTATTCCTTCTCCTCGATGGGGTACCTTCCTAGTTGGACAAGCTCCATCTGCCCCTCACTTTCCTCTGCCGCACGTCTCCTAATAACCCTCAGCATACTACAGTTCCCAGGATTCTTGGCAGAGGGAGCCATGGCTGTTAAAGTGGACATCAGAGCGCTTCAAATATATGCTGCAGACGTGACCTAAGGCTGTTAAGTCCAGAGTCTAAAATGACCGACTTGCACTAGTGGTGCAAGTAATTTGATCGCAAGAGTTTCCTTTTTTCATAAGTTATGTTGTTGGCTCTGTTTGTGTCCACTGCAGAACTGTATCGACTCAAAACACATTTTTCTATGTTCAGTGTCTCAGTACGCTATGAGCTGGCTTGAGGGGAAGTGAGCACCGTGCATTTAAGCTAGGAAATAATTTGCCTAGGCACACAGCCTGGATCTGATACTATTTGCACGCAAAAGCATTAAACAAGCAAACTTCTCCTACAATGTTGTTATAGCTAACAGTTAAACGTAGGTAGCCGTGTTGGTCTGCTATAGTCGAAACAAATTTTTTTTTTTATCCTTCCAGTAGCACCTTAGAGACCAGCTAAGTTCATTATTGGTATGAGCTTTCATGTGCATGCACACTTCCTTAGATACACTGAAACAGAAGTCACCAGACCATAGCTGTCAATTTTTCCCTTTTCTTGCGAGTAATCCTATTCGGAATAAGGGAATTTCCATTTTAAAAAGGGAACCGTTGACAGCTATGCACCAGACCCTTATATATAGTGAGAGGATGGGGAGGGGTATTACTCAGAAGGTTGGTGGGAATGGGTGATTGGCTGATAGGTGTGGTAAACCTGTTGATGACTGTTAAATTGATCTTACAGGAAAAAGCAAGAGGTGAGATAGCTAAAAATAGCTTTATCATGTATAATGAGATAAGAATCCAATGTCTCTATTTAGACCAGGTCTCTCCATCGTTTTAAGTTTGGTAATAAGTTGCAATTCAGCAACTTCTCTTTCTGAAATTCTTTTGTAATAAGACAGCTACTTTGAGATCTTGCATAGAATGTCCTGGGAGATTGAAGTGTTCTCCTACTGGTTTCTCTGTCTTGTGACTCCTGATATCAGATTTATGTTCATTTATCCTTTGGCGTAGGGTTTGTAGGCCTCTTTGTCCAATACAGAGAGCTGAAGGGCACTGTTGGCATTTGATGTCATACACAGTCTTAGAAGATGAGCAATTAAATAGGCCTGAGATGGTATGTTTGATGTTGTTGGGTCCAGTGATGGTGTTGTCTGGGTGTATGTGGCAGCAAAGTTGGCATCTGGGTTTATTGCAGGCTCTGGTGCCAGCGTCCATGCTAAGTATTATTGTCCGTGCTTGCTGTATTATTGGTCTATAAGGGGCTACCGGAAGGAATTTTTTAAAATTTTGTTTCGGTTATAGCTAACAGTTCAATGTGAATCTCGCCAATGGGTGAGAATCAAAGGCTGCACGTGACTGGAGAGTACATACTTAGTGTTTGTGTACATGAAAATGCATGTGCACGCGAAAGACAAGATATATCAGGTCCCCACACAAGATACCTAAGTCCTAAAGGCATTTCCTTGGTAGTGGATGAGAGCCAATAAACTGAAGCTCAAGCCAGATAAGACGGGAGACACTGTTAGTGGGTGGTTCCCTAGATCAGATGAATAGGAAGGTTGCCTGCTATTGATGGAGTTACCATACTCTATCCCTCTAAAGGAGCAGGTATGCAACTTGGGGTACTTCTCAATCCATTGCTGTCCAGAAGGCCTTGGTCATGGGTAGGCAAACTAAGGCCCGGGGGCCGGATCCAGCCCAATCGCCCTTCTAAATCCGGCCTGCGGACGGTCCGGGAATCAGCATGTTTTTACATGAGTAGAATGTGTCCTTTTTAAAAAAATGCATCTCTGGGTTATTTGTGGGGCCTGCCTGGTGTTTTTACATGAGTAGAATGTGAGCTGTTATTTAAAATGCATCTCTGGGTTATTTGTGGGGCCTGCCTGGTGTTTTTGCATGAGTAGAATGTGTTATTTTATTTAAAATGCATCTCTGAGTTATTTGTGGGGCATAGGGAATTCGTTCATTATTATTTTTTTCAAAATATAGTCCGGCCCCCCACAAGGTCTGAGGGACAGTGGACCGGCCCCCTGCTGAAAAAATTTGCTGACGCCTGGCCTTGGTGGTGCGAGGTGCCTTTCATCAGCTTTGGCTGGTGGTCCACCTGCACCCTTATCTGGACTGGAATAGCCTAACGTCTGTCATCTATGCTCTGATAACCTCTAGGCCAAATTACTGCACCACATTATACGTGGGGCTGCCACTGAAGACAGTGTGGAAACTTAAGTTGACAGAATACAGTAGTACCTTGGTTCTCTAACGGCTGGGCTTCCAAACAAATCAGCTCCTGAACGCCGCAAACTCAGAAGTGAGTGTTCCGGTTTGCGAACGCCATTCGGAAGCCAAATGGCGGAAACGGCTTCTGTGGCTTCCGATTGAGTGCAGGAAGCTCCTGCAGCCAATCGGAAGCTGCGCCTTGGTTTTCGAACCGTTTCAACAGTGTAAATAAATTTTGATGGATGCAATAATGAATACAATGGTACCTCTGGTTAAGTACTTAATTAATTCCGGAGGTCCGTTCTTAACCTGAAACTGTTCTTAACCTGAAGCACCACTTTAGCTAATGGGGCCTCCTGCCGCCGCCACGCCGCCGGAGCATGATTTCTGTTCTCATCCTGAAGCAAAGTTCTTGACCCGAAGTACTATTTCTGGGTTAGCAGAGTCTGTAACATGAAGCGTCTGTAACCTGAAGCGTATGTAACCCAAGGTACCACTGTACTAAATGGTATAGTTTTTGTAAAATATGCAGGGATTTTTGATATGTAAAATGAACAATGGAAAGAGAAAAAGGGAAGTCAATGATATCTTAAGCACTTCAAAATAAAAAAAATCCTTCCTGTAGCGTTTTCTTGCATATTCAGTGGGATACGTGGATTGTAGAGGGTTCTTAATTCTAAGACCCTTGGGTATAATGTCCAGGTTCTTGCATTTAGTAAGAAAGAAGATATCAGTCTGTACCTGTGCAAGTTTCTTGGTGAGGTTGATGGACTTCCATTTCATGCGGCTCAATGTGGTGCCTTCCATGGTTCCAGTTACAGATGGGTAGCCGTGTTGGTCTGCCATAGTCAAAATAAAAAAAATCCTTCCTGTAGCAGGAAGGATTTTTTTTTTTTATTTTGACTATGGCAGACCAACACGGCTACCCATCTGTAACTTAAGCACTTCAGTTGGTGCAGAATTCAGAGGCAACCTGTGAGCAGGGCCTTCTCTGCAGTGGCTTCCCGCTTACGGAATGCTCTCCTCAGGGGGGCTCACCTGACACCTTTTCTTACATAATTTTAGGCACCAGGCAAAAACATTCCTCTTCCCCCAGGCCTTTGGCTAATTAAACATTCTACGGCCTGTAACTGGGAGGGTATTGTTTTTGTTTGTTACTATGGTACGTGTTTTCGTGTTTTGATTTTGTAAACTGCCCCGTGGCCCTCAGATTTTGTACAAAACTTGGAAAAGTGTGAATTTTGAAGGATGGCTGTTGTTGTTTTTTAAGTTCTCTTAGTATTTCGGAAACTGCAAATTCAATAGATTTGCGTTTAAAACCAAACGGAGTTGCTCCACCATCCCTAACTCCACATGTACATTTTTTATATATATACTTTTTTCTCAGCTGCCGGGGCCCTTCTTGACCCAAGGTGCGGACCCAAAGGAGAACAGGCTTTTGTCTATGCCCCCCCCGGAAAAACTTAGGGGTACAGCCTTTTTCAGATCTCTCCTTTGTGCTGTCCCATCCCGTAGGGGTCCTTGCTTGTGCCAGTGCGGCAGCCCTCGCAGCAAGCACATCGCTGTAGCCACAGAAGACGCCTTTGGAGCAGCCATTGTCAGCAAATGGGACTCGGCCCAACACACAACAGAGGGGCCTACCGATGCCTATGGCGAGGTGAAGTTTGTGGGCACCGGCCGCAGACCCAGCAAGGTAAGGTTTTTCCTGGAAGGGGATAGATTACGGAGGTGGCAGAGTTATGGGCGAAGATAATAATAATAATAATAATAATAATAATAATAATAATAATAATAATAATTTGTTTGTTTGTGTGTTTGTTTGTTTATACCCCGCCCATCTGGCTGGGTTTCCCCAGCCATTCTGGGCGGCTTCCAACAATAGTCTATTAAACATTAAAAACTTCCCTAAACAGGGTTGCCTTCAGATGTCTTCTAAAAGTCTGGTAGTTGTTCTTCTCTTTGATATCTGGTGGGAGGGCGTTCCACAGGGCGGGTGCCACTACCGAGAAGGCCCTCTGCCTGGTTCCCAGTAACTTGGCTTCTCACAGCGAGGGAACCGCCAGAAGGCCCTCGGAGCTGGACCTCAGTGTCCGGGCAGAACGATGGGGGTGGAGATCTTGAAGCCGACATTCTCACTCCTCTTCCCACTGCAGTTCATTCGCCTGTCTGACACGTCTGACCCCGCTGCTGCTTATGGCCTGGTAATGCACCACTGGAAAATCCCGCGCCCCAACCTGGTGGTATCAGTGGTAGGGGGCGAAGGCGAGGTACGGGTGAGGGCCTGGCTTAAGGATGTGCTGAGAAAAGGGCTCGTCAAAGCCGCCCAGAGCACAGGTAAGGACCACCCTGTGGCCTGTTTTCATTCCACACTTTTGCGCTTTCATCTCTGGTGTTTCAGACTCATGTGATCAAAACACTGCACTGGGGCCAGTGTGATTCCTGGTCCTGCTGATACTCTGTACCGTGAATAGACAAACTAAGGCCCGGGGGCCGGATCCGGCTCAATCCCCTTCTAAATCCAGCCCACGGACGGTCCAGGAATCAGTGTGTTTTTACATGAGTAGAATGTGTCATTTTATTTAAAATGCATCTCTGGGTTCTTTGTGGGGCATAGGAATTCGTTCATTTTTTTCTCTCCTTCAAAATATAGTCCGGCCCCCCACAAGGTCTGAGGGACAGTGGACCAGCCCCCTCCTGAAAAGGTTTGCTGACCCCTGCTCTGTACTGTATATAAAACAAACAAAAAAATATTAAGGGAATCGTCAACATTAGTAAAGAAACAGCTATTTGGATGCGCTATAAACATGCAACACCAGATGGCGCCAGAGGGCAGGAAATTTTAAAACACGCTTTTCCATAGGGATTTCTTTTATTATAACAATCCCGTGGGGGAACGCAGGGGTACGCGTACCCCTAAACATTTTGTGAATCTGACGCAGCGGCACGCATACCCCTAAACATTTTTGTCGACATGCTTTCTGTGAAGAAGCAAAGCAGCTTTCAGCCGCAGGAGCAGGAGCAGGCTTCTTAGGACCCGTCGCATTCGTCTATGCCATTTCTGTTGCCTCCTCCAATCACAAAGCAGAGCCTTCCTAGCCGCATGCTGCTAGCTCCTGCCCCCTTCCCTCAAGGTCCATTTGTGCTTGGAAAACACCGCAGGGCTGTCCTGGAAGCACTGTGTAGACGCAGCTATAGACGTATTTTTAAAAGATAGCTTGAAAGATGCAGCGCCAGTTTCCCCCACAGTTTCCCCCTCCCGCACACACAACAAAACGCAGCAAAAGGCAAGGAGCTCGAGTAGGGTTTTGTGGGGGTTATTGCTCAATTTTGACCTAGGGGAAAATGTAATAATTATACATGTAAACTTCGTTCTGTGGCTATTACACTGTAGCTGTAACACAAAAAAACCAAAATAATTTTAAAAAGAACAACGGATGGGCTGTGGGACAAATCCTGTCCTTTGATTCCCTCACGCATTCTGTAAACGATAACAACAACAACAACCTCACTGAGCTGTACATCAGCAAAACAATTAAAACAATAAATCAACTATCACGGCAATAAACATGTAAAACAGGAGAGGTGGCAGTAAATGCATACATAAGCCTCCGAAGGGCAGAATGACAGTTGATGCTTGAAAAAGCCTGGACAAATACACGGAAATAAAAGTTTATTTGGCAATAAAAAGCAATTTGACAGCAGGCTGGGATGGGGTGTTAGGGAAAGACTTCTAGGAAAAATAGGTGACAAAACAAGGTACTAAGGCTACAACTGCCACCTGTCTTGGTGCTATTACTTGAAGTATTTAATTGAAACTCGCTAAATGAAAGCCATTGCTAGATAATACTGCAATGATTCCATGTAATTCTGCAATAATTCCATGTAATTCTGCAATAATTCTAATGAGGCTGCCCTTCAAAACGAGAAAATAAGCTGTTCTTTCCTCCTGTGTGATTAATTATTCCCACCCTGTGCATCTCTACTTGGCTTTAGTGCGTTCCTTTTGCTCTGGATTTCTTTTAATGTCCTCTGGTTGCAGTATAAACGAAAAGGGGAAGGCAAAGGAAGGAACAGGAGAGGCAACAGAGGAGAGGCAACAGGAGAGGCAACAGAGCCTGCCAGCTACTGTTTGGATTATTTTTGTAGAAGAATTAATACAATAGGGACATTCTACTCTAAAACAAGAGAACCTCCCTCTTTTCGTGCAAAACGTTGGAGCGTGTGATCAAATCTTTGTGTGCCACCGGATATAAAATCTTTTTCATAGTTCTGTTTGGTACAGTGGTACCTTGGTTCTCAAACTTAATCCTTTCCAGAAGTCTGTTCCAAAACCAAAGCGTTCCAAAACCAAGGCGTGCTTTCCCATAGAAAGTAATGCAAAAAAATGGATTAATCCATTCCAGACTTTAAAAAACAACCCCTAAAACAGCAATTTAACATGAATTTTACTATTTAACAAGACCATTGATCCATAAAATGAAAGCAATAAAAAATGTACGTGCCTCGGGTTACTGACTTAATTTGTTCTGGAGGTCCGTTCTTAACCCGAAACCTTAACTTGAGGCGCACTTTTTCTAATGGGGCCTCCTGCTGCCGCTGCGCCGCCAGTGCACAATTTCTGTTCTCATCCTGGGGCAAAGTTCTTAACACGAGGTACTACTTCCAGGTTAGCGGAGTTTGTAACCCGAAGTGTTTGCAACCCAAAGCGTTTGTAACCTGAGGAAGCACTGTAGCAAAAACAGACACACCTCAGCATAATGGCTCAAAACAGAACTGTGGCACTCGAAACGGAAGTGTGGCACTCAAACCGGAAGCATAACACTCAAAACGGAGCACGTTCGGCTTCTGATAAAAGTTCGCAAAGCGGAACACTTACTTCTGGGTTTGCAGTGTTTGGGTTCCAAGGTGTTTGAGGACCAAGGTCCCAGTGTACTTGGGGTGTACAATCATACCTCTTGTTCAAGGTCAGGTTACATTCTTTCAGGATATGTCCCGCGGCGACCCGGCAGTAACAGAACGGGTTACTTCTGGGTTTCTCCGCTCGAGCATGCGCAGACGCTCAAAATGATGTCATGCGCATGCGCAGAAGCGGCAAATCACGACCCATGCAGACGCGCAGACACGGGTTGCGTTCTGCTCATGTTGCTAACGGGGCTCCAGAATGGATCCCGTTCACAACCAGAGGTACCACTGTACTTTGGAGGCAGTATGTGTTTCTGCGGCTGCAGAAGTGCGCTCAAGCAGGAGGTTGCTTTTGTACATTTCACAAGGAGGAGAGACCTGCCTGCACTGTGGAAGGCGTGATTATTGCAAAGAAAGCTTGCGTGCATGACTGAAGGAGAAGGAAGCGACAGCTGCTGCTTCCAGAAGGGTGTTTTGTGTGCTTTTCTTATTCTTATTCCTGTCAGTGTTTATGTTTGAGAAGGAGTGCTGTTTTGGGGGGTGTTTATGGCAGCAGTTGTGAGCGTACTGCAGGCAATTTGTGTGGGTGTGGGTTATTGAGAGAGAGGGAGAGAGGGTCTGGGTACACAGCGGGACATTCCCAGCCTGGCTTGTGTGCGTGTAATTTGTGAGATAGTCAGTTTATGTATGGGTCACGGGGTTGATCTTTGTCCAATAGGTGTGTCTCAAGTGAAACGATTGAAATCCTCTGTCTTTTGTGGTCATTTGTCAAATATAACAACAGGTTACACCTGTTAGCAAGGGGGTGGCCTAGGGGCAGGCAGCGTGACAGCTGCTTTCAACAGTCCCAGACAAGCACACCACCTTTCAATATTTAAATAAATATTGATGAAATGTGTAATGAATATTGAAAAAATATATTTTAATAATAATAATATGCACAGAGATGGAAAGAAAATGTAGCTGCAACCAAGGAAGAGTGGCAGACAAAACTGATGGAGTATGCAGAAATGGCGACACTTGCCAGAAAAATAAGAAACCAAGAAGAGATAATATTATTCATTCATTCATTCATTCCCCACCCATCTGGCTTGGCTTCCCCAGCCACTCTAGGCAGCTCCCAACAGAATATTAAAAATACAATAAAACATCAAACATTAAAAACTTCCCTAAACGGGGCTGCCATCAGATGTCTTCTAAAAGTCAGATAGTTCTTTGTTTCCTTTACATCTGGTGGGAGGGTGTTCCACAGGGCGGGTGTCACTACTGAGAAGGCCCTCTGCCTGGTTCCCTGTAACCTCACTTCTCTCAGTGAGGGAACCGCCAGAAGGCCCTCGGAGCTGGACCTCAGTGTCCGGGCTGAACAATGGGGGGAATTTTGTGGGCTGTTTGAGGAACTACTGTAAATCATTAGCTGTCAGGGACTGGGCAGAGGAGGAATGGTGGAGACCCCTTCCCCTCCTGACCCAGGGAGGAGGTAGAGGAAGACAGTATAGATTTACAACAGGGGTTTGCGGGAGATCACAGCTCAGAGGCAGATGAGGGGAAAAGCTGGGGGAAATCATGGGAGAGCCGGAACAACACCCGGCTGACATGTTGTCATTAGAAAGCATTCCAGACTCCCCATCTCCCAGAATCAGGCGAGCTTTAAAAGTAGGAGAGCAAAGAGCTCAAAGGCAGAGGGCATGTTGCAGCACCCATAGAAGGTGATGGATTAGTAAGTGAGAGAGACGGGGCAGAGATTGACTTGGGACAACGCCATTATCCAAGAGCAGGCATAGGCAAGCTCCAGCCCTCCAGATGTTTTGGGACTACAATTCCCATCATCCCTGACCACTGGTCCTGTTAGCTAGGGATGATGGGAATTGTAGTCCCAAATTATCTGGCGGGCCGGAGTTTGCCTATGCCGGTCCAAGAGGCTCTGTTCTATAACCTCTCTCTGTAAAGTTTGAAATTAAAAAAAGGACTGTTAGAAACTTTTCCTTGTCTTTATACTTTCCTGGGCAACCAGCCGGGAGCTGCTGACATTAGCAGGATTAATATAAAAACGTGCCGCAAGAATTAATTTAAGGGGAATATCAATAATTAAATTCATCTGGATATGCAGTAATAAAGGATAAAATGTAAGTAAGCAAAGAAGGGAGGAGGGGATCCGATTTAAGGATTTGTTTATTTTTATTGGATATATTTATTTATTTATTTATTTATTTATTTATTTATTTATACTTTTCACGTTTGTGCATTTCACTAATTTTACAATCATTTTGACATTTCAGAACTTGACTTCCTTCCCCCTCTTTCTGCAGTTCCTTAAATTTGTCTTTAATATCTTCTGCACATCCAGATTAACCCAATTTACTAATTTATTCATCTTCTCTAAATATATACTCTTATAAAACTGCAGGTTATTACTATAATCCTGCAAATGTTTTTATCTGTTTATAATTTATCTGTAAATACTCAATAAACCATTTCCATTCTTTTGAAGAAAAAAAATTGTTATCTTGATTTCTTATTCTTCCGGCAAGTTTCTCCATTTCTGCATATTCCGTAAGTTTTTGTGTCCATTCTTCCTTTGCTGGGACTTCTGCTTCTTTCCATTTTGGGGCAAGTAACATTCTTGCTGCTATAGTAGCATACATGAATAAGTTCCTATACATTTTAGGTAGTTCTGTCCCTATAATTCCCAAATTATAGGGACAGATATGCAATTTTGGATATGTAATATTGTGTAGAATTATTTGTAAAATGGCAAAATGAAAAATAATTGATGATGATGATGATAATAATAATAATAATAATAATAATAATGATGATGATGATGATAATAATGTTTTATTTTATTTTTTAATAAATATTTATTAAGAATTTTCCATTTTAAAAAGCCAAAAAGAAAAAAGAAAAATTAAAAACATATACAGTTTGCAATCCTTATTTTCTATAACATATTTCCCTGACTTCCCCGCACCTCCCCTTCTTATATTCCAATTCAAATTGTAAATTCAACAAGTTCTTATCCCCAGTTTTTAACCTTTTTATACTTAATTCATTTTTAAAAACCAATTTTACCTTATAAACCTCAAAATTTATACCTCAGTACTCATTCTTAAATCCTTTTTTCTAAAGTCGACCCAAATTCCCTTCCACGAATTCCCCACTTTTCATGCTGATAACAAAACAGAATAAAAAGAAAAAGACAAATTATAATTATACACCCTTTGCCACTCCTACACAGGTGCCTGGATTATGACTGGTGGACTTCAAGCTGGCGTCGGGCGCCATGTTGGGGAAGCTGTGAGGGACCACACGACCGCTAGTTCTAACCCCAGCACCCATGTGGTGGCGATGGGCATTGCTCCGTGGGGCATCGTCGAGCAGCGCCAATGTCTTGTGAACCCCAAGGTATTGGAGAGGGGGGTGACAGAGAACACCACAAATGGGTACAGAGGTGATGGGATGGGCGTGGAAGACACAGCAGGTTATTTCGGTCCTTCTGTCGGGGGGGGGTCAATAGCAGGTCAGCAATAACTCACATGGTGTCAGTGAACTCTCTTTATTCAAAGAAACTAAATCAGCTCAGGAGGATAGGTCTTGTGAGCACAGCAACTCTTCCCGGTCAATCTTGCCCAAATGAAGCAAGTGCTGTATTTTTTGCTCTATAAAATACACCCGACCATAAGACGCACCTAGTTTTAGAGGAGGAGAACAAGAAAAAAATATTCTCTCCCTCTCTGTGCAGCGCCTCTCCAGCGAAGTTAGAACAGCAAGAGGGATTGCTGTGCAGCGAAAACAGCGATCCCTCTTGCTGTTCTGGCTTCTGGGATAGCTGTGCCAACCCCTTTCAGGGAAAGGGGAGCGTTCCTCCCGTTGCCCTGAAGCGGCTTCGCGCGGCTACCCCTGAAGCCAGTAGGGCAAGAGGGATCGGTGCGCACTGATCCCTCTTGCTCTCCTGGCTTCAGCGACAGCTGCGCAGCCCGCATTCACTCCATAAGACGCACACACATTTCCCCTTACTTTTTAGGAGGGGAAAAGTGCGTGTTATAGAGCAAAAAATACGGTAGTCAGGAGTGAAGGTCACCACCTTCCCACAGGTGCCCAAGTCTCCTCCCTTCCTGGGTCCCTTCGGAGCAAACTGAGACTACCATGCCTTGTCTGTCTTTGCTGTGTCCTCTTCACACCTCTTTGGGTTCTGGGATGCCAGCAAGGAGGGGAGCTGGGCTGGGACTCCCTGGCTTCTTCACCAGCTGGCCTCTTCTCTGCCTCTTGGCCAGCCTCTGCTTCTGCTTCTGCTTCTGGACTGCTCTCTGCCACAGGCTCTCCCTGCTCACTAAACCCTGTTACCTCTTCAGCTTCCGACACCTCTTCTGCTCCCAGTCTTCTCCCTCTTCTTCCTCTGATCACCCCATCATCAACCCCCGGGCTCTGGGCCTTCTTCCCTTGGGGGTTCCCCAGCTGGTGCCTCCCACTTCTCCTCTGCATCCAACTATTATATTAATAAGAATTTATTATTTATACCTCGCCCATCTGGCTGGGTCTTCCCAGCCGCCCTGGGCAGCTCCCAACAGAATATTAAAAACACGATAAAACATCAGACATTAAAAACTTCCCTAAACAGGGCTGCCTTCAAATGTCTTCTAAAAGTCAGATAGTTGTTTATTTCCTTGACATCTGGCGGGAGGGCGTTCCAAAGGCAGGTGCCACCACTGAGAAGACCCTCTGCCTGGTTCCCTGTAACCTCACTTCTCGCAGTGAGGGAACCACCAGAAGGCCCTCAGAGCTGGATCTCGGTGTCTGGGCAGAATGATGGGGGTGGAGACGCTCCTTCAGGTATACTGGGCCGAGGCCGTTTAGGGCAGGCATAGGAAAACTTGGCCCTACAGATGTTTTGGGACTACAACTCCCATCATCCCTAGCTAACAGGACCAGTGGTCAGGGATGGTGGGAGTTGTAGTCTCAAAATAACTGGAGAGCCAAGTTTGCCGATGGCTGCTTGAAAGGTCAGCACCAACACTTTGAATTGTTCCTGGAAACGTACCGGGAGCCAGTGTAGGTCTTTCAGGACTGGTGTTATGTGTTCTTGGCGGCCACTCCCAGTCACCAGTCTAGCTGCCACATTCTGGATTAAAAGTCCCTGGCTCCTTCCTTCATTTGCTCCCTGTTTTTCCCTCCTTCTGCAGGGTTTGTTCCCAGCACTTTATCCCAGGACAGTCCCTTCTGCCCCTTACTGCCCTCTGGATGCCAACCACTCTGCCTTCTTCTTGGTGGACAACGGGACGCAGGGCAGGGTGGGCGGCGAGGCCTCCTTCCGTGCCCGTCTGGAACGCTACATTGCCCAGCAGAAAGTGGGAGCTGGCGGTAAGACACTTTCCTCGTTCGCAAAGATTTCATTTCCTTGGGGCGGGTGGCAACTTCCACAGCCTCAAAAGAGGAATTGCATCAGGAGGAGAGGCCAGGTTTATTTCTTTCAAGAAAAGGAATTTAACGTTTGCACATGATGCTGTATTTGTACAGTTGCAGATTTAGAGGTGATTTCTGTAATTTAAATTTAAATTCATAGATAGTCTATCTGAAAAAATAAACCGAGAATTGAATTTGTATCAAAATGGGAGGCCTTCAGAACACATCTTAAACACAATTATACCATGTTAAAATCTGTAGTAGCTTTTGAGTGATCCCAGCAGTTTTTATTAATTGCTTATATAACACTAAACATTTATAAATTGTGAAAATATTAACATAAAAAATAGTATTGTGATATGGCAGTAAATTTATGTAAAAAGAATTAAGGAATAAATGGGAAGTCGGGTATAAAAGATAATGAGATTTTTTACTTTTATTGTAGCATAAAATTGTAATCATAAATTGTTGTCAAAATTTTTATCTTAATAACAGATTGTGTTATTAAAATAAAATAACATTTCAAAAAAACAAAACAAAACAAATTTAAATTCAAATACAATACATTGGGATGTGTGTGATGCTGGTCCTACTCAGGGTAGACCAATTGAAATTCTGTATAATAATAATAATAATTTATTATTTATACCCCACCCATCTGGCTGGGTTCCCCCAGCCACTCTGGGCGGCTTCCAACAGAAGATTAAAAATACATTAAAACATCAGTCATTAAAAACTTCCCTAAACAGGGCTGCCTTCAGATGCTTTCTAAACGTCAGATACCGTATTTTTCGCTCTATAAGACGCACCAGACCACAAGACGCACCTAGTTTTTGGAGGAGGAAAACAAGAAAAAAAATATTCTGAATCTCAGAAAACAGAACAGCAAGAGGGATTGCTGCGCAGTGAAAGCAGCGATCCCTCTTGCTGTTCTGGCTTCTGGGATAGCTGCGCAGCCTGCATTCGCTCCGTAAGACGCACACACATTTCCCCTTACTTTTTAGGAGGGAAAAAGTGAGTCTTATAGAGCAAAAAATACCGTAGTTTTTTCAGGTTCCTGCCCCAGGTGTCCTCAGCTGCACTGCTTATTACTGCTGCTTCTGTTTTATGTTAGCCTAGCGACAACAGCAGTGAGCTTCCTTAGAGACACAAACCTTTGCAGAGGGAAAGCCCTCGTATCGCTTAAATGAGCCAAGCGGTGCCAGACCTGGTGGTGGGAGGGTTTGGGTCTGTGTCCCCATAGGAAAAAGGCCTGTCTCCCACATCCCTGGGGGTGAGGCCTGATTTTTCTCCGACTTGGCAAACCTGTTCTGTATTCCTTCAGCCCATAAATGACGGACTGTTTTCTCGCGCAAACTACTTTGTCAGCTCAGGAGAAGGCTGAAGATTAGAAGGACCTTACTCTCTAACGTCAAAGTTTCTACACGGAGGGTGTTGTTGTTGTTTGTCTTGGAGGAATATTCAGTTTGTGCTCCCCCCCCCATCTGTTGTTTGAAACAGCAGGGTTCAGGCACAGTATTGCCACCTTAGCAAGGCCCGAGTTTGCTGCCTCATTAACTAATACAGTGGTACCTCGGTTGTGGAACGTAATCCGTTCCGGAAGACTGTTCGACTTCCGAAACGTTCAACAACCGAGGCGCAATGGGCTGTTGGCAAAGGGAATGGAGAAAATTGAGAAACGCACCTCAGAAGCCGTTCAACTTCCGAGGCGCGTTTGAAAAAGGAAGCATTCACTTCCGGGTTTTCGGCGTTCGAAAACCAAAACCTTCGGCTTTTGAGACGCTCGAAAACTGAGGTACCACTGTACGCATTTACAGTGGACGCTCGGGTCGTGAACATGGTCTGTGTGGGATGCACATTCGCAACCCGCAGCGTTCGCAACCCTCATCTGCGCATCTGTGCACACATGGGTTGTGATTTAGTGCTTCTGTGCATGCACGACCGCCCTTCCGGTACTTCCGGGTTTTGGCGGGTCCGTAACCCGAAAAAACACAACCTGAAGCGTCTGTAACCCGAGGTATGACTGTACCCGGAATTCTGTGGCTGCTACACTTCCAGACCCCTGGCCAGCTTCCCCCGTGATAGATTTCCGTCCTGGTATTCCAAAATATTGGTCCTTTGTTTTGCCCTGTATCATTAGGTTTCTCTTGTGTAATTTCCTTATCTCACTGCTGTTGCCCGCAGGTGCTGGGAGTATTGAAATTCCTGTGTTGCTGCTGCTCATCAGCGGGGACTCGGCTATGTTCAAGGTAATAGGCATGAGAGCTTGTGAAGGGAAGTGGGACGGGGAGAGAGTTGCATGCCCCTCAACTGTCCTGGGAAAAACAGGACACCCTGCTTTTTTGCACGAGAGCACGGCAGCCATTTTGGGTGCTGCGATATTGCATTGGGGGTGGAACCTTTTGGGAAGGACTGCAATCTCACACGGGATCACGTGACTCGCCCGGGAGCGTGGCCCGCACTCTGCATCCTGGCTAATGGCCTGGACCTTTTGGAGGGTATGGGCTTACGGGAGACACCCAGTCCTGAAAGAACGAGCTGTTGGGAAGGAGAGACGCAAATGAAGTGGTCGCTGTGAACGTGGTAAAAGGGGCAGTAGGAAGTGAGGTGGACAGACTCGAGGTTTGCCAGATCTACAGTGGAAACTCGGTTGTCGAACGTAATCCGTTCCGGAAGACCGTTCGGCTTCCGAAATGTTCGACAACCAAGGCGCAAAGGGAGAATGTCAATTTCAATGGTGAAAATGGAAAAACATGCCACGGAAGCCGTTTGACTTCCGAGGCGCGTTAAAAAAACAGATTCAATTACTTCCGGGTTTTTGGCGTTCGAAAACCGAAACGTTCAGCTTCCGAGATGCTTGAAAACTGAGGTTCCCATTGTATTTTTAATTTTTTTTTACTAGAACCTCAGAATCTACAAACCAGGAGCCAGGAGAAAAAGACATAGCTGAAATTTAAAAACAAACCAACCAGGGTGCCTCTGAGCACATTCTGACCTTAAGAATTTGATTTCTGTGCAATGGCTGAACTGAGCTCACAATCCTTTCACGTCAAAGTCCGCTTCCAGTTAGCTTTTTCCGGCTGCAAACATTTAAAGCTCATTCTAAAGCACACACCTCTTTGTGGAATCCGGGGGGGGGGGGAGGCGTTGCATTGCTGGCGACCTTTCCCCTTTCTCACTCTGTCTCCCTTCCCGGCCTTGGGGGAGAGGACGGGGTGTTCAATAAATCTGCCGTCCAGTGCATTTCCCCTGCGCCAAACCTCTGTGGAAAATGACCTAGACAGAGTAGCAGAGTAGCAGCGGTTGCCTTCCGTGTGAGAAGGAGAAGTAAAGAGTCCAGACACTGTCTCTTCTATCTCTAATAGCGTTTATTTACAAGCAGTAAATCCATCAGAACTTGGAGACATTCTGTGCCGGAGCTTCTTCCTGAGGCAACTTCTGAACACCCTCAAAGGATTCAGGTTCACACCTAGCCACGCCAACCCACACACGGGGGGGGGGGGACTATGCGCGGGGCAGGCCCCGCTTTGCCGCACTCCTGGTGTTGTTTGCCCCACGCTCCTGGCTGCATACTGTAAGGATATAAGCCGCACTTTAACTTTTTGAATTTGCGGGGGGGAAAGTGTGGCTTATATTCAGGCCAGAACGGTAATGAAAACAAAACAAGAACGGAGAAAAGGAAAAACAGAGAGAACCTGAGATCTCCCTAGTGTCCACTGGCCCAAACCATTTCGCGACCCCTGGCTTTGTAGGTTCCTGAGGGGCTCATCTTCTGTCCTGTTCTTTCCCTCAGCGCGTCTCTGATGCGGTCCATGCCTCCATCCCTTGCCTGCTCTTGGCAGGAACCGGAGGAGCAGCTGACTGCTTAGCTGGGTTGCTGCAGGAGACACAGCCTGGAGAGCCCATGAAGGCCCTGGCGATGAAAAAGATGCAGGGGAAGTTCCCCGCCGATGAACTGGAGGACTTGGCAGAGGAGGTAGGATCCAGAACTGCAACTCCTCGCCCCTTCACCAGTGTGAAGCCAGTGTGGTGTAGTGGTTAAGAGCGGTAGTCTCCGCTCCTCCACATGCAGCTGCTGGGTGACCTTGGGCCAGTCACACTTCTCTGAAGTCTCTCAGCCCCACTCACCTCACAGAGTGCTTGTTGTGGGGGAGGAAGGGAAAGGAGAATGTTAGCCGCTTTGAGACTCCTTAAAGGGAGTGAAAGGCGGGATATCAAATCCAAACTCCTCTTCTTCTTCTTCTTCTTCTTCTTCTTCTTCTTCTTCTTCTTCTTCTTCTTCTTCTTCTTCTTCTTCACAAAGTATTCTTTCTCCATGGGCTTCCCAGAGCTCACATTCCTTCCTATGGGGTTTTGAGACCTCCCATTACCAGTCCTCACTTGAAAATCTCTGGGGAAGGGAATCTCGTTTTCTCTCACAGATCTCCAAGACAATGCTTCTTTTTTTCCTCAGGTGGAGCAAATTGGGGCTCTAAGGGAACTGGTCACCGTCTATTCAGACCAGGAGGGTCTCGAGGAGTTTGAGACTGTCCTTCTCCAAGCGCTGGTGAAAGGTGAATACCCTACAGCAGATAACTCTGGCTGAGCCGTGGCTTTGGGGTTTACCACCCCAATCAACCTCTTCTCGCGTTGGATATTTCCTAAATATAAAAGTGGGCTGTAGAAGTTTTATACAAACTCCTTTCCAGTCAATGGTTCCTACTAACCTTTAGTCCTGAGCTCTGAAAAATAACCCAGTCATGGAAGTTAGCTAACATTCCAGAAAGTCCTTCACTCAGTGGTTGAGGGAAATTCTGGGGCAGCACCAACATCATAAAGAAGGAACCTCCAGATGTGGTGGCTGTCTGGCCCTTGCAATACTTTAAAAGTTAACATGGGCTGGATATGAACCACAAAAGGAAGTCAGCCAGGACTGAGATTTGCCAAACATTTCCAACTTGTATTTAATTGTTTGAGGGTTGTATCCATCTAAGTTCTACTTAGATTTAGTCCACTGAAATTAATGAACCTAAGTTGACCATGTCCAGAAGCTGCAATAGGTTTACCCTGAGTTGGACTAGCATTGATGACACGCCAACCCTAAACGTTGCTTTCAATATAGAAATCAAATAATTAAAATAGGTTGATGCATTGTAAGCAACATATTGGCATGGTATCAATTATTATATCAATGTAAGCCACAAAAGTACCCAAAATGTCCCATAAACATTTTGATCAAATCTGTTAAAACAGTTTAAGAATCCATCCCAGTTCTTTTTTTTAAAAAAAGGTTTCTACCCCATCGTCTTATTTCATATTATATAGTTTGGGGTTCAATTTCTGTAGCTAATCCAAGCAAAGTAACCCTGGTGTTTCATTTCAAAACTAAGTCTTTCCCATAGACATCTCCTCCTTGCAAAGATCTCATCTCCCTTTCCTGAGAATTTATCCTCTCCCTTACAAGGATTCCCTTCTCCTCGCACCCACCACCCTCTCCCCATTTACGGTGCTGCAGAGGGAGACAGGGGAAGCCAAGGCTAAGGAGGTCTCTGCTTCTCCCCTCATTTCAGCCTGTAAACAATCGCGCGAGGCCACCTGCTACCTGGATGAGCTGCACCTGGCTGTGGCCTGGAACCGTGTGGACATTGCTAGCACCGAGCTGTTCCGTGGGGATGTTGACTGGGAGGTGAGTCAGCAGGGAAAGAGGGGGCAGGATGAAAGCAAAGGCAGAGAAGGCATGGAGGAAGGGACTTTTGTAGGGCTGGGTGATATATCAATATGTTCCAGCGGGAAGGTAAACGGCGTTTCCGTGCGCTGCTCTGGTTCGCCAAAAGTGGCTAAGTCGTGCTGGCCACATGACCCGGAAAAACTGTCTGTGGACAAATGCCAGCTCCCTCGCCAGTAAAGCGAGATAGATGAGCACCTCAACCCCAGAGTCGTTCGCAACTGGACTTAACTGTTAGGGGTCCTTTACCTTTATCTTTAAAGGCAAATGGCAATATGTGGGAGATATTCATACACACACACACACGGTGGTACCTTGAGTTACAAGAGCTTCAGCTTACAGACCCGGAAGTAGTACCTCAGGTTAAGAACTTTACCTCAGAATGAGAACAGAAATTGCACGCCGGCGGCAGCGGGAGGCCCCATTAGCTAAAGTGGTACTTCAGGTTAAGAATGGACCTCTGGAATGAATTAAGTTTGTAACCAGAGGTACGTGTGTGTGTGTGTGTGTGTGTGTGTGTGTGAATAGCAGGTTGCACAAGACCAACAGGAGTATCTCATCCGTTATTCTCATGAGGTTTATCCTCGCATCCCCTTTTACTGCCATCCCTTCTCTCTTCTGCAGCCTAGCCTTCTGATGGACCCGATGCACGACGCTCTGGTGGGTGACCGTCCCGCCCTGGTGCGCCTCTTTGTGGAGAACGGACTGGACATTGGGCAGTTCCTGACGTGGGGGAAGCTGGAGCAGCTCTACGCGGGGACCCCGAGCGGCACGCTTCTGCATCAGCTGCTGGAGCGGCGCCAAGTCGCAGGCCCTGAGCCTGCCTCACCTGCTGAATACTTGCTGCTGGATCGGTCGCTGCCTGAGTACCAGCTGCCCCAGGTGGCTCACATCCTCCATGACCTGCTGGGGGATGTCTGTGCTCCCTTTTATGACGGATTGCACCCTGCCAGAACGACAGGGGTAGGTGAACCAGGTCAAAGGCTCATCTTGCAGTGAAGTGCCCCTTCTAATGTCCACGTTTTGCAAACTGATATATATATATATATATTTGAATGCTGTTTTTCCTAATGTGTGCGTTTTATGCATGTTTTCCCTTAATATACTGATACATGCCATCCCAGTCTCCAGGTTGCCAGGTGCGCTTATCAGGGTCTGCCTTTCCTTTTGAAACCACGAGGCACAGTGGAGAGTGTGGGATTTTTATAGGGTTGCCACCTTTGTTCTGGCAAAATATAAGGCAGGACAGGGTTGGGGTTTTTGTGGGTTTTTTTTTCATCTTGTGCTGAAGTGACTTCAAAGCAATCCATTACGCTCTATTGCAGCCTCTTGAATTTCTCTCTCTCTCTCTCTCTCTCTCTCTCTCTCTCACACACACACACACACACACACACACACGAATTTGTAAATCTGTGCTTGGCTATCCAGAGCTTAAATACATGATTTTTCACAACCCCTTTCAAGAATATGTATTTGGAGAGGATCCCTAACTTGGAACACACAAACACACACACACACACACACACACATGAGAGAGAGAGAGAGAGAGAGAGAGAGAGAGAGAGAGAGAGAGAGAGAGGAAGAAGAAGAAGAAGAAGAGGAGGAGGAGGAGGAGTTTGGATTTGATATCCCGCTTTATCACCACCCTAAGGAGTCTCAAAGCGGCTAACATTCTCCTTTCCCTTCCTCCTCCACAACAAACACTGTGAGGTGAATGGGGCTGAGAGACTTCAGAGAAGTGTGACTAGCCCAAGGCCACCCAGCAGTGCATGTGGAGGAGCGGAGACGCGAACCCGGTTCACTAGATTACGAGTCCACCACTCTTAACCACTACACCACACTGGTGTAGTGTAGAGAGAGAGAGAGAGAGAGAACTGTATCCATACATGACGTAGCATTTTACACTGAAATGCAGGACAATCCTGTTTCATACAGGATAGGCGGCAACCCTATTATCTTTATGATGTGTAGTTTATTTACACATATATGCAACCTGAGCAGAGATGGAGAGAGTCCACAGCATTCACGACCAGGGGCGCCGACTTATAAAAAATATTGGGGGGGCCCATGCTGGTCAAGGAAGGCTCCCCTCCTCCAAAGCAGACCCAATCCAGGCGGCTCCATAAAGCTCCTGGAGAGAGGCGGGGTGGGGTGGGGGCGCGGAGAGACAATGCCAAAACTCAGGGGGCTCCTTGAGCCAATTGCCAGAGATGAGCCCCGCAGGGGGAGGCAGGGTCCTCTATAGCCCACCCCAGCTGCCCTTCTTGTATCTACAGCCAGTTTGGCAGGGGGCGGTGGAAGGGTCTGGAAGGAGCGGGGACCACCGCGGAGCACACATACCGGGAGCTGGAGAGGCGAGGCCCAGCCAAGAAGGGGCCAGCCTGGAAGGCGCAGCTTCACAGCCGAAGCTGTCCTCGGCTTGGGGAGCCGGAGAAGCTGTCGGGTCAGGGCCCTGGCGCAGGCCTAGCCGCTCCTGCGACGCCTCTTTGCTCCCGGGATTGGGGCCGCCAGCTCAGCGCTGGAGCCGAGGGAGCCCCCAGGCAGGCCTGCGAGGAAAGGCAGAGCCGCCGGGCGGTGGCCGCTTCTGCAAGGCGGCCAGAGAAGCGGGGACCCCCTCCCCTCCCCGCGTCCCCCCCACTCGCTCCCCCCTCTGAAACTTTGTTAACACTTCCACGCTGAGCCTCTGACAATAGGGGCGGGCTGAGGGCACGACGCGGCTGGGCCCTCTGGACTCGCCCCCCCCCAGATGTTGCGCCCGGTGCGGCAAAGCATAATATAACTAATAATTTTCTTAAATTATTGGGGGGGCAGGGCCCCCCAAACGAATTTTTGAGGGGGCTCGGGCCCCCTCAGGCCCCATGGAGTCGGCGCCTATGTTCACGACCCAAGAGAGTTCCGTTCCTTCCATTGCTGCACCCTCAGATTCCAAGAGACCCCGGGCATAATGTCTGACCATCTCTGCAGCATAAAACAAACTGTCTGCCTCGTTTGCTGCCCCCACCTTCCAGCTTGCAAAGGGGACACTTTTTTCCTGTTCACTTACCTCATCGCCCCCTGCAATTCTGCCCCACCTTCCTGAAACACTGGCCTTTTTTGTCTCTGCTAACTATCCCTCACTCCAGGCAGTGGTTTCCCCCGTTTTCTGGCCCTGAGAGTCTCTGTAGTGGGGTAGGAAAGTGGGGGGGGGGAGTTCACATCTGGCAACTGATACACCCCTTTGGTTTCAGATAAGACATGGGTAGATGAGTCTAAAAAGCATGGGACACAAATTTTCACAGCCCTCTAGCGGCTACAGTGTCTCATTTACCAGAAGCAACGTGTATGCATTAAGGCAATGTGCACCTGGTCACCAAAATAATTTGTTTCGTATTTTCGTGTCCTCGGTAAAATTTTGGGAAGTTGCTGAGGGTAAAGTTGGGGGGTGATAGATTCTGGGCAGCTGTTCAATATCAACTGAAGAGCTAAGCTAAGTGTGAGCAATTTCTGTCTCTTGCTAATTGTGCCTCTCTCTCCTTTCCCAAGAGCAAAGGATCATTACTCAACGGAGACCCCATGTACCGCTCCAAACTTTCGCCAAACCCTTGGACTGACCTCTTCATATGGGCTGTGTTGTTGAACCGCAGAGAGATGGCCATGTATTTCTGGGAAATGGTGTGTATGATGACTGTTATTAATATAGTTAACACTGAGGTCCAGCTCTGAGGGCCTTCGGGCGGTTCCCTCACTGCGAGAAGTGAAGCTACAGGGAACCAGGCAGAGGGCCTTCTCGGTGGTGGCGCCCGCCCTGTGGAACTCCTTCCCACCAGATATCAAGGAAATAAACAACTATCTGACTTTTAGAAGACATCTGAAGACAGCCCTGTTTAGGGAAGTTTTTAATGTTTTATCATGTTTATAATATTCTGTTGAGGGACACAGGTGGCGCTGTGGTCTAAACCACAGAGCCTAGGACTTGCCGATCAGAAGGTCGGCGGTTCGAATCCTCGCAATGGGGTGAGCTCCTGTTGCTTGGTCCCAGCTCCTGCCCACTTAGCAGTTCGAAAGCACATCAAAGTGCAAGTAGATAAATAGGTACCACTCTGGCGGGAAGGTAAACGGCGTTTCCGTGCGCTGCTCTGGTTCGCCAGAAGCGGCTTAGTCATGCTGGCCACATGACCCGGAAGCTGTAGGCCGGCTCCCTAGGCCAATAAAGCAAGATGAGCGCCACAACCCCAGAGTTGGCCACGACTGGACCTAATGGTCAGGGGTCCCTTTACCTTTAATATTCTGTTGGGAGCCACCCAGAGTAGCTGGGGAAACCCAACCAGATGGGTGGGGTATAAATAAATAATAAATATCATTTTTATTATTGTATTATAATGTGACAGAGCTAACAAACGAATAGATAGGCTCCTGTGTGGGGTTCATAATGGGAGAAACCAAGGAGCCAGAGTTGAAATAATAAGGTACCGGCTGGAAATGGCAGGGCAACCAGGCAGTGCTTTTGCCACATCTGGATACGATGAGAGTATTTCCCCCTCCTGGCTCTCAGCTGCCTGTAGCTTTTTTGGAGGGCTGTTTCCTTGCCTCTGTCTCCATTGATGGCCACCCTTTCTTCTCCCCCTTAGGCCCCCGACGCTGTGGCTGGGGCTTTGGCAGCAGCACGGATCCTCCGAGAGCTTTCGCACCTGGAGCAGGAGGCTGAGGAAGAGGCAGCCATGAAGGACCTCGCCATGCGCTTTGAGAACTTGGCCATTGGTGCGGACATGATGAGGACATGGAGGTTGGGGTGGGAAAGAGGGACCTGAGAGGAACGGTCAGGAAGGGAAGGCTAGCTGTTTGCAGTCAGCCTCAATTCTTTCTGGTTCAGACTCTAGGGAAACTTGATTTCTAAAGAGTGTTTAGGTCGCTCCCTGTTTCGAACCAAGGAACCCGTCGCCCTCCAGATACTGATGAACTGCAGCTCCCATCATCCCTTGCCATTTGCCATGCTTGCTGTGGCTGATTGGAGTTGTAGTTCAGTGACATCTGGTGGGCCAAAGGCTGTCCACACTAGAACGTCGCCATTGGATAGCAGAGGGGATGGAGGAAAGCATTTTGACACTGTGATATCCCAGTGTTAGAGACGCGGGTGGCGCTGTGGTTAAACCACAGAGCCTAGGACTTGCCGATCAGAAGGTCGGCGGTTCGAATCCCCGCGACGGGGTGAGCTCCTGTTGCTCGGTCCCTGCTCCTGCCAACCTAGCAGTTCGAAAGCACGTCAGAGTGCAAGTAGATAAATAGGTACCACTCCGGCGGGAAGGTAAACGGCGTTTCCGTGACCTGCTCTGGTTTGCCAGAAGCGGCTTAGTCATGCTGGAAGCTGTACGCCGGCTCCCATGGCCAATAAAGCGAGATGAGCACCGCAACCCCAGAGTCGGTCACGACTGGACCTAATGGTCAGGGGTCCCTTTACCTTTACCTATCCCAGTGTTAAGTCTACTGCAACAATAATGGCCATTATAAACGAGCGTGGTTTGTGGGATGTGTTGGAAATTCCTTGACATTGTAAGTAAGCCTCTCCTCCTCACTTTCTTCTCTCTCACCCCCCACCCCCATTCCAACTCCAGGTGTATTTGGGGAATGTTACCGAAATGGGGAGCCCCGGGCCTACAAACTGCTGGTGCGCCGCTCCGAACTCTGGGGAGGAGCCACTGTCCTCCAGCTCGCTCACCAGGCTGACGCCCGCCTGTTTTTTGCACATGATGGTGTGCAGGTATGGTTGTGTCCAGCACAGTGGATCGCTGGAAGGATGCTTCTTGCTTGAGTGTCTGCTACCACGCTGCTGAATCTTCTTTCCATTTAAGAGTTTTGTGAAGCAGCTAACGTTTAGCACAGGCCTAGGCAAACTTGGCCCTCTGGATGTTTTGGGACTACAACTCCCATGATCCCCAGCTAACAGGACCAGTGGTCAGGGATGATGGGAATTATAGTCCCAAAACATCTGACGGGCCGAGTTTGCCTATGCTCAATTTAGCAGGATCAACAGCAACCCCTATAGCAGCAGCCCCTAAATGTGAGACGGGTGTTTTGTGGCACCTGTAGCTGTGTCAGTTCTGCCAGTCAAAGCTGAGTGGGCCCATGTAGGGTACGATGATCTCGTAGGTAAACTGGCCCCGCATTGTTAAGGCTTGGGAGGTTGAGGGGTCCCAACCCCTGCTAATGCTCTTCCGTGCTCTTCCCGCAGTCCCTGCTCACCCAGAATTGGTGGGGAGAGATGGACCGAGGCACCGCTGTCTGGAAGCTCCTCCTGACTTTCTTCTGCCCCCCTCTCATCTTTACCGACCTCATCAAGTACAGGTGGGTGAACCCTGTCTGAAACTAAAATGGTTGCCAAAAGACTGTTGTGGTTGTTGCGGGCCACCCCAATCTCTGAGCAGTGCGAGATTTTCAGGGTTCCAGGCTATTACTCAGGGCTCGGTTTCCTCTGGAATGAGGGACAGCAGAGACTGTGGTGTCTTTATGATACAGTGGTACCTCGGGTTAAGTACTTAATTCATTCCGGAGGTCCATTCTTAACCTGAAACTGTTCTTAACCTGAAGCACCACTTTAGCTAATGGGGCCTCCTGCTGCTGCTGTGCCGCCAGAGCATGATTTCTGTTCTCATCCTGAAGCAAAGTTCTTAACCTGAAGCACTATTTCTGGGTTAGCAGAGTCTGTAACCTGAAGTGTATGTAACCTGAAGCGTATGTAACCCAAGGTACCACTGTACATGGTTTATTTACACATACAGTCATACCTCTTGTTACGTTTGCTTCAGGTTAAATCTTGTCAGGTTGTGTCCCACGGCGACCCGGAAGTACCGAAAAGGGTTACTTCCGGGTTTCGCCACTCACACATGTGCAGACACTCAAAATGGCATCACGTGCATGCGTAGAAGTGGCGAATCGTGACCCGCGCATGCGCAGACGTGGGTTGCGTTCTGCTCATGTTGTGAACGGGCCTCCGGAACGGATCCCGTTTGCAACCAGAGGCACCACTATATATACAACGTGAGCCTACGATGGAGGAGCTCACAGCATTAACACCCTAGAAGGCCTCACTTCTCTGGTTGCCGCAGACTTGGATTCAGGCAGAAGTCAGGACCATGACTTGATGCTAACCCTGCTTGCTCCGAACCTGAGCGTGGCTTCCTCTTTCGACAGAGCCATGGATGAGGACCTGCGCCAAGCTGAGGTGGACAGCCTTGACACGGATGTGAAAAGTACCATCGGAGACATGCTGTTTGAGTAGGGGGAACGGTCATGTCCTTGGGAAGGTGTGGGGAGCGGGAGGGGAGACCCTAACTTTCAGCGCTGCTGCCACAAAGGAGCCTGAAGGCTGGATTCCTTGCATAACCTGCGGCCCTCCATATGCTGTTGGTCTATAGGTTTCCTCAGGCCCTGCCAGCATCTTCTGTGGTCAGGGATGTTAAGAGGGTTCCCCATCTCTAATTTAGCGATATTCCAGGTCCCCTCTTTGAGTGTCCAGCATAGTCTGCCATAGCCAAAGGATTTCTCTGGGGCCTGGTGCATTTTAAAATTATTATTGCTTTTTAGCACACACTGACCCGGGGCTTTTAATCACAGCTGCAGGCATGCCAGAAGGATAGAAGCTTTTATCTCTCTGTTCCTGAAGAAAGGGTCAGAAGGAGAGACATTCCAGATTGGGGTGCAAGGGTGAATATATGAATTGGTTAGAAGAAGAAGAAGAGTTTGGATTTGATATCCCGCCTTTCACTCCCCTTAAGGAGTCTCAAAGCGGCTAACATTCTCCCTTCCCTTCCTCCCCCACAACAAACACTCTGTGGGGTGAGTGGGGCTGAGAGACTTCAAAGAAGTGTGACTGGCCCAAGGTCACCCAGCAGCTGCATGTGGAGGAGCGGAGACACGAACCCGGGTCCCCAGATTACGAATCTACCGCTCTTAACCACTACACCATAATCAGTTTAAAATATATTACAGTGGAACCTTGGTTTTCAAACGTAATCCGGAAGTCCATTCGACTTCCAAAATGTTCGAAAACTGAGGATCAAAGGGCTGTCTGCAAAGCCAAAGGGTAAAAATGAAAAACACGCCGCGGAAGCAGTTCGAGGTACGTTCATAAACGGAAGCATTCATTTCTGTGTTTTTGGCGTTCGGCTCCCAAATCATTCGGCAGCCGAGACGTTTGAAAACCGAGGTTTGATTGTACCTAGCTTGCTGAATTAGGCAATGTGGATGTTGTGTGTGCATGTGTGCGTGCGTGCATATGTGAGCTTGTGTAAAACATGTACACATAAAAACTGCAGGTGGTAAACACCACCTTAAGAGGCTTTCTCCCTTTTCTCAAGCAGAGGAAGGAATCACATCTGTACTCTACATTTAAAGCACTCCTATGCCACCGTTAACTGCCATGGCTTTCCTCAAAGAATCCTGGGAATTGTAGTTCGTTACGAGTGCTAATTGGAGACTGCCCACAGAACTACAGTTCCCAGCACAGTCTTTTGGGGGGCTGCCATGACTGTTAAAAGTGACATAAGACGACTTTGAATTATTGAACTTGAGCATGGCTTCACATATGGGACATATGTGCATATAATAAAAGCAGTATGTTTTTTATTGCTTCTCACTTCAAGATTAGTGGCTAGGGGAAACCCAACCAGATGGGCGGGGTATAAATAATAAAATTATTATAATCATTAGTGGTGGTGGTGGTAGTAGTAGTAGTAGTAATAGTAGTTTTTTTTTTCATCTGCAAGCTTAATTGATAGATTAGTTGACAAGAACCCATATGGTGAATCAACTAAGATTCCTTTACAGTCAAACCTTGGTTCCCAAACGGCTTAGTTGCCGAACAAACGCCACAAGCCCAGAAGTAAGTGTTCTGGTTTGTGAATGTTTTTCAGAAGCCGAATGTCCGACGTGGCTTCCGCTTGAGCACAGCTGTCAACTTTTCCCTTTTCTTGCGAGGAATCCTATTCGGAATAAGGGAATCTCCCTTTAAAAAAGGGAAATGTTGACAGCTATGCGCTTGAGGGAGTCAGACGGGCTCCCAGAACGTATTAAGTTTGAGAAGCACTGGATTTGGGTGGCAGCCCTAATTCGATTCTGTCCCACTCATTACCTCTTCTCGTCCTTTCCACTCCTTGCCCTCTCCTAGCAATCCCGATCCTCCCTTCCCTCTTTCCACTCGCCCGTCCTGGCTACGACGGTGGCGTCAGTTCTGGGTGGCTCCGGTGACGGCCTTCCTGGGCAACGTCGTGATGTACCTGCTCTTCCTCTTCCTCTTCTCCTACGTCTTGCTTCTGGATTTCGACCCCCCGCCTCCCAAAGGCCCTTCCGGCACAGAGATCGCTTTGTACATCTGGGTCTTCACGCTGGTCTGCGAGGAGGTGCGCCAAGGCTGTTTCGTGGGCTCGCTCCCCCTGCCGCTGAGGGTACGGCGGTACTTCCAGGACACTTGGAACCAGCTCGACATCACGGCTCTGTTACTCTTCATGCTGGGGCTCGTCTGCAGGTCAGAGGAATTTCTGCACTGGGCAGAAATTATTATATATACACATAATTTTTTAATTAAATTTTCTAATTTACATTTCAAAATACAGTCGTACCTTGGTTAACGAACGCCTTGCGAGTCAAACGTTTTGGCTCCCGAACGCCACAAACCCAGAAGTGAATGTTCCGGTTTGCAAATGTTCTTTTGGAACCCAAATGTCCGACGCAGCTTCCGTGGCTTCCTATTGGCTGCAGGAGCTTCCTGCAGCCAATCGGACGCCGCGCCTTGGTTACCGAACATTTGGGAAGTCGAAGAGACTTCCGGAACGGCTTCCATTCAGCTTCCAAGGTACGACTGTATTCATTTAAACAACCTTAAATCAATGACTTCCCTTCTTTTCTTTCCGTGGTTCATTTTGCATGCCATACATCCCCTCATATTTTACATGAACTAAACCAATCAGTAATCCATTGTTACATCCATCTAAACTTATTTACACTGCTGAATTTATCTTAATGTTAATGCTACCAACGTTTTTAAATAATGAACACAATTTTCACCCATATATTCAGTAAACATTTTCCAGTCTTCTTTAAACGTACTTTCTTCTTTTTTCTCTTCTTCTATATGTTAAATCTGCAAGCTGTGTGTATTCCATCAGTTTAAGTTGCCATTCTTCTTTGATTGGGACCTTGCTCGTTTTCCACTTTGGGGCTAACAAAACACAGGCCACAGTAGTAACATACATAAACAGTCTTTTTTGACACCTGGGAATTTCCTTCTGAATTATCCCCAATAAAAAGGACTCCGTTTTTGGGTGGAAGGTGCTTTTAAACATATTTTTCTATTCATTATATATCATTCCCCAATACTCCTAGAATTAAACAGAAATGATGATGATGATGATCATCATCATCATCACAATTGGTTTATTCATTGCCTTCTCTCTTTTTGGCTTGCCAATTATTTTTATTGATTTTCCGTAACTTTTAACAAATTGTCGCCAAATTAATACAAATGGAATATAAATTTAAAAGCTGACTTCCCACATATTTATACTTGCAATAATATTCCTTCCATTCGCCCTGCACATCAGCTGTATGAGTACCAATTTCTGCTAAGACTGTTATATTTTATTGTAGCCTATCCACAAAATAATCAGGTAGAGTAAACCTTTTTATACATTCTGTTAATCGACTTCTAAACAACTGTCTCAAGGCGGTTTGTACTGAAGATCATTAAAAACCGTGGGGGTGTAAATATGTACAATTTTTCTGGCAAAGGATGTTTAAGGAAATAACAGAAATCACTGGGTTAAAGCTGACCGAAAGTCCAGAGGTAGTGTTATTATCAATTTACGATGGGGTGGAAGGTTAGGAAGGGCTTGCTCACAAATTATTGACAGCTGTACGAATTATGATAGGTAGGAAGTGGAACGGGGCAAGCAGAATATAAAATGGAAGAATGGTATAAAGAAGTGTGGGATTTAGCTATTAATGATAAATGAACTTGTGCCATTAAGGTAAGACGGGGAATATGCAGGAGAAACAATTCTGAGGAGATATGGAAGATGTTTGTATAATTTGTACTGTTAAAACAGAAAGGGGGTCAATCCATCGCAAGAGGTGTTGAAACTTTAGGGAAGTTGGATAATTACAATGGAATGGTCTTGGTGATGGGGTGCACATTTTGATTTTTATTTATGTACTTTGTCAAAATAAAATATTATAATAATAATAACAACCATTAAAAACCCTAAAAACTCCAAACATATTTAAAGCAATGCAAAAACTATACAAAGTAGACGCTCGCCATGAAGACCCATTTATCCAGCCGAGAATGCCTGTCAGAACAATAATATTTTCAGTTGTTTCTGCAAAGGGCAGATAGTGGAGTTTTTTCCTTTTGAAATTTTGCCCGCCCCCCAATTGCACCTGGGGCAACTGCCCCTATGGTTCTACCACTTCTACATCACCGATTGTGAGGTTGGGAATTGACTGGCTCTGGCGAAGGGAAAAGGGATTGTCTGCAGAGAAGGAAACATTCTTTTCATCAGTTTCTTACCCCACTGTATGTCTCTCAGGCTGTTTCCAAGGTCATATGAATCTGGACGCACCATTCTCTGCCTGGACTTCATGGTATTCACCCTTCGTCTCATCCACATCTTTGCTGTCAACAAGCAGCTAGGGCCCAAGATGATCATCGTCGGCAAGATGGTGAGCAGACGCATGTGCGATTTGTGTGAGATGTTGCAAACAGCAGGTCTTTCAAGTGTGCAAGAGCAGCTGCCCCAAGTTGGGATATGAGGATCAGTGCTGGATTTATGTATAAACTAAACAAGCTATAGCTTACGTCCCTACTCTCTTGGGGGCCCCAAAAAAATTTAAAGGAAAAGAAACCTGGGTGTACATTTCCAAAATACAAGATAAAAAACAAATAAAATAAAACCTACATACAGCAACAGTGTTTTGTGTTGTGTAGGCTCCTATTTGTTATGTGCAAATAGCTTTAGGCAAAGGTAAAGGTAAAGGGACCCCTGACCATTAGGTCCAGTCGTGACCAACTCTGGGGTTGCGGCGCTCATCTCGCTTTATTGGCTGAGGGAGCCGGCATACAGCTTCCGGGTCATGTGGCCAGCATGATTAAGCCACTTCTGGCGAACCAGAGCAGCGCACGGAAACGCCGTTTACCTTCCCGCTGGAGTGGTACCTATTTATCTACTTGCACTTTGACATGCTTTTGAACTGCTAGGTTGGCAGGAGCAGGGACCGAGCAACGGGAGCTCACCCCGTCACGGGGATTTGAACCACCGACCTTCTGATCAGCAAGTCCTAGGCTCTGTGCTTTAACCCACAGTGCCACCCGCGTCCTATTAATACCTATTAGGTCCGTAAATTACCATATAGCATATATTCAACACACAAAAACAGCAGCAATTTGTTGTTGACAAAGGACAGCTGGACATATAAAGGGCCCTATTACCTTCAGTAGCTTAGGGCCTTACCAAACCTCAATCCGGCCCTGATTCGGATGCAACGCAGATGAATGTGCAAAGGATTCTGGGCTTAGCTGTGAATGTAATAGGCAAAAGGCAGTGAGTGTGCAAAGGACGAGAAAGTTGAAAGGAGGAGCAAGAGAGATAAATCTGAGGTTCTTTGGAGATGCGTTTTGTTTTATGCACATTTGTGTGTTGCAAAGGTTGCTTCCCCCGGCAGCTTCCTCTTCCCTGTACACTTCACCACGCAGGCACATCGGTTTCCTTTGATTAACAGAGTGCATTGCAAAATACAGATGAGAAATTAAACTTGATTCGAGTTAGCAGATTTTATTTTAACCAACCCCCCCATTTCTTTCATCTCTTCTGTCAAAAGGGTAATTTTTGCTCTCCCCTTCGTCTCTCTTTAGATGAAGGATGTCTTCCTCTTCCTGTTCTTCCTTGCCGTGTGGCTAGTGGCCTACGGGGTCACCACCGAGGGGCTGCTTCTCCCCCATGACCGACGTCTCCCCTGGATCTTCCGCCGTGTCTTCTACCGTCCTTACTTGCAAATCTTTGGGCAGATCCCACTGGATGAGATTGACGGTGGGTGTCCTAGGGGGTTCTTGCTTCCATTCTAGACTAGCACCCCACCTTTGCCAACTCAGAAGGGATAGGGAAGCAATAGAGTAAACACAGGAGGGCGCAACCAAAATAATCAAGGAGTTGGAGAGCTTTTCCCACGACTGCCGAGGCTTTGGGCTCATCCAGATTCACTTTTCGTTCCATGCTTTCTAGGCGCAAGTCCAAGCTCTGTATCCAAGAGCTTTTTCCTTATTTGCCCCACTGCTTTCTCCAAGAAAACGTGCTCTTTAAAGCTAAATCGGAACAGCAATTTGGGTCTCCTGCACCTTGTCATTTGTTCTGATTCAGCTGCAAAGAGTAGGCGTTTGCAGGGAAAGCGCAGGCTGCACAGAAAAAAAGAGTGCTTGGACAATGAGCTTTAAGAGTGCTTGGACAATTAAACCCCCCCTTGCCCTCCCCACACTATGCCCCTGCTTTTAGGGGCTGCAGAGAGCTGTACTCTATAAGGAACTCCCACCTCGTTCTTCCCTTCCATCTCCAGCTAGCCTGATCAGAGCGTCAAACTGCACCTACGATCCCTTGGCCATCTTGATGGAAAACGCGGAGCCTTGCACCAACACCTATGCCAATTGGCTGGTGCTCATTCTCCTCGTGATCTTCCTGCTGGTAGCCAATATTCTGCTTCTCAACTTGCTCATCGCTATGTTCAGGTACCTACCGCGGTCGCCGGCACCTGTCGTGAATTGGCGCATACAGAGCAGGCAGACGAGGTTCAAAAGCGAATGCGCACAAATACGAAATATGCATAAGCATATTCCTAGGGGTTTCTCTCAGTAAAGACCTTACTTGGAAAATAAATGCAACCCAGGTGGTTAAGAAAGCCCAATAGAGACTCCATCTCCTCAGAGTATTGCGGAAGAACGATGTCAATCAACATCTGATGATCTCCTTCTACCGGTCCACAATAGAAAGTGTCCTTTCATACTGCATCACGGTGTGGTACGCTGGTTTGACATGAACTGATAGGAAGTGCCTACAGAGGGTGGTGAATACAGCACAAGATATTATGGGCTGTTCCGGAAATCCGCTGGATGAAATAGTGGAAGAATAGCGGAAGAATGTTGCCTCAGGAGAGTGAGGAGGAGAATCTCAGGGATGATTCATACCCTGGCCAGCACTTTCAATATCTCCTGCCCTCAGGCAGAAGATATAGAAGCATGATTAGTCGCACCAACAGGGTAAAGAACAGCTTCTATCCGTGGGCTGTTAGGATGCTGAATGAAAAGATAACAACAGGGCAACTGACTTTTGGGTTTGGTGGGTGTGTGTCAGTAAACGAGGGGAATTAAGACTAAGAGAGCTGAGTGGAGGGTGCTCGTGTAATCTCACTGCATACAAGTTGTACAAGTGACCATAAAGTACAGTGGTGCCTCGCAAGACGAAAAAAATCCGTTCTGTGATTCTCTTCGTCTAGCGTTTTTTTCGTCTTGCGAAGCAAGCCCATTGACGGATTAGCGCTATTAGCGGCTTTTAGCGGCTTATCAGCTTATCGGATCAGCTGATAAGCGGCTTAGCGGCTTCGAAAAAGGGGGGGTGAAAAGAAAAAAACCCCGCAGGAACTCGCAAGACATTTTTGTCTTGCGAAGCAAGCCCATAGGAGATTCGTTTTGCGAAGCACCTCCAAAACGGAAAACTCTTTCGTCTAGCGAGTTTTCCGTCTTGCGAGGCATTCGTCTTGCGGGGCACCACTGTATTTCAATAAGCGGCGGATATTGGGGAAATGCCTTTATACCAAGTCAGATTAGTGGTCCATCCAGTCCAACATTGCCTCCTCTACTGGATTTCAGGCAGGGGGAAGCTGAGGTTTGTCTGTTTGTGGGTTACAATTTCACCTATGATATTTCTATCCCTCCTGCACCCCGCCCCCCTCGACAACAGCTACACGTTCTCCAAAGTGCAAGGCAACAGCGACATTTATTGGAAATCCCAGCGCTACAACCTGATCCTGGAGTATCACAGCCGCCCTGCCCTGGCCCCGCCGTTCATCCTAATCAGCCACCTGCACCTCTTCTTCAAGCGACACGTCCGTAAAGTGCAGTCGGCAAAGGGGAAACACTTCTGTGAGTGCTGGGATGGGAGGCAGGGGAATGGGGAAGGTAGAAGGGACATTCTTGTCCGGAATCAAAGAGCGCACAGCTGCCCTTTCCCTTGTTCCCACTCTCACACCTTCTGGTGTATGTCTTTTGCACTCGCACAAAAACCGCTGGCTAAAAAGCCTCAGCTGCTGCTTCTTCTTCTTCTTCTTCTTCTTCTTCTTCTTCTTCTTCTTATTATTATTATTATTAGCATACCGCCCTATACTCGTAGATCTGAGGGCAGTCGACAGCATAAAATTACAATACAGTTGTACCTTGGTTTTTGGACGGCTTGGTACTCATATGTTTTGGCTCCCGAATGCCGCAAACCCAGAAGTAAGTGTTCCGGTTTGCAACCATTTTTTTGGAAGCCGAACGTCCGATGAGGCTTCCAATTGACTGCAGGAAGCTCCTGCAGCCAATCGGAAGCCATGCCTTGGTTTTCGAACGGTTTCGGTTTTAATAATCACAGTGAGGGAACAAATAACAGGTCTCCTAGAAATGGTGGTGCTCCCAATTAAGAGTTACTCACCCCCCCCTCTCCATTCCTATTAATCTACGTCGCTCCTTCGTCTTGTAACCTGAGCTTGTCCCCTCTGCGCTTTCTGCTCTAACACTTTCTGAGCTCGCCGTGTCCTTGGAGAAGGGGGTTAAATGCTGTCCAGAGACTGTGAATATGTTAACTCTCTCTCTTCCAGTGTTTCTTCGCCTAGCTGTTCCCCATCCAGTATTTCCCAGCTTCTGCCTTCTGAACTATGCCCCTCTGCAAACCACTGTTCCAAATCTATACTGTTCTCCTCCTGGAAAGATTTAGGATCCAGAGCAGGGGGAGGGGGTGGCTCCCACCATTCTTCCTCCTCAGTGCAGCCCTCCTCAGCACGGTCCCTGACACTCCTGCATTTGAAGCAGTAACTGGTTGCTGGATAACTGGACTCCCTTTTTACTCCACTGACTCTTGGGTTATGGGGTTGGGTTGCGGTGCTCATCTTGCTTTCAGGCCGAGGGAGCCGGCATTTGTCTACAGACAGCCTTCCAGGTCATGTAGCCAGCATGACTAAACTGCACGAGACACAGTGATGGAAACCAGAATGCACGGAAACGCCGTTTACCTTCCCACCGCAGCAGTACCTATTTATCCACCTGCACTGGTGTGCTTTCGAACTGCTAGGTTGGCAGGAACTGGGACAGAGCAATGGGAGCTCAGCCCGTCGCAGGGATTCAAACTGCCAACCTTCCGATCGGCAAGCCCAGGAGGCTCAGTGTTTTAGACCACAGTGCTACCAACGTTTCTTTACCTTTACCTCCTTGAGCTATAGGTCATTTATGAGTGTGAACAAGTATCAGTCGTCCCAATCCACAGCTTTCTCACCCAGGTCTCCCCGCTTCTCCTCCTGTTTTCCGATTGTCTTTTGGGCAGTGCTGGATCTCTCCGTTACCCAAGACGAACGGCTGCTCACGTGGGAGTCGGTGCAGAAAGAAAACTACTTGGTTGCTCAGGCCCGGCAGAAACGCGATTGTGACACAGAGAGGCTCCGGCGAACCTCCCAAAAGTAAGGCTTGTGGGGAGCGGAGGCAAGAAAGAAATGTGGGAGGGAACTGAAGAGAAAAGGGCAGTCGGGTTGGGATGGAGGGTAACGTCCCAGGGAATGCCCTAAGTCTGCTTGCGAAGGAGTTAGTTACACACACTGCTATTTTTCTAGAAAAAGAGGTGCCATAACTCACCGCAAGCACCTCCCTCGTTCTCTTAGAACGACAATGGTACCCACCTGAGATGTGCAGGAACTGAGTTCCAGTGAGTTCTCGCTCAAATAAAGCCCTGGTTGCACATTCGGTTCGCCACGGTGTTCAAGGACTGTTCATAGAATCATAGGAATGTTGGAAGGGACCATTCCAACTGCTATTTTTCTTCTGCACACGTGTGGTTGAATCTGTCCATTTTGGTTTCTCTTAGTTTCTCATTTTTCCAATCTTAAATTCAGTATGCATCGGTTTGCGGATATTTTTTTTTAAGTCCTCATGAAAATTCGTTAGTCCACATTTCTCCTAATGCTATCTGTAATAAATGTAGGGGTTACTCGTGCGCAAGTTTGTGCCACTCCTGGCTGGTTTGCCTTGTTAAACCTTTTCTGTCTGGACAGCCCTACACTTCGTGGCTGTTCAGTCGCTGGCAGAATCCGTCAGTGGGCGTTTCTTAAACCTTTTCCAGCATAAAAGTTGTTTGACTCCAAGTCTCCTCCTACTCTCCCTGCGCGGAAGTCTTCTGCGCAGGGAGGGCATGGGTAGCGGAGGACCCGTGCTCTCCTCGCTGATCTCCGGCGAGGAGTCCTGGAGCCCCCTCGCCAATTCCCCCATCTGCCCCCCTTTATCCCTGGTGTTACGCTGATTTCCTTCCCCAGCTGGTGAGCCGCCTCTCCCCCTGCTGGGCCCTTCTCCAGCATCGTTTGAGAGCCTCGCCTCCGCCTCTGGCTCCGATGTCAGTTCCCTGACACTATCCTTTTTTAATGCAATTTTCTGAAGGTGTGTTTGCATGTTACTTTCACTGATATAAGCATTTTAAGGCACAGTTCCCCACGGTGTGTACACACACACACTACACATTTCTGTGCATATTATTTGGTTGGAGAACTGTGCTGCAAAATTCAGAGAAGGGCGGATTTTGAAAGATTTTAGTTCATGAATTGTTTTAGGAATTGTGAAGTGGGTAAGTTTGCATTTAAGATACGAAGCGAAACCAAATTTCTCCTCCAACCCTGTTCCTCAATGCAGATGTCTTCCAGAATTGCAGCGGCACTATATATTCAAAGCACCTGACTTTCCCCCAAAGAATCCTGGGAAATATAGTTTCTTACAAGAGCTGGGAATTGTAGCTCTGTGAGGGAATAAACTACAGTTCCCAGGGTACTTGGGGAGAAGTCAGGGGTTTAAAATATATGTTAGTTAATTAAAATAACCGCATTGCTAACCTTTGACATATTGGCACACATAGACCTGCTCCCATGTCTGCTGAAAAAGAAGGCTCTAGTACAACTCCTGAGATATACTATTATTTATTATTGTGCATTACATTTATTTATTACAGTGGTACCTCGGGTTACATATGCTTCAGGTTACAGACTCCGCTAACCCAGAAATACTACCTCGGGTTAAGAACTTTGTTTTAGGATGAGAACAGAAATCGTGCTCTGGCAGCCCGGCAGCAGCAGGAGGCCCCACTAACTAAAGTGGTGCTTCAGGTTAAGAACAGTTTCAGGTTAAGAACAGACCTCCGGAATGAATTAAGTACTTAACCTGAGGTACCACTGTATTGTTTATTAAATTTATATACCACTCTTCATCCGAGGATCACAGGGCATTGTACAGTATACAAACAAAAAAATACATAACATAATAACAAACGAAACAAACGGACCAAAAATTATTAAAAGAATGGGGATGTGCTAAAGAGTATATGAAAAAACATTGTTCTGGAGTAAGCATATCGGTATGTAATGAATGAAGCTTTGCAGGATTAAAGAAAGAGAAAAATGGTGCAAAAAGTATAAAGATAGAGGTAATCTACTGTAGTGGTTCTACGGGTTGCTCGTGCGTAAGCCAATGCAAACACCTGGCTTGGTTTCCTGAGTGAACCTTTTCTGTCCGGACAGCCACTCTCCCGTGGCTGTCTCAATCGCTGGCAGAATCCGTCAGTGGGCGTTTCTTAAACTTCTTCCAGCAAAGAAGCTCTTTGACGTCTAGTCTCCTCCTACTCTCTCTGCGCGAAAGCCTTCTGCGCAAGGAGGGCGTAGGCAGCGGAGGACCCTTACTCTCCCCGCTGGTCCCCGGGCAAGGAGTCATGGGACCGCCTCGCCGCTTCCCCCATCTGCCCCCCTTCTCCACTGGTGCTACGCTGATTCTCTTCCCCAGAAGATTGGCTGCCTCTTCCAATCCCAGGACGCTCTCTGGAATCCCTCTGGATTTTGCTCTCTCCCTCCGGCATTGATGGCAGTTCCCTGACATCTACAGTAGACACAACAATTTAGAAAAAGTAAAAATTTCGAGGTCTTAGAACAAAGGAAGTCAATATGTATATATGTACGTAATGATTAGAATGATATGGTTTTATTTGTAGATGTATGTTTTTGGTTTTTGTTTGTTTGTGGTTTTTTTCTCTTGTGTTTTGTTTTGGATTCAATGTTTGTAATTTTTGTTGTAATTTTGCATTGAAAATAAAAAAAATTAAAAAAAGAGATTACTGCATCGCAGGGGTTGGACTAGATGACCCACGGGGTCCCTTCCCACTCTACAATTCTATGATTCTATGCTTGTTTAATTAGCCAAAGGCCTGCGTGAAGAGGAATGTTTATGCCTGGTGCCTAAACATATGTAACAAAGGCACCAGGCAGACCTCCCTGGGAAGAGCATTCCGCAAATGGGGAGCCCTCACAGAAAAGACCCTGTTCTCATGTTGCCACCCCTCAGGACCTTTTGCGATGGTGGGCACACAAGGAAGAGCCTCTGATGATGGTCGCAGGGTCCAAAAGGAACTCAGAATTCTGCCTGTCTTCTGGTGGAAGTGGGTTCCCATCAATCACTCCACTCCGTACATTCTGAACATGCAACTTTTTGCATGGATATTGAAGAGTTTTCATTATGAGTTTTTGGAGAGATGATCCAATGCACTTTGGGCATTCTTGTGCTGGCGAAGAAACCAGCACAGGAATTGGATCTAGGCAGCGGTCAGAGAAGGTGGGAGAGAGATGGTTACAGAGGCTCTAGGCAGGCAGGCGAAAACACCCCTCTTGTAACTCCCTCCCTCCTCTAACCCTACAGGGTGGATCAGGCTTTGAAGCAGCTTTCGGAGATCAAGGAATCGGAGCGGCGCCTAAGGACCCTCGAGACGCAGGTATGAAGAGTGGAGCTGAAAGGTTGGGTGCTGTCAGTCTTCAGGGGATCTGCTTCCTACCCTGTGGCAGTAGATAAGCAGAAAAAGAGAAAGGGAGTCTTATTACCAGTTAAAAGGTAAAGGGACCCCTGACCATTAGGTCCAGTCGTGGCCGACTCTGGGGTTGCGGCGCTCATCTGGCTTTACTGGCCGAGGGAGCCGGCGTACAGCTTCCAGGTCATGTGGCCAGCATGACTAAGCCACTTCTGGCGAAGCAGAGCAGCACACGGAAACGCCGTTTACATTCCCGCTGGAGCGGTACCTATTTATCTACTTGCACTTTGACGTGCTTTTGAGCTGCTAGCTTGGCAGGAGCTGGGACTGAGCAACGGGAGCTCACCCCGTCATGGGGATTCGAACCGCCGATCTTCTGATTGGCAAGTCCTAGGCTCTGTGGTTTAACCCACAGCGCCACCCGCGTCCCTCTTACCAATTAGAAACTTTAATAATCACAGCGAGAGAACAAAGAACACATCCCCTAGAAATGGTGGTGCTCCCAATTAAGAAATCCACCCCGTCATTGCTATTAATCTGTGTCCCTCCTACATCTTGTAATCTGAGCTTGTACCCTCTGTGCTTTCTGTGAATGCTGTCCAGAGACTGTGACTCTGTTAACCCTCTCCCTTCCAGTGTTTCTTCTTCTAGCTGCTCCCCATCCAGTATTTCCCAGCTTCTGCCTTCTGAACTATGCCCCTCTGCAAACCCCTGTTCCAAATCCATACTGTCCCTCCTGCTCCTGGGAAGATTCAGGATCCAGAGCAGGAGCAGGGGGAGGGAGAGGCTCCCACCATTCCTCCTCAGTGCAGCCCTCCTCAGCACGGTCCCTGACAGGAGGAAGGAAATGGGAAGACACTGGGAGATGATGAGGTGCACAGACGTTCCAAATGGGAGTAGCCAAAAGATGGGGAGTTGAGGCAAAGGGAAGGGGGAGATTGGGCATGTCTGTATTTGTGTTGAGGGCCAAAGAGGCAGCTTTCCAACTTGTCCCACCCCCTGTGACATCATCTTCCTGCCATTTCTCCACTTGCTTCCACTAGATGGAGTACTGCACCAATGCTCTGTCGTGGATGGTGGATGTCTTGGCCCAGAGTGACATTGCGAAAGGGAAGCAGGCTCCTCCTACTCAGAAAAAGGGTAAGTAGAGGGAAAGTAATTGGTGCTTTAGTGCTGGATAACTCCCCCAAAGCTCCTTAAAACAGATGTACGTTTTCTATCCTTTGGGGGGAAATTCTCTGGGAAAGTTCTGCATATTTCAGGAAATTTTCAATGTGATTTAGATTCAGCTGGGGAAAAGTAGACCTGTGCTTGGTGCCTATTGGCTAGCACTCGTGACATTACGAACACACCTCTCCAACAACTACCACTACCATCCCCCCAGCTGCCGTGGAGTTTTGCAGCTGGTTTAAAATGCTCTTAATACTCTTTGATGCAAGTGGAAGGATAACTACACATAGATGCATAGAAGCATCTTTCTGTCTCTTTCTTTCTTTTAAATATGGTCAGTCTTGGAGGGTTAAGACTTTCTGTACCAAAAGCCAAAGCAGACAGTTTGTCCAGCAGACACAGAAAGCAACTGCTGCTTAAATGTAAATTTGTATCCAGGCTATGTACACTCAATCAGCAGTTGCTGTGCCCTGGAAGCACATCAACTACGTTCTAGTCAGACTATCGTATTGTTCTTCAGAAGGGAGCTCAGGGAAAAAGCCTAGTCCTGCTGTTTTGCAGCAAAATCCGGTTGTGCACAGCACTGATTGCCTGGCGGCTGTGACGTCACAGTCCCATCCATCCTTCCATCCTTTACAACATTTTAGGACTTGTTTGTGTATTTAGTTATTTTTTTAGATGCACCAAGGTGAACATGTCTGATGCTTAAAAAAGCAAAACAGAACAGCTTGCCGGACGGTGGCAAGACATAATAATGGAATCAGTGTTTAAACCACTATCTGCCATTTGAAACTGGAGACAGCTGGGAGCTATTCTAACCCTGCAGCAGCAGAAGAAAAAACTGCAGCCACATCACAATTAGAAATTCACATGCTGCTTTCTTTCCTTGCAGCCTAAAATTCTCCATGGAACCTCCAAGAAGAATCAGCCCTTTTACCTGAAGAGAGGTGAATTGCTCAGAACACTTGTCACTCACAGAACTCTAGGCATATTTGCCTGGGGCCTGGGTGAATTGGGCAGAGCCTTGGCTACCAGAGGCTTTGCCACAGATGATGGAGAAACTTGAAATTTACCAGCGTCCCGGGCAGTCTACCTGTCAACGTTTACAGTGAAATAGAAGATAGCTCAGAACCAACACCCACTTTCACTTGAAAACATTGCTATAGACTATCTACACACCTGTAACCTCTCAGACATGCTAAGGTTCTTGAATCAACAATTCTTGTTTCTTTTGAACCATTCAGGACTTCTTCCATTCAGGTTGAAGAACTTAACTAGGAGACTGTGGAGAGAGAGAGAGAGATGGTTCATATTTCAAGTTGGTCATGAACTTGGCCTGTTTCAGTCTTTCATTTCTATTTCTGCAAATGGGGAAAAGAATGACCTACCTCTCAGGGTTGCTGTGAGAATGAATGACACATGGACAGTAAAAAGAAACCTCTGCAAGATGAAAGTGCAATAGACTAGATTATAATTATATTTTACATGCAGGCCAGAACATCAATCAGCTGCTGACTCCTTTTGTTAGATTTTTTTTAATGACATGCTCTTTATCCTTGTGTGTAATTAACAAGGGCAGGTAGGACAATTGGATTGTTGTTTTCATTATTAAAAAATAAAATACTTGCATTATGCTTCTGGAAGACAAGCTCCCATTCGGAGAGAATGATTATGGCAATGTGTCCTTCAGATTACAGAAAAAGAAGTATGTTTTGATTTTGAATGGTCTTCCTCCATGAACGAAAACTGTTAAGAGAGCCAGATTCACCCCCCATCAAAAATGCAGTTTTCATTGTCCAAGAATTACTACTTTTTCTAGTTCTGCTAGAGAAGTATTGTGCAGCGGTGTTTGATCGTTCTCAGGACTGCAGCAAATAACAGAAGGAAACTGCTGTGCTCTTTCATAGATTTTGATATTTTGTAATAGATTTAAATGCATTTGATAAAAAAAAAAAATAGTGTCAATAAAACATGTTCTAGAAGCCTATGTTAGAACCTGAGTTCTTGACAATCATCATGGTAAACTTCACCAAAGTCTAAAAAGAAAAGGCTTTCGCCTTCCCGAAAATGTGGCAAAATCAGTGAAAAGAGAGAAATAAAGTCTGCTTCTACTGTCAGAATTCTCAGTTTGTGAACCGCACCCTCCTCTGCTGTTAGAGATTTCTGGTGTCTCTTTGCACCCTGTCATATGCTCTATTAATCTGTCGTTTTTCTTTTGTTAAAGAAAAATATGTCTGATCTACTGTAGGCAGCCTTAGGCGCCATATGCACTTCATGTTGGGTGCATGTTTACACGGTGTGCCCTAGAAACAAGATTCACTCACCCACTCAAGAAGATTCACTTCCAGAACTGCTGGAGAGGGAATTAAATCCCGAGGTATTACGATATTAGCACATTGGAGACTGTGTACATAGCCATGCATTTTAAGCACACGACTCCCCTCCCTCTCCCCCAAACCACGACACGCTGGTAATCATATTACGCTGGGGAAATTATATGGAAATATATTTTGGAAATGACTTTTGTAGGGTCCATGAACCTGAAAGGGAACTTTACCCTATGGCTGTCCCCGCCATTAGGCAGAGTGAAGCAGCAGCCCCAAAGCTGTGTCCCTCAAGGCTCCTTGCCGACTTACATTCTCCTGTGCTCCTACCAGGGTAATGATGACTGGTTGTTGCTGTGCTGTCTTGCCTTGTTGCATCAGTTCTCAGTACGTTTCCAAGCACAATTCAAAGTGCTGGTGCTGACCTTTAAAGCCCTAAACAGCCTTGGCCCAGTATACCTGAAGGAGTGTCTCCACCCCCATTGTTCAGCCCGGACACTGAGGTCCAGCTCCGAGGGCCTTCTGGCGGTTCTCTCCCTGTGAGAAGTGAGGTTACAGGGAACCAGGCAGAGGGCCTTCTCGGTAGTGGCACCTGCCCTGTGGAACACCCTCCCATCAGATGTCAAGGAAATAATCAACTCTCTGACTTTTGGAAGACATCTGAAGGCAGCCCTGTTTAGGCAAATTTTTAATGTTCGATGTTTTATTGTTTTATTTAAATATTCTGTTGGGAGCGGCCCAGAGTGTCTGGGGAAACCCAGCCAGATGGACAGGGTATAACTATTATTATTATTATTATTATTATTATTATTATTATTATTATTATTATTTTCCCAACACATCACCGACAGCAATGCCATCAGGGTCAGGCCAGTCAGCCCAGCCCATGGACTCCAGCAGCCATCTTGCAAACAAACACACATGTTGCTCTGCTCATGGGATGCTTGCCAGCCGCTGCCGTATTATTAAAGCATTTCCTTGAGCCAAGTAGGTGTCAGGCAGAACAGCAGGTGAGCGTGACCATCAAGGAGTTGGGAGGATGGAGCTGTGTGGGTTATGTAGCTTGATGGAGTCAGTGTGAATGTCAAATGCAGATAGCCCGGCTGGCTTCCGCATGTGACAGGGAGGGAGGGCACCTTTTTGCCTTGGGTAGCAAAAAAAAAAAGGGGGGGGAGGCCTGGTCCTGTTTTGCCCTGTGCTTTTGCAGCATCTTTGTTGGCTCCATACAGAATAACTCCTTTTCTTGTTTCCCAGGGGGTGCTTTCTTGGTCTCATAATATTGTTGTTGTTTAGTCGTTTAGTCGTGTCTGACTCTTCGTGACCCCATGGACCAGAGCACGCCAGGCACTCCTGTCTTCCACTTCCTCCCGCAGTTTGGTCAAACTCATGTTGCTAGCTTCAAGAACACTGTCCAACCATCTCGTCCTCTGTCGTCCCCTTCTCCTTGTACCCTCAATCTTTCCCAACATCAGGGTCTTTTCCAGGGAGTCTTCTCTTCTCATGAGGTGGCCAAAGTACTGGAGCCTCAGCTTCAGGATCTGTCCTTCCAGTGAGCACTCAGGGCTGATTTCCTTCAGAATGGAGAGGTTTGATCTTCTTGCAGTCCATGGGACTCTCAAGAGTCTCCCCCAGCACCATAATTCAAAAGCATCAATTCTTGGGCGATCAGCCTTCTTTATGGTCCAGCTCTCACTTCCATACATCACTACTGGGAAAACCACAGCTTTAACTATACGGACCTTTTTTGGTAAGGTGATGTCTCTGCTTTAGGGATCCTATTAAGAGGCTGCTTTTGCATTCTGACACTTCCATTGGTCTTTCTGAGGGGTGCAGAGGAAGCAAGGCACAGCAAACTGGACTAAATAGGCACAATAACAGTAACAACCAACGGATGCTATTTTGCCAGTCAGCCCCTTCCACCGGAGCAGATTCCACCTGGGCGCCCACTGGGGAGAAGAGAGGAGAGAGGCTGCCCTAGACGACCTCGGAACGCGTTCGCAATGGTCAGCGCTCTGGGACGGACCGCTTTCTGCAGAGCGCTCGCTTGGAAGCACCGTCTCTCGTTCCAAACCATAGAGATAGGAAAAGTATAGAGTAATGCGCACCGCCAGCGAGCTGTCGGATTGGTTTGGAATATTTCCGCGTTGCCTCGCTAAGGTAACCTTCGCTGCTGGCTAACTTAAGCTGTGCTTCTTGATGAAAAAAAAGAAACCTTCCAACCACAACGGTGCCAAGGAAGGATAGCAGCCTCACGGAGCCTTGCACCGCCGTTCTAGCAGTGAATATCATTCTCATTTCCAATTCCACCCTGAGAGATGACAAACGATAGAGCGGCGCCGCTTTCTGCGCCCAAGAGAGAAACCCGGCTTTTTTAAAAAACCAAAAACTCAAAACGAAACCCGAAAGTTCACGCTTCATGTGACTCTATATTTTCCTGTCTCTATTCCCCGTAGCGCGTGCTTTGCGGATCAGGGCAACGTCCTGCCTCGACTTCAGCTGCCCGGGCTTGGATACACTTCCGGTTAGGCCACCAGAAAAGGCGTCATAGCCCTCCTTCAGACTTCCTGCCTAGGGACGAGCTTGCTGAATGTGGGTCCTCGTTTCTTCTGCTGCGCGTAGCAACAGCAGTGGGGTGGTCTTGCTCTTTCAATGCAGGAGGGCCAGCTCCTCTGTCTGGACAGGAGGATCCCCTGAGAAATACAAACCTAAATTCTCCTTTCTTTCTGTTTTGTACCAGCTTATATTTGTGAAAGAGACAGGCATTTTGAGGTACCCGCTGTTTCAGATGCATTTCAGCGGGGTGCAGTTTTGCTCCTTGTGAGAAATGGTCTCCTTCCTCAACAAACATCCCATACAGAAAGACACCCAGTAGAGATGATGCGGTTTATGTTCCTCTCCTCTAAACTCTGCCACTCCCCAAAGTTAAATATAGGTTCTCTCATGACTATGGAATTCAAATATTCGATTTCCTCTCCTTATTGGCCCTTTTAGAGCAATTCTCACAAGCCAACCCTTGTTTTCATTTCACCAATCTCTCTCACCTTCTCAAAACAATATATGATTTCTAACATAGCCCTCCCATTCGGAGTTCAGGAGCCAAGTGGAACACATTTCTCTTCGGGTGGTATCTATTATCTCTTGGAAAATAGGAAACTTTTACCCCCCCCCCCAATTATGGATAAACCATTGAGAATTGGGAAGATTTGTGAGAGTCTTCTAAGCTTTTTTAAAAAAACAAACAAACAAGCAAACCCCCCAAACCATTCTTTTTCATCCGCAGGCTGCCCAGTGCCATGCGGTGCCTCCTCGTCAGCCAAGACAAGCGACATGATCCAGTTCTTCTGCCTGATGGTGTGACTGTGGTTCTGGGCAGGGGACCTGAGACACTCGTCACCGATAAAAAATGCTCCCGGACACAAGGTGAGTAATTTTTCTCTTCTTAGGAATTCTTCTTTTCCTGCTAGTACAACCCCCTCCAATCATTGTGCTTGGTCTAATGTTGAACTTTCTGAGATTCTTTGTACAGCATTTGACAGATTGTTCCTTCCTGTTCATCCCTTTGATTGGGTCACTGTCAGGGGTCACAACCTTCCACATTCCGCATGTCAGCAGTGGGCAGGGCCAGATGCAGAAACAGATGCAGCAACAAATATGAATTTTAACCAGGTATAATTGGCTGGTTTGCATGCAGGCTCACACTCCTCAATGCAGGCAAGCAAGAGAGTCGAAGGACACATTCCAGCCAGGCAAACAGCAGTAGACCTGGTGAGATGTGTGGCCTGAAGAGAGAGAGAAAAAATATTTAGGCTTCTGGTATATGACTAACTCAAGTGACCCTATAGCCTACACCAGACATGCTCAACTGGTCGACCGCGATTGACAGGTAGATCCCCTGGTGATCCTGGTCGATCGCGGGATCCTTATGGATCGTGAGCTTAGAAAAACTTTCGAATGAATGTTTCTGCCCCCGCCCCCCTCACTCTGTTCCTCTGTCGCGCCAAGTGGACAGAGTTCAGTGTTTTATCATTGCGGTGTGGAATACAGTGATTGACTTTAGTGGTGTGTGTGTTTGTTATTGGTGGAGTGTGAGATGAGCGAAGTATTTCATTCTCCCTTAAAAAAAGTTCAACAACTGTGTTCTCCCCACAAAAAGCTCAAGAGCTCTGGTCTCCCCAAAGAAAGCTCAACAATTCTGGTCAATCCTCAGTGACAATTGGTAGATCACTGCCAGTTTTTTTTACACTGGGAGTAGATTGCAATCTCTTGGGACTTGGACGGGCCTGGCCTACACTCCTTTATTAGTAATACTCTACTTTCCTGGAACTCCTCCAAGTGAAGTTATGTGGGTTTTTTCTTTTTGTTCTGCCTGACTGCACCCCATGAGTTTAATGTCTGCTGCTCTGCGGGAGCCACAGAACGAAAACAGAACTAAGTGCAGATACGGATGACAAATCTGAGCACTTCCTGGGGGGAGAAGTAGTTGCAAGAGTTTCCAGGCATAAGGAACTCCAGAGAGCCAGTGTGGTGTAAATGTCCACCATGCTGGACAGGTCAAGGAGACCTGGGCTCAAATCCCTGCTGGGCCAGTCATTAACTTACCTACCTAGAACTTGCCTTACTTAGTTGTGAGATTAAAATGGAGGTGGTGGAGACCTGAAATCCACATATTCTACCTTGAGCACCCTTGAGGGAAAAGCTGGATGCAAGTGAGATCAATACCTGCCCCTTCCTTTGCAGCTTCTAGAAATGCTACTTTCCCTGATGCCTGTGCATGCCTTTCCAGCCACAGGGTCCGGCCCAGTCATTGGGCAAAGCGAGCCAGAAGGGGGAGCAGCAATAGAACTTTCCCCACCACCACCCTGTCAACACATACACACATGCACACTTCACCACCTTATTGCTTCTGAGCTGGTTATCCCAATTTTTAGTTGGTCCACCCTGACAACACATGCTGTAGGAAATGGAATGATTGCCACGATGGGATGGAGAGCAGGCAGTACCTTTGCCAGTGGAACTCTGCATGCAGTGCAGTAGAATGACTTTGTTTTTTGTGCCTTCCCTTCGCCTGCTTTGCCAGCGGGAGGCTTTCATCTTTCTTTCTTTCTTTCTTTCTTTCTTTCTTTCTTTCTTTCTTTCTTTCTTTCTCTCTTTCTCTCTTTTTCTCTCTTTCTCTTTTTCTCTCTTTCTCTCTTTCTTTCTTTCTTTCTTTCTTTCTTTCCTTCCTTTTCCTTTCTACTGCTTTCTATCCATTTTCCATTTTGTAGATAATATGTTTTATTAAATTTCCACAAATTTCACATAAAATTCCAGTACATAATATTTTTTTCTTTTGTCGACTTCCTGTACATAGTGTTTTTTTAAAATAATTTCCATGGTAATTATTTCTGTTGAATAATTATTATGGCTATGATATAAAAGAGTGAATATAGGATTCAGCAGAGAGATAGAATACAATAATCTTGAATTATTTCTGCTTTCTACCCATTTTAATTTCCCTCTGGTTTCTTGATACAATGGTACCTTGGTTCTCGAATGGCTTGGCTCCCAAAAGCTGCAAACCCGGAAATAAATGTTCCGGTTTGTGAATGTTTTTCAGAAGCTGAACGTCCGACGCAGCTTTCATTTGAGTGCAGGAAGCTCCTGCAGCCAATCGGAAGCCACGCCTTAGTTTTCTTACTGTTTTGGGAGTCAAACTGACTCCTGGAATGGATTAAGTTTGACAACCAAGGTACCACTGTACTGCTTTTTTATTATTACTTCCTCCATTTTCTCTTTCCTCCTTTCGCCTTCCTTCCTCTCCCTCCCCACCCACCCATAACTCCTTTAAAAGAAAAAGCCCAGCACCACCAATTCCAGTTCTGATTTAGTCTTGTGTTTTGATGAATATATGGCAAAATATTACTCAAAAAAAGATATGCTAATATGCCTAGAGTAAAATGTGAAGTACTGGATGGAAGAAACATTAGTAAGGAAAGATAATAAGAATATATAGATGATTTGAGAAGGTTGTAGAATGCAACGATTATTGTAAAAAGGGGTGAGCCAGGGCTGCCCTGACCTTAAGAGCTCCTAGTAAGCCCGCCCCTAGCGCCAGCCGATTGGCTGGCGCTGAGGGCGCTGAATATTAATGAGACTAGGGAATCCGTGAGACCTGCGGGGCTGGTGCCAGCCCCGCAAGATTGTAGACGGGGGCGTGAGCCCGCAACCCCCCTTTAATTCGGGAGTGGCTTTGTAGAATGCAACGATTATTGTAAATTGTATAATGTGGAGGAAATCGAGTGGGGGCGGAGGGAAGTGGGAGGAAGGAGAAAAGAATAATATGATGGATTGAGGAAATAGAAATGTAAATGTCTGGGGGGATGGGGAGGAAATGGTGTTGGCTTTGGTACATCTGTATTGTAAAGTAATATGTGAAAACCAATAATAATAATTTCTTTTTCAAAAAAATAATAATGATTTAGTCTTGTGAATTAATGATTCCATGTGTGAAATCTGGGTCTTCTGGACATGCCTTGCGGGTGTAACCAGCCCTGTTTTCTCTTCCTGTTTCCTCGCAGTGGAGTTGCTGGCCAATTATGCCTATAGATCCGTCCGAGTCACACAGGTAAGACGGGGAGAGTTCAGATTGTCCCAGTTCCGAGCCTTGTGTGCTCATACGGGAGCCCTGTTTCCCTAGGACGGTGAAGCAGCTGTTCTGAGTGTCTGGTTGCACTCGGGGGCCCTAATGTATTGGTGTGTTGACAGCGAGGGGTGAACCCCACGTCGGTGGAGGAGATACACCTGCGTTGTGGGGACAGCACCACGCTCCAGGAGGGAGAGACACTGTGCTTGGTGAATGGGCTGTACCCCTACCGCATCCGTTTCGAGGAAGATTCCCGCTCCCCGAAGAAAACCCTGCTGGAGTTCTTCAGTCCCCGGCGCCCCCTGAAGAAAGAGGAGGATGGCAAAACCCAACCTGCCAAGCGGCCCAAGACCTCCTCGCCTTCCGAGGACGAGGAAGACGACGGCCCCTCGGTGGCCGAGAAACTGAGGCAGCTGCAGGAGACGGCAGCGCAAGCCCAGCGGGCGCAGAGCCAGTCTCCCCGGCAGCTTCAGCTCTCGCATCTGGCTCCCCAGCCGCACGATTCCTGGGAGGACCATGGCAAGCTCCTGGTCTTCACAAAGAAAGGGGTGGTGCCCAGCGCCAAAGTAAGGCCTACAGCTTTCAGCGGGAGCTGGCATTGCTTCTTGTGGGCATGTTGTTGTTTAGGGCCATGTGCTAGCTGAGGCTGATGGGAATTGTAGTCCAAAACACCAGGAGGACACAGGTGGCAGGAGGCTGCTCTGGGGAAACGTTCTGGTTTCGTCTTGCGCCCCACCCTGTCCCCTTCTTTAATGTAAGAAGGGCAAATTTTGGCATCACTTGCCTGGAACCGTGGGCCGAAAGCCAGCTTAAAATAATTAAAACATCAGAAAATAGTAAAATCGTAACACGGGATAAATAACCAGCGCTGAGTAAAACTCAGCTCTCTGTCAAATTAACTCTAATTGTTAACGTTGAGGTCTGTTTATTGTATTTTGTAGCTTATTCTTTTTGCCACAAGATTCTTTGGGTACTTTTTTTTTAGAAAGATGTGATAACAAATGTCTTAAGTAAAACGTCTACAGGACATCATCATTAGAATGTTGTATTATTTTATTGTTGTTAGCCGCCCTGAGCCCGGCTTCGGCTGGGGAGGGCGGGATATAAATAAAATTTATTATTATTATTATCTGGGCAGGTTGGGCAATATACTCTTCAACCAGGCCTTTGGCTAATTAATATTCTGCAGCCTTTAAAACGTGTTGTCCTTTGCAGGCTCACCTGAGAGATCTCGGTAGGGCTACTCTAAACCAGGAAGTGGGGAAGCAATGTTACTTTGGGGGATAGTTGGAAGTTGAGGCTTGACGCCAGCCTAGGTGATTCTTGGCCCTCTTTCTGCCTCTCTGCCCAGGTTGCAGGTTTTGATCTGGACGGGACCATAATCACTACGCAGTCTGGGAAGGTGTTTCCTACAAGCCCCGATGACTGGAGGTGAGTGTGGGGCGAAATGCCAGGGAGGCGGGGGAGTGGAGGGAATTATGGGCGGCTAGCATGGTCCATGGCAAAACCTGTGTTGATCTAGGTGCAGAGAGGCCCGAGTTCAAATCTCCCACAACCATGAAGCTCATTCTGCCAGCCCAGTGCACCTCCCAACAATTAATGTGTGGGTCAGGCATTGGGTGGGGGGGGGGAAGTCACCACATATGCCACCATGGGCTGCTTGGAGGAAAGACAGGAGGGGGAGTAATAAAAGTGAGACTGTGACCTAGTGGTTAGAGCACCGGGCTCGGACAAGGGAGACCTGTGTTCGTTTCTTTATTTTATTCCATTGCACAACACGTATATACCACTTTATTGTACTAAAACCTCAAAGTGGTTTATGAAAAGAAGCCCAGACACACACACACACACACACACACACACACACACACACTTTGGCCTACTTTACAGGGTTGCTGTAAGAATAAAGGGTGGGGAGGAAAGCCGAGGACACTGCCTTAATTTCCTTGGAAGAAGGGCAAGCTAAGGAATGTAATAAATAGAAGGGAGAATATTCCTACTCATATGGGGGAAAGTCAGAAGAGCTCCCTGGTTGTGGTTGTGATTCCTGCGTTGCAGGGGGCTGGACTGGATGATCCTTGGGGTTCCCTTCCAACTCTACATTCCTGTGATTCTATAAGAGTGACATCAGGCTTTTGTAGGACGAAGGCACTGAAACGGAGGCTTGTGCTGGTGTTTCAGGGTTGTGCTTTGCACTCTAATGTCATCCATAGCAACGTGCCATCAGCATTGGGATCAAACTTGGGCCGCCATCTGCTGGTTTGTTTGTTTTTTGACTACAACTCCCATCATCCCTAGCTAGCAGGACAAGTGGTAAGGGATGATGGGAACTGTAGTCCAAAAACAGCTGGAGACCCAAGTTTGGGAAGTTCTGTTCTATACAGAGTTGGACTACAACTCCCATCATCCCTAAATGGCCAGGCTGGCTGAGGCTGATGGGAGTTGGTATCCATCAATACAGAACAACAAACCCCTGTGTTGCAAACTTAACACAACAAACAATACAAGCAACACGAAGACCAGTATACTAGATAGCACTGCAATTCTTATTGCGTGATATACATGATTTAGTACAACAAAAACAGAATATGTGCACTTGTAAATTCTCTAATATATTTGAAATCAAATGAGCACACGTCTGTCAATCTTTGAAAGTCTGTGAAAGTATAATAAGTCTATAGTTGAAACAAAGTAATAGATGCTATCCTGTGGGCTAAGCGGTAAAACATTTTTAGGCATTCATGGTGCCGAAGTGTTGCTGTTGTTGTTTAGTCGTTTAGTCGTGTCCGACTCTTCGTGACCCCATGGACCAGAGCACGCCAGGCACTCCTGTCTTCCACTGCCTCCCGCAGTTTGGTCAAACTCATGCTGGTAGCTTCGAGAACACTGTCCAACCATCTCATCCTCTGTCGTCCCCTTCTCCTTGTGCCCTCCATCTTTCCCAGCATCAGGGTCTTTTCCAGGGAGTCTTCTCTTCTCATGAGGTGGCCAAAATATTGGAGCCTCAGCTTCAGGATCTGTCCTTCCAGTGAGCACTCAGGGCTGATTTACTTAAGAATGGATAGGTTTGTTCTTCTTGCAATCCATGGGACTCTCAAGAGTCTCCTCCAGCACCATAATTCACTGTTCTGACTGTTTCGCTGGAATCTTCTTCAGTAGAACCCATAGATTAGAAAAATGCATATGGAGCAGTGGTCACAAGGATATGCATCTATTACTTTGTTTTTGTTGTATTAAATCATGTATATCATGGAATAAGAATTGCAGTGCTATCTAGTATACTGGTCTTCGTGTCCATCAACCCATAGGGCATCACAGGCTGCCTGGGTTAGGGAGATCAGCACTCAGTCATTGCCCTTCACCCCTTTCTGTTTTGCAGAATCCTGTACCCCGAAGTTCCCCGCAAGCTGAAGCAGCTTCAGAGCGAGGGGTACAAGGTAATGCACCTTCCCCAAACCATGTTACTCGCTCCAGCTTCTCCTCTCCTCTCCTCACCTCTGTGTTCTTCTCTCCTGCATCTCTGCCCTCTCTTCCCCACTCCCCCAACTGAGCAGGTTGTGATCTTTACCAACCAGATGGGCATCAGTCGCGGGCGCCTCAGGCCCGAAGTTTTCAAAGCCAAGGTGGAAGCAGTGGTGGAGCGGCTTGGCATCCCGCTGCAGGTGAGTCGGGGCAGGGAGGACGGTGTATCTCCCAGAATGCTTTGCAAAAGGGAAGTTGCCCATTGAGCAGGGAAAGTGGAGTGGGTTTGGAAGCAAACATTTTATGGTATAAGTGCCACCTGCAGAATAGAAGAGGGTGGCTTTGTGAGGGAGGAAGAGGAAGAATAGAAATGGTTTATTGAATATTTACGGATAAATTGCAAACAGATAGAAACATTAGCAGGATTACTGTCATAACCAGCAGTTTCATAAGAGTGTATATTTAAGGTAGATCATTAAATAAGCAAATTAAATGAATTTGGATATGCAGAAGATATTAAAAAAAATAAGGAACCGTAGAAAGGGGGGGGAAGGAAGTCAAATTTTGAAATGTTAAATTGATTGTAAAACTAATGAAACGTATAAACTCGAAAAGTATAAATAAAAACTTTTAAGAGAGAGAGAGAAAGAGGAAATGAAGCTGAAAGAGTTAAAAACAGGTGAAGGGCTTTGGGGGCTCCAAGGGCCTTGTGGGTAACTGCCCAGGGGCCACGTCCTAGCAGTGGACAGGAAGTGACATAAACAGGAAGTGACATAAACAGTTAATCCACACACATACATGCATCCACATGCTCTCCCCAACATTCACAGAGCAGCCATAGAATTGTAGAGTTGGAAGAGACCACAAGGGTCATCTAGTCCAACTCCCTGCGATGCAGGAATCTTTTCCCATGGTGGGGCTCGAACCCACAACCCACAACAATTAAGAGTCTCATACTCTACCAGCTGAGCTATCTATTTAAACCTCCTCTCACCCAGCACACACACACACTCTCTCTCTCTCTCTTTCTTTCTTTCTTTCTTTCTTTCTTTCTTTCTCTCTCACTCTCTCCCTCCTAATCTCTCTTTCTTTTCTCTCCCCATCCCAGCTCCCACAAATTTACAATTAGGGGAGAAAATATCTCATTCCCAAGCCTAAGTCCCTCAGTTGCTGTTCTGCTGTAGTTTCCAGGGATTTGCAGCCATGCGCAAAGATCAAGGCGATGCAGAATTCGAAACGGTGAACTGTTCCCATTTCTCATTCTCCAGCCAGTTTAATATATCTCGCCTCGTCGCCCCATTGGGCACGGGATGGGGCTCAGCCAAAGTTGCTGGTTGTCAGTAGAGACACCCCAGACTTTGGCCCAGAGATGTTTGATCAAGGAAGGGAAGGAGAGATTGAAAACACTATGAAAATAAAACGCCAGGATGTTTTTTATCTGGACAAGGCTGGGATAATCTCACCCTGCTGCCATCCTTCCCCTCCCAGGTCTTCGTGGCGACTGCTTCTGGCGTTTACCGCAAACCTGTCCTCGGCATGTGGGAACACCTGTGCAAGAAGGTGACTTGAGACTTCACGTATTGTGACTTTGCTGTTAGTTTTATTTTCCGTACTTTTCCGTATTTTCTGTCATTTTGCATTGTGATTGGTTGGGAGCGAATTTTCCGCCATCCGCTTATTTTGATTCCACCGTGCCTCATATTTCAAATACAGTGGTACCTCGGGTTAAGAACTTAATTCGTTCCGGAGGTCTGTTCTTAACCTGAAATTGTTCTTAACCTGAAGCACCACTTTAGCTAATGGGGCGTCCTGCTGCCGCTGTGCCGCCGCTGCCCAATTTCTGTTCTCATCCTGAAGCAAAGTTCTTAACCCGAGGTAATATTTCTGGGTCAGCGGAGTCTGTAACCTGAAGCATATGTAACCTGAAGCATATGTAACCCGAGGGACCACTGTACAGTGGTACATTAGTTGTCGAACGGCTTGGCTCCTGAACAAATCAGCTCCCAAACGCCACAAACCCAGAAGTAAGTGTTCCGGTTTGTGAACGTTTTTTGGAAGCCGAACATCCGACGGGGATTCCATGGCTTCCGATTGAGCTCAGGGAACTCCTGCAGCCAATCGGAAGCCACGCCTTGGTTTGTGAACGGTCTCCCAGAACGGATTAAGTTCGACAACCAAGGTACCACTGTAGGTTGCTGAAGGTTACTTTAATCGGTTTAAGTTTTAAAGGTCGCATTTTCCCCAGTGTGGCTGGATCAGATTGTTACGGGTTGTGTGTGTAGGGGGTGGTCTTTGTTGTGGATTTTCTCATCCGCCTTGTGTATCGCAATGTAGAAAGGCCGCATGCGAATTTGAAAGGAAAGGAGGAAGGTACAGGGGTGCAGAGGGGTGGGAAGGAGAGAGAGAGAGAGATCTCTGTATCACTACAAGTCTTGACTTCCCACCCCTCATTCCCAAACTTTCTTCCAAGGCAAACGGTGGCCTAGAAGTCTCTTTGCAGCAAAGCGTCTATGTTGGAGGTGAGTAAAACACTCAGGCTGAGCTGGGAATCCTAAGAACTGGTGGCACTCACGGGGAAATAGAGCGCAGAGGCTGCAGTGTTGCTCAGTTCCATTTCTCACTCTCTGCACAAACCCAACCTCTTGTGCTCGTTTTATTTATTACATTTATATACCGTCTTCATCTTGCAAGGTCTCAAGATGGTGTGACTGGTTCCCCTCCTGCTCCTCCCCATCGCAACAAACAACCTTGCGAGATGGGTTAGGCTAAGAGATGGTGGCTGCCCCAAGACCACCCATAGTAGAGCGGAGATTTGAACTCCTGTCTCCCAGGCCCTAGTCCAACGCTCTTAACCGTTTCGCCACACTGGCGATTTGTAGGCAGCCCGGAGATCAAGAACACACAGAGGGCCGCATGAAATTAGGCCGAGGGCCACACTCCCCACTCCAATGCTATGGGATGCTATTCACAGTGCAGTGGTACCTCGGGTTAAATACTTAATTCATTCTGGAGGTCCGTTCTTAACCTGAAACTATTCTTAACCTGAAGCACCACTTTAGCTAAAGGGGCCTCCCGCTGCCGCCGCGCCGCAGGAGCCCGATTTCTGTTCTCATCCTGAAGCAGTTCTCTGGGTTAGCGGAGTCTGTAACCTGAAGCATATGTAACTCGAGGTACCACTGTATAATGAGAGAATGGGTGCAATTTGCTTAGTACCTTCATTTGGTGGGAGCGAGGAACAATTTCAGGCTTGTGCATCTTCACTGCAGGCAAAGTTGTTTCTGTGCTTCCCCTACTCCGAATTTACATGCCCCAGTTGTGAGTGTTAGCAATGATCCGTTGAGTTTTCCACCTTGTGCTGCTGGATGTGTTTTCATAGCTCCTTTCTGTCCATAGATGCAGCTGGGCGACCACCAAACTGGGCCCCGGGACACAAGAAGAAGGATTTTTCATGCAGCGACCGCTTGGTATGCAATCAATTCTTCTCTTTCCTGTCTTCTCCTTCAGTTTCCCTTAACCACGAAACAGAAAATTTGGCCACCCTGGATTAAAGAACAACTGCTCTGGTTTAGCACCCACTATTCCCCCTCTTCTCTTCCGCCAGGTTTTTTTTTTTTAATTTCAAAAAAGAATTTACATACTACCATTTATATGCTGCAATATCAGGGCGGCGTGCAGAAAACATCATTGAAACAAGTGTGTAATCATTAAACAGTGCAGAACAGTCATTGCCATCAACCTGGTTGTCAATGTTGACCGAAGGGTCCCTCCTGTTTTTACTTAGGCAAGATGTGATTGCTGTCATGGAAATGCTGTTCAGGACTGTATTTTGTACCCAGGTAAATACTAGATACACAGAACTTGCCCTCTAGCATCCTTAGAATACAGTGGTACCTCAGGTTAAGTACTTAATTCGTTCTGGAGGTCCGTACTTAACCTGAAACTGTTCCTAACCTGAAGCACCACTTTAGCTAATGGGGCCTCCCGCTGCCACCGCGCCGCCAGAGCACGATTTCTTTTCTCATCCTGAAGCAAAGTTCTTAACCTGAAGCACTATTTCTGGGTTAGCGGAGTCTGTAACCTGAAGCGTCTGTAACCTGAAGCGTGTATAACCTGAGGTACCACTGTATCAGCATTCAGTCAAAAGCCAAGTTTATAGCACTCATGGAATTCCTCCTTTTTAAAATAAAAAAAATTAAAAGCAAACTTTTTGTGTATTTAAAACATTTCTATCCCACCTCTCCTTCAAAAGTTCAAGGTGGCAGGTTTTAATAGTCCTCCACTGAAATCTAGGGAGGGGGGGTGAAACCATGGCCTTTCACCTCATTTTCTCCCTCTACCACCTTTCTTGATGTCCTCAAATCCCACAGATAATTTGGAAACCTCACATCACTAGTCTTAGGAATGTTTTGGCCATGGGTAGGCAAACTTAGGCTCGGGGGCCGGATCCTGCCCAATCGCCTTCCAATTCTGGCCAGCAGACGGTCCAGGAATCAACGTGTTTTTACATGAGTAGAATGTGCCCTTTTATTTAAAATGCATCTCCGGGTTATTTGTGGGGCATAGGAATTCCCCCCCAAAAAAATATAGTCCGGCCCTCCACAAGGTCTGAGGGACAGTGGACTGGCCCCCAGCTGGAAGAGTTTGCTGACCCCTGGTTTTGGCTATTTGAGGAAGTGGTGTATTGCAGTGAAGCATTTGAGCTGGAAAAAGGAAAAAAAGTTGTAATGATGTGCTTTCTACACAAAAATCTGGGCTGGTATCGGCAGCCCACATCGAGCACCTAGCAGCCAGCTACTAGCCAACAGGCATACATGCGCTACTGCTGCCTTCGGTAACCAGTTGTGCACCAGATGTTTTAGAAACACAAAAAGATGTGCTTGATTTGTGTATGGTAGGGAACTCACGGGCCCGAGAATACAGTGGTACCTCGGATTAAGTACTTAATTCGTTCCGGATGTCCGTTCTTAACCTGAAACTGTTCTTAACCTGAAGCACCACTTTAGCTAATGGGGCCTTCTGCTGCCGCCGTGCCGCCAGAGCCCGATTTCTGTTCTTATCCTGAAGCAAAGTTCTTAACCTGAAGCCCTATTTCTGGCTTAGTGGAGTGTGTAACCTGAAGCGTATGTAACCTGAGGTACCACTGTATCTGCTTTCTCTTTTTGAAATGAGTTTCTAGCCCTCATGGTGCAGAGTGGGGTGGGGCGGACCTGAAAATGTGTAGGCAGCGAAATCTTAGAAGTCAGCGGGGGACTAAGAAGGGAAGCAAAGGCAGAGCTTCAGTGCCCCTTATCCCTTCCTGGTGGTACACCTATCAGGAATATTTTCTTGTCATTCTCCTCGTTCTCTCAATCCTAGACAGAGGATTTCAAAGCCTTAGGCGAATTTGGAAGCAAATGACACAAGATGAACAGGCCGAGATGCAAATTGCACGTACTGGGTGTACTTTTGTTGTGGCCACGGAGTGTGTGCGTTCTGGCTGCCAAGAGTACAAGCCGTTCTCATCAGCTCACACTTTTCCTTGGCTCCTTTCCCCACGTTAACAGCTCTTCCTTCTGCCCGTCCTCACAGTTCGCTCTGAATGCTGGGCTTCCCTTCCGCACCCCCGAAGTGTATTTCCTGGGCTGGAAAGAGCCGCCGTTTGCACTCCCCAACTTTGATCCGGTGAATGATTTCTCTTTCTTTTAGAGCTGGCCTCGCTTTTGCTTTCCGTTCATATAGAACCAGGTGTTGCCTTTTTGCATGCCATTAATTTGACTCTGAGAGGGATGTGGGTGGCGCTGTGGGTTAAACCACAGAGCCTAGGACTTGCTGATCAGAAGGTCGGCGGTTCGAATCCCTGCGACGGGGTGAGCTCCCGTTGCTCGGTCCCTGCTCCTGCCAACCTAGCAGTTCAAAAGCGCATCAAAGTGCAAGTAGATAAATAGGTACCGCTCCAGCAGGAAGGTAAAGGGCATTTCCGTGTGCTGCTCTGGTTCGCCAGAAGCGGCTTAGTCATGCTGGCCACATGACCCGGAAGCTGTACGCCGGCTCCCTCGGCCAAAAAAGCGAGATGAGCGCCACAACCCCAGAGTCGGTCACGACTGGACCTAATGGTCAGGGGTCCCTTTACCTTTAATTTGAGTCTGAATTGATTTTAGAATGAATTGATTTTAGAATGTATTTCAATTAAATGATTATGATTTTATGTAAACTGTGTTATTTTTACTGTTGTTAGCTGCTCTGAGCCTGGCTTCGGCTGGGGAGGGCAGGATATAAATAAAATATTATTATTATTATTATTATTATTATTATTATTATTATTATTATTATTTTGTGATCTGCAAAACAATCTTTGCAGGTTGGTATTTGGAGGAGATGGGGCTTTTGAGTCTGACAGAGAATGGGTTTCCCTGGGACCACCTAATGAGCTCATGGCAGAGGGTGAGATTCAAATTGGGGGATTTTGGATTCTCGCCAGCAGTCTCTTAGCCCTGGGATGGGGAAACCTCTGGCCCTCTGCATATTATTGGACTCCACCTCCCATCACCCCCATCTAACAGGGCCAGTCAATGGCCAGGGACTATAGCAGTTTAGTTCATCAACATCTGGAGGGCTACGGGTTCCTCGCTCCTACTCTAGGGCATCTTTGCTCAAAAATATGACTGAACCCAGGTCCTCTTTATGGGGGACAAGTGGCGGGAGCAGGGGGAATGATTGCTGAACAAAAGATCACCTTTAATAAACCTCCAAAGAAAGTTACTGGAAAGGTTTGCCTCTTGCCGCTTGTGGTTCCCCACTTCCAAGATTTGTGGGAAGCTGAAGGCAAAAAAAGTGTTGCGTGCCAGCATGTTCTCTGCCTACTCAGAAGGCCGTTTAAAAAAGGAAAGCCATGTGGGTGGCAGGACCAGAACTTTATCCTAAACTGTGGCTGAGCATTGGGCTTGCCTGCTAGTCAGTTAAGCAGCTTTTGAGTCAGCAAATGTGATTTATTTATTTTTTGCTCAGAAAACCTGCACGTAGTCACCTGGCTATTCTTGCAGAGTTTTACAGTCGCATTATTTTAGCACCTTATTCCAATTTAGAGTGTGCATTTCCCCCCTTTTATCTGCCCCCACTGAAATTGGGCCTGGCAAGATCTGCAAAAGCAGAGAGTTTAATAGGCACAGCTGACCGACTTGCCTAACACTATTACATACAATGTCTGAGTCTCTTGTGTCTGTTACCGTATTTTTCGCTCTATAAGACGCACTTTTCCCCTCCTAAAAGTAAGGGGAAATGTGTGTGCCTCTTATGGAGCGAATGCAGGCTGCACGGCTATCCCAGAAGCCAAAACAGCGAGAGGGATCACTGCGCAGCGCTCCCGCTTGCTCTTCTAGCTTCTGGCTTAGCCACACGAAGCCTCTTCAGGGCACAGGGAGCCTTCATCCCGCTGCCCTGAGGAGGCTTCACACACCCTTTAAAGAGCGCACGGCTCTTGCTGGCTTTTGCAGGAGCCCCTCAGTCCCTTCTCCCACCTCCTGGAAAAGCCCGCAAGAGCTGGGCTCCCTTTAAAGAGCCGCGTGGAGCGTGTGTGCGACTCTTGGGGGAAAGCCTGCAAGGCTCTCTAAAGGGAGCACTGAGCAGAACCTGGGATGCAGACAGGCTCTGCTCAGCGCTCCCTTTAAAGAATATTTTTTTTCTTCCATTCCCTCTCTAAAAACTAGGTGCGTCTTATGGTCAGGTGCATCTTGTGGAGCAAAAAATACAGTATATTCATACATTTGCCATTCTTGTCTCCTCTTACACAGCGAACGCTGGACCCCAAGGCACAGCTCTATGATCCTCCAGACGCTTGCCTGACCTCTTCCTCCCCAGAGGTGGTTGTAGCTGTTGGCTTCCCTGCTGGTGAGTGGCCGTTCAAACCTTCCTTATCCAAGCTTCGTTTTCTAAAACTTTCTGCAAAAGGTTCCTCCAGTCTCCGAAAGTGTACGTGGGCAACAGATGCCCTTCCCTGGGGAGTTTCCATGCGCTTCAATTCCCAACTGGAGCTTAGCTTTTTTGCTAAGTAAACCCAGAACTGTTTGTCAGGCGTTTTTTCTCCCTTGGTTAGTCAAAAGCATAGGTCAGCAACATTTTTCAGCCATGGGCTGGTCCACCGTCCCTCAGACCTTGTGGGGGGGCCGGACTATATTTTGAAAAAAAATATAAATGAATTCCTGTGCCCCACAAATAACCCAGAGATGCATTTTATATAAAAGCACACATTCTACTCATGTGAAAACATGCTGATTCCCGGACCGTCCGTGGGCCGGATTTAGAAGGGGATTGGGCTGCATCCGGCCCCCGAGCCTTAGGTTGCCTACCCCTGGTCAAAAGGCTGGGGGAATTTGATAACTGGAAATGGATATTTATAATAAATAGGTTAACATATGGAGTAAGGATGAATGTTAGAGGGTAAGGATTTGCTGAATTTAATATTTGAACTGGAATACAAAATGGGAGGTGTGAGGAGGTCAAGAAACTAGTGAAGAAAATATAAGATTTGAAAATATTAAGCTATTTTTCAGTTTTGATTTTTGGCTTTTCTCTTTGTTCTTATTCTTTATTCTTTCTTCTATCAACTGTTTTTCTACTGTGTATTTTTTATTTGTTTTGTTTTTGTAGTTTGAATGTTGGAATTTGTTGGGATTTGTTTTTATTGTTTGTGAAATATTAATAAATATCATTTAAAAAACAACAACAAAAGGCTGGGGGAATTAGGCTTGGAATGATGGGGCTGTGCTTTCGCTAGAGAGGCTTATGCTACAGAGCAGTAGAATTGTGAAATAAGGCACGTTTCCCAACAGCCCAATTGGATGTCAGGCTTCAGGGAACCAGCTTCCTCCCCCATGGCAATAGATAAGCAGAACAAAGGAAAAGGAGTCTTACCAGTTAGAAACTTTAATAATCACAGCGAGAGAACAAAGAACACATCTCCTAGTCGTGGTGGTGCTCCCAATTACAGAGCCCACCCCCTTCGGTCTCTATGAACCTACGTCACTTCTACGTCTCATAATCTGAGCTTGTCCCCTCTGTGCTTTCTGTTCTGACACTTTCTGAGCCCTTCTCGACTTTGGGGAGGGCGGTGGAGGAATGCTGTCTAGAGACTGTGAATCTGTTAACCTTCCCCCTTCCAGTGTTTCTTTTCTTAGCTGTCCCCCATCCAGTATTTCCCAGCTTCTGCCTTCTGAACTATGCCCCTCTGCAAACCGTTGTTCCAAATCTATACTGTCCTTCTGCTCCTGCGAAGATTCAGGATCTGGAACAGGAGCAGGGGGAGGGGGAGGCTCCTCAGTGCAGCCCTCCGCAACACGGTCCCTGACACTGGATCAGGCCAGTGGTCTACTTAGTCCAGCATCCTGCTTTCACAGTGGCCAACCCAGGTGCCTGCAGGAAACCCGTAAGCAGGACCTGAACACAAGAGCAGCTTTCTCCCCTCTGTAGTTTCTAGAAACTGGTATTCAGAAGCAAACTTCCCCTGACAACGGAAGCAGAACACTGGGTTAGTAGCCATTGGTGTCTGGCTGTTAACCAGAAGGTTGGTGGTTCGAGCCTAGCCAAGGACAGCTTTCAGCAGGATTCCTGAATTGTAGGTGGTTGATGAACTTCCAACGATACAATTCTAAAATTCTATAGCCTTTCACAAATTCATATTTTAAAGCTGTTCAAGTATGCACTTCTCTGAAAAGAGCAAGGTAGCTTAAGGCTGAAGCAGTTTCTCTTTTCTCTGGTGGGCACTTCCAGTAGTCGTAAGGCAGAGAAATCGGCTAGTTCAGAAAGAAAAGGAGGGCCTTGTGATAGGATTTTGTAAGGACAATGAAGGGAGCAGAGTATCAAAGCCGTGTCTGCAACAGGGACCTTTGAGATGGATGCAAATATTTCTAGCAAAGTGTACGGTGCCACAACTGACGTTGGGTCAAAATGCCTGGGAAACACTGCTCTACCCTGTTTTATCTTTTAACCAGAGTTTGAAACTCCCATTGCTCTCGGCGCATTCTGGACAGGGAATTTCATTAGCGCGAGCAGTTTCTGAGCTTCTTAGTACTACGCCTAAGATTTCAGATTAAAACTGCAGTGTGGAAGGAAAGGAGGACCTTTTTCTGCCTCCCCACTTCCAGCCACTCTCTGAAGATTGGAGAAGAGACCCTCTTAAGAATATCAGGGGGTGGGCAGGGGAAGGAGGACTAGACCATGTGAAAAAACGAACATTATATTTTAGCTGCAGTTCATTCATTTTCAGCTATGTATTCTTGTTATAAAAAAAAAAAGTGCGCCTGGACATTCCGTTGTTGCGGCCACAACCTTGGCTTAAGGTGCCATTTAGCTCCTAGCTTTCATATCTCAGATTCTAACACTGCTTTTAACACCGTCGTCTTTTCTCGCTCCAGCTGGCAAGTCAACTTTTTTGAAGCGACATTTGGCCTCTGCTGGTTACGCCTATGCCAACCGGGTAAGTAGGAGACAGCGGCTGCCTGGGAGTAAGCCTTGAGGGTGGTCCTGCCTGTCTTCTTCTTCCTCCTCCTCCTCCTCTCCTCCCTCCTCTCTTCTCTTGTAACCCATCTTCTCCCACTCCCCTTTACAGGACATACTTGGCTCATGGCAGAAGTGTGTGGCTACATGCCAAGCAGCACTGCAGACAGGGAAGAGCGTAATAGTGGACAACACCAATCCGGACTTGGAATCAAGATCCAGGTGAGGCTTCTCTGGTCACCAGATGTGGTGATGTTGCTCATCCAGCAGGCAGGAGGCTTCCAAAGTTCTCTAAAAAACCATTGTGCCCTTTCCCCCCCACCAGGTATATTGAGTGCGCCAAGGAAGCCGGCGTTCCCTGCCGCTGTTTCCTGTTCACTGCTTCGTTGGAACAAGCCAAGCACAACAACAGAGTGAGTAGCTTGTTAGGAAAGTTATCAAAAAGCTTCTGCCAGAGGAAGGGACCAGATCACCTGTTTGAACGCGTGTTCCCCACTCTTCTGCTTTCACCCCGGTTCTGGAGAAATAAAACAAGACTGCAAAAGGATTTTTCTCTCTCTCATATAGTCAGCCTTATCATTAGCCAAACTGCCAGGCTGCCCCTTCCCAGAGCTGGAGATGATGCCTACTTCTCTGAGAGCTGTACCACAAAGCGGCCCATGGGAGACCTTGGTTTGTTAGGGAGCCCTGAAACGAGCCACCTGTCTTTGGAGAAGTGCCCTGATGGACAGTGTCAATAGTTTAGTAAATGAGAGCCCTGGGATTTAGGTGAGATGGCTGGATTTGAGCCCCTGCATTTCCAAATTGTTATGGGTTGAGGCATCTGCAACCCTCGACCTAATGTCATGTGACATGGAGGGAGCACCCATTTCTGGCACATCACTGGCATGTGGCCCACTGCCAAAAGTTATTTCATCCCTGCTCTAACTCAGCAGCCTAAGACTGTGACGTGTACCTCTTCTGTTTATGAATAGCCTCTCTCAGAAGTGATGTACAGCATTCTTAACCCACAGTATCTTATACAGTCGTACCTTGGTTCTCGAACGGAACCCGTTCTGGAAGTCTGTCCGACTTTTGAAAACAAAAACGTGGCTTCCGATTGGCTGCAGGAGCTTCCTGGACTCAGTTTGAAGCTGCGTCAGATGTTCAGCTTCTGAAAAACGTTCACAAACCGGAACACTCTTCCGGGTTTGTGGCACCCAGGAGCCAAAACGTTTCGAGTCATAAGGCATTTGAGAACCAAGGTACGACTGTAGTCTAAACTCCTTTGAAAGTGAAGTCTGGAATTTTGTTTATTCTGATGTGTTGTGGAAGGGACAGGACACATTTTAAATAGATTGCTGCGTGACATGTGCCCCCAAGCTCCGGGAGTTTCCCTTTGTCTCTTTCCAGTTAGTGCTGCCTCCCCTGTTTTGTTTTGTTTTCTTCTGTCTTTCTGTTGTGCCTAATAATCAAAGCACATCCTTCACGAACTTACCCAGTCCTCTTTGATAGCTGTGTAGGCTATTGGCCAGTGCAGATTAACTGTGTGCTGTGCGAAGCACTTCTGAAGTGGATCCTCCTTGTTTCTTCATGCTCTGACACCAGCCAGCTTGCCCCCAAGGGGAACATCCCCACGTCCTGGTCAAATAAGCAGCCCCCAGAATGACTAGAGAGCAACCTCTTTTTCTTCTTCATTTCAGTTCCGGGAAATGACGGAAAAGGGGCATGTGCCCGTGAATGATATCGTCCTGAACAGCTATAAGTGAGTTTCTGAATTACTTATAGAAGGGAGGGAAGCTTGTAGTGGCATGGGGAGGGGAAAAGGGGGCAGCTCCTATGAAACTGATGAATCTTAAGCTTTGGGGGCCCTAATCTCAGTGGCCCCATAAGCGACTTTAGGCCACGTTGCTTAACATTTCTAGTAGACCCAATCTGAGTCGCACAACTCAATTTGATTTTTTGTTGTATATTCTTCAGCAGTCCCAAAGTTTTGAGAGTCAGTAGCACAGATATTGTAAAGGTGTGGCGCTCTGTTGTGGAACAACCCCATTGAAGAAGATAGCAGTGGTGGTTGCCCAGACCTCGTTGCTGGTTGCGAGGCCGGCCCCCCATAACAGTTCAAGCTTCAGGGCCCCCCAAATGTAGGTCCGGCCACTGATGGGGAAGGCTGTTTCTGTACCGCCACCCTGATTTCTTTGGCACCTAGCCGGCACCCGCTAAAGAATGAAGAAAGCAGAATTGTACACTTGCGTTGAACAAATTATATTTTGTTGTGTTTGTTATGCACAAATATTGCATGTCCCCGTCACCCAGCTCTCACTTGGTAAAAACAAGTGAACTACTACCTCTCAAGGTGTGGGGGGAAAGGGGAAATGGCCTGTTTTGAACTTCAACCCTGAGATGAACTGTGGGGGATTAGACACTTCTCCCCACGTCCATTTTCACTTCTAAGTTTCGCCATGAAACACCCAAGTAAAAATATATGTACTTAACGCTAACTTAGTTCCAGAAAATAGGCTGAGGACTGAATAGGCTGCATCTCTGAAATGTCACTTAAAGCTGTCTCTCTCTCTTTGCTAGGAATAAGTTTGTGGCACCATCGTTGGACGAGGGTTTCTCTGAAATCCTCAAGATTCACTTTGTACCTCAGTTTGCAGATTCTCAACTAGAGTCACTTTACCGGCAATTTTCTGAGGGATGACACTGTCCTGCTCTTTGCACCCATCTGACAGAGCCTTTTTTTCGAAATGTACCTCTCTGTTGCCAAAGAAAGGTATACTTATGAAGTGTGATGGCTCCCCCTGCTGGTCAAAGGGGACCCTCGCTTTGGGCTATAGAACGTCCTCAGGCTGTTTGAAAATGGGAGTGGAGACTATATAATAGGATTCCCTTTTCCCCTGTGAAAAGGCATTTTAGAAACCATGAGAAATAAAGTTTTGGAACCCAAACAGTTGTCCTCTTATTTTTCAGGTGAGAGCTATAGGCCTCTTTGTCACCCAAATAAAGCCAGAATGGGGAATTTACATTAAGACTTGTTTTTGGAAACAATTCTGCTCTTGGGCTTCTGCCTAGAACTACAGGGAACAGTTGGAGACAGATAAAAGACTGGTGACAAATTAGCTCTTCCTGCAGAAAAGCTCTAGTCTGGTTATACTTATTCCCTGCCCCTCAGCAGAGCCAACGTTCCACACCAGATAAGGAAGGGTGGCGAAATTAAATGTGAAGTTGAGCACTGAAATGTACTTGAAAGCATCACATCCTTTTGTATGAGCCACAGAGTACGCAGCTCCAAAGAGGCCCTTTCCATTTACTGCACAAGGCAAAGAAGGCTAAAAAGTTTGCTGAAACACCAGACCGCCCCTCATTCTGCTGCTGCTTGCCCTACCACTGTAATCACAGCAGGAATTCTCCGAAAGGTTTATTTTACAAAATAATAATACAAGAACATCCATTCACACACACAACCTGAGGCAGGTATTACGAGGACGCCCATCAAGACGTGTCCATGGTCTCTCCCTCTGGAAAACAAAAAGCAGGTGCAAGAGTTCAAGGTGGAAGAACACACTCCCCGCCTCCCCAAAAAAGAGGATCTCAAAGAGGTCTTCCTCAGCAAAACAAAGAACATCATCCCTGCCACTTGTGAATTTTAAGAGTCCCCAGTTGTAAGCTCTGTAAGCTGACAGAGACCCCACACAGAAGAGGTACCAGAGGACTTGAAACAATTTCTCTGCCTGCCCGTGATGTAGGTTGAACTGCCTTCCTGGCAAAGGCAGCTAATAGCATTGATCACAAGGTGGTCAACACGAGAGTGGGATGGTTAACTCCTCCCCAGTAGCTGACTGTGTGCTGCTAGCTTGGCACTCCACTCTGGCCTAGAAAGCCGTAGGGCACAAATGGGGGACCTCTGGGCAAGGAGAGGGAGCAGAAAGCTCTCAAGGGCAAGTACAACTGCAAAGCTGCCAGAGCAGGTGGGAAGTCTACTGAAATGCAGGGGGGAGGGAATGCACCACCACAATTTTTGGAAGTTTCTGCTACTTCTCTGCCACCCCCCAGCCCAAATTGGGTTACTCGCTAGGCTACCGGGGGAGCAACTGCTGCACTCCGTGCTTTCAAACTAAAAGCAAACGCTGCTTTACTCACACTTTCATTATTTTCCTACTTGCATGCGTCTCTTGCAGGTACTGAGGACAGAGGATTGGGAGGAATAGGAGGGGATTAAGAGCAGGAAGGCCTACCCTATGTAGAGCACAACAATCAAACAGTTGAGGATTATCCTCTACCCGCCCTGCAGGTTCTCCGTAATTCTGATCCTATGAAAGTCGCCCAGTGTCATCACCACTCATCCCCAGAAGAACTAACTTTCTGGGTCCCAAGCCACTCGCATACGTTGGTCAATGAACACTGCACCAATAACCGCGGAACGAAAAGCAAAAACCAGGCTTATTCTGGCCCCCTCTCAATTATGAGAAGCATCATTACTGTTGTGCAACTTGACTTTTCAGTGGATTTGCAGATGCAGTACTGAACCCGTCCTGTGAATTGACATCGTACGCTGCGACTGGGGCTCAACGTCCTTTGAAGATTTCTCAGCATGGATTGAAGGCAGAATCATATGCTCAGTGGTGCTACCCATTGCCAAGAACAGCATTCCCACGCCAAGTATCCTTCCTCGCCTGCTTTTTCAAGTCAGACTTGCCTGGGAAGTTTTCTCCACTCTGCACTGCGTTATTGCCTGACTGAGAGGCAGCAACACTAAAAAGTCTGCCCATTTTGGGAAGGGGGTGGAGGAAGAAGAGGGCTCAACCCTGTCATTTTTGACAGAAGCGCTGCACTAGGCATTTTGAAGTTAGGTCTTAACAAACCGGAATGCGCATTTGAGGATTGCCTCAAAACAAGGATTTAAAGCAGAGAAGAAGAAGAAGAGTTTGGATTTGATATCCCGCTTTATCACTACCCGAAGGAGTCTCAAAGCGGCTAACATTCTCCTTTCCCTTCCTCCTCCACAACAAACACTCTGTGAGGTGAGTGGGGATGAGAGACTTCAGAGAAGTGTGATTAGTTCAAGGTCACCCAGCAGCTGCATGTGGAGGAGCAGAGACACGAACCCGGTTCCCCAGATTACAAGACTACCGCTCTTATCCACTACACCACACTGGCAGGGGCCAGGAACGCTTTTCTGCCTGAGAAGCACAACCTTATGGGGGCCACATACCACTTGGTGGTCAAAGCCAGAGGGGAAATTGGTCAGGCAAGAGGCAATATCACAGTTGCAGAATGTGGTGCAAAAAAACACACAGTTCAAAGTGTTGGTGCTGACCTGTAAAGCCCTAGATGGCCTCGGTCCTGTATACCTGAAGGAGTGTCTCCACCCCCATCATTCAGCCCGGACACTGAGATCCAGCTCCGAGGGCCTTCTTGGCAGTGGCGCCCGCCCTGTGGAACGCCCTCCCATCAGATGTCAAGGAAATAATCAACTCTCTGACTTTTAGAAGACATCTGAAGGCAGCCCTGTTCAGGGAAGTTTTTAATATTTAATGCTGCATTGTTTTTAACACTCGACTGGGAGCCGCCCAGAGTGGCTGGGGAAACTCAGGGGCTTGTGAAGGGCCTGGGAGACTCTGAAGGTCAGTGTCATAGACTGGCTGGGTGCAGAGGAGTGGTGGAAGGCACCAGCTGGGGACCCCAAGCTAAGAAGGCTCAGAGCCCAGGGACTGGTGGTGAGACGACGATGAGTGGTTGGAGAAGACTGGGAAGAGGAGGCGTTGGAAGCTGAAGAGGTAACACGGCTTAGTGAGTAGGGAGAGTCTGTGGCAGAGAGTAGTCCAGAAGCAGCAAGTGGAGGCAGGAGAGGATGGGGAGCCAAGAAACAGATATATGGCAGGCTGGTGAAGACACCAAGGTGTCTCCCCCTCCTGCTGCGACAAGCTCCCCTCCACCTGGTCTCCTAGAAACCGAAGAGGGATGAAGAGGATGGAGCAGAGACAGAGAAGGCGGAGATGTCTCAGGTTGCTTGGGAAGGACCCGGGAGGAGGAAGAGACTTAGGGAGCTGTGGGAAGGCAGGGACCTTTGAGTCTCTACAGCTGCCTCGTTGGTGAAAGGCCTACTGGGAAGAGTTGCTGTTAACTTCATTGACACCTTGTGAGTTATTGCTGACCTGCTCCCGGCTCCCGTCAGATAGAGAGGGCTTATTTATTTGGCCCTGGGCTTGAAGTTCCCCAAACGGATCTAAAGGAATTCAACTGCTCTGTTCTTGTCCTTTACTGGCCTTGACCAAAGCAGAGCTCTCCGTTTCTTCCAGGTGCCTCCTGCGTTTTTCTGCTGTGAAAGTCCTACATACACTTCAAAAGCTCTAGCGAGGATGGCTAGGCCTAGCCCCCGGCTGGAGGAGGTTTTCAACCCACACATCCCTTCGCCTCAAATTGTTACTCACTGAGTTCATTGAACATGAAGGCATCCTGGTACTCTTTCATGTACTGAGTGGAGCGTGACTCGTCCAGGAACAGCGAGTACACGCGCTTGATGTCGTCCACCTGAACCTCTGTGCCCTGTGAATGGGGAGGGAGAGAGGTCAGAGCTCCCAGCAGGAGAAGAGCACAGCACAAACTCCAGCAAAGTTTCACCACTCCAGACAACTCCCTCCAACTAGTCCTGGAAATGAAAACTGAGGACTATTCTGGGCTTCCAAACACTTCTAGTTTTATGCCTGCCCCCCCTCAACTCTTCTCCAAGAGCTTAGGGATCTTGATAAAGAGATCCCACTGACTCTCTAAGCCAGGCATAGGCAAACTTCGGCCCTCCAGATGTTTGGGACTACAATTCCCATCATCCCTAGCTAACAGGACCAGTCGACAGGGATTATGGGAATTGTAGTCCCAAAAAATCTGGAGGGCCGAAGTTTGCCTATGCCTGCTCCAAGCTCCCAACACACCTCCCATCATGGGAGTTGGCAGTCCAAGACATCAGGAGGGAGCCACATTGGCAAATGCTGCCCTAACGGCACCAAAACATTCTTGCTCCCAACTCCAATCCAGGAGAAGATGCACTTGGTAATCTGTGCTCCTCTGCTTCCAATTGCTTTTTAAGTGGGGATTTTAAATGGTTGTAAGCATAGCACACAGGCACTAGAAGGATGGGACAGACCTTTTTAGAACAAATAAAGACATTCATTTGGCCCGCCTGAAGGAACGTCTCCACCCCCATTGTTCAGCCCGGACACCGAGGTCCAGCTCCGAGGGTCTTCTGGCGGTTCCTTCCTTGCAAGAAGTGAGGTTACAGGGAACCAGGCAGAGGGCCTTCTTGGTAGTGGCGCCCGCCCTGTGGAACGCCCCCCCATCAGATGTCAAGGAAATAATCAATTCTCTGACTTTCAGAAGGCATCTGAAGGCAGCCCTGTTTAGGGAAGTTTTTAATGTTTGATGTTTTAGCGTGTTTTTAATATTCTGTTGGGAGCTGCCCAGAGTGGCTGGGGAGGCCCGGCCAGATGGGCAGGGTATAAGTAACAAATTATTATTATTTATGGAAAATGAAGCTCCTGATATGCACACATACACTAGGGCGCAAGTAGGGTGTTCTTGCAAGCTGTGGGTCAGGCTGAGAAGAGAGGGAGAAAAAGTAAGGATTTATTGGCCTTTTGAAGAATGGCAGCACTGGAATGGTGCTGCCCCGCTGGAAGTCACCGGACTCTACAGAGTGCCAGAGCTCACCTTCCGCTTGCGACACACCAAGCTGGCGGCCGTGATGAGCTGGATGGCATAGCGCAGGGAGGTCTCCAAGCCGATGCGCGTCAGCACGGTGTAGGCGTCTTCATTCATCTCGACATCCTCCTCCTCACACCTGCAAGAGATATTCCAGCTCAGAATAAGGAAAACTTCCACAACGCAGGGCGAGACGCCGGAACAGCAACAGCAAAACTGTGATGCGGTAAAACGGGCATCCCTTTGAGGCAGGAACTGCAGCGCCCTCAAGCTCCCTCTGGCTCACCGGATTTTAAGGATCTGCTTGGTCTCCTTATCGCTGTAAGGGGAGGTCGAGATGATGAGCATGCGGTCCAGGAGGTCAATGGGGATGCCGTGGGGGCTCTGGTAGTTGGTGCCACGAATCCTGCATCGGAGAGGACAGACCCAGAATGAGAGGTGGCTGAAAGACCTCCGTTCCTGCCAGCCTGGTGTCAGGCGTGGAGAGTCCTCCCCTCTCTTTGGTGACTTCACAGACAAGAATTAATGAGCAGTTTACATTTTATAGTCCTTTTTATTCAGTCATCTGGTTGCGAGCAAAAATACACATCTCTCCACAAGGAGAGCAGTTGGCTACTCTAAATCCTCCCCCTTCCGTCTCCCGCAACATCCGGGGCGCCAACGGAAAGTTCCTCCTCCTCTGCATTCTTTGTTCTCTAATACGGACGGACTACCTAGTTCTTGGGGAGGGAGGGTCCCCCACACTCTCTAATGACGTCTCTGCTGGCTGTTCCCTCCCTTGTTTCTCTCTCCATTATCTCATAACTAGGCAACTCCTGTTGAAGCTGCTCAGTGTCTGTCTGTCTCTGCTCCTGAAACCGCTGGAAACGGGGGGGGGGGGATCTTCCCTCTTCCCCTCCTCCTCTTCAAAGAGGAGCTTATCCGCCTGAGAATGCATTCCCCAATCCTGATTCAGACCATTCCACGACACCTGGAGGCAAGGAATCTCCTCTAGGCAGCAGGCATACTCCTCCCAGCCTCTCCCTGTATGCAGGACAGGTCCTCCATATCGCTGCTGCATTCAGTCCAGTGTTGTAGAGCCATGCCTTCAAAAGCCACTTACTTAATACCAACAGCTTTCCGGCAATCTAGTTGTGACTTCATCAGCGATGGCTGGCGTCTCCATCACCTCCCCTCTAGAAGTGGGGTGCTGGTGCCTCTGCAGATGTCGCTCACAGTCTCCCCATCCCAACCACAAGGCTTCCTCCCACTGTGCCCTTGTCTACCACCACCCTGCCTGCCTTCTTGACTGCAGAGAAAAAGCCCATCTCTAGCCCGGCTTAGGAGCCTCTGCCAGTGAATAAGGACCTGGCTAGGATTTTCAGAAGCGAAAAAAGAGGTTTCGGTGTTCTGCCCAGCTTGTGTGCTCTGCCTCATGGCAGGTGCAGAGTTAGCTACAGGAGGCATGGAAGAATTACGTCATTGCCTGGGTCACTGAGAAATGGGATTCTGATCAGCAACTAGTCAGCTGCCAAAACGCCACCACGGCCAGTGCCCGACTGCCCGGTGATATGGTGCCATGCCCCACCCCACGGTGAACTCTGCCAACCTGGTGATGCCTCGATTGGTAGCCATGATGAGGACAGGCGCCATGTCACTCTCCAGGGCCCGGTTCAGGAAGGAGAAGCACTCAATGTCCAGCATGTGGACCTCGTCAATGAACAAAACCTGGAAGGGAAATGGGAGAAAAAGGAGGAGAATGGCATTGGCCACCAGCATGACACTCAAACGAGAGGAAAGCACGGAAGAGAGCAGCGGAGGGTACAACACGCGCTCTAAAACAGGACTCACCCCTGGGATCACCTCGGCTTTGCCCTCCTCTCGCCACTCGGCGACCTTGGCGTTGATCTGCTCTCGCACCTCGGATTTTATCTCCCCTGTGTCACCTGGGAGCATGCACAAGATGAGGGAGGGGAAGGAAGAGGCATGAAGAGCTGCTTCTTCAAAAACAAGGCTGCCTTCAGATGTCTTCTAAAAGTCAGATAGTTGATTATTTCTCCTTGACATCTGATGGAAGGGTGTTCCACAGGGCAGACGCCACTACTGAGAAGGCCCTCTGCCTGGTTCCCTCTAACCTCACTTCTCGCAGGGAGGGAACCGCCAGAAGGCCCTCGGAGCTGGACCTCAGTGTCCGGGCTGAACAATGGGGGTAGAGACACTCCTTCAGGTATACTGGGCCGAGGCCGTTTAGGGCTTTAAAGGTCTGCACCAACACTTTGAATTGTGCTCGGAAACATACTGGGAGCCAATGCAGGCCTTTCCGGACCGGTGTTATGTGGTCTCGGCGGCCACTCCCAGTCCAGATACAATGATGCAGCAGCCTAAATTTCTGCAAAACCCTCCAAGTAAGGGGTCAGCAAGCGTTTTCAGCAGGGGGCCGGTCCACTGTCCCTCAGAACTTGTGGGGGGCCAGACTATATTGGGGGGGGGGGATGAACGAATTCCTATGCCCCACAAATAACCCAGAGATGCATTTTAAATTAAAGGACACATTCTACTCATTTAAAAACACACTGATTCCCGGACCGTCCATGGGCCGCATTTAGAAGGTGGTTGGACCGGATCCGGCCCCCAGGCCTTAGTTTGCCTACCGATGCTCCAACTCCAGGTTTCCAACGAACTACTTCCACCCCACTCCCTCCAGTTCATCCATATCGTCATACCAGAGAAGAGTGCGAGGAAGCCCTGTGTGCGGCTGTTGATGACATCAATTTCGTGCAGCGAGACTGTGTGCACCACCTCCTTGCGCTTCTGCAGCTCCCCGTCAGGGCACTGGACAAACTTGGTCTGGGACAGGGAATAATATAGGCAGTTGGAAGACTTGAATGCTTCTCGTGCCTAGCACCCAAGCCCATTCGCGCTGGGGCCCGGGGGCAGAAAACCCTTGCAAGACAAAGACATACAAAGCTAAATGACGGGAAATTAAACTGTGGGTCCATCTATCTGCTCTAACAGCCAGCAACTCTCTTAAGGCAGGGGTGAGGAACCTGCAGCCCTTGGGATGTTGCTGGACTACACCTTGCACTGGCCCTAGCCAGCATGGCTGGTGGTAAGGGATGATGGGAGTTGTAGTCTAAGAACATCTGGAGGACCACAGGTTCCTCATCCCTGCCCTAGGGTTTCAGGCCCATCTCCCCGAGATCCTTTGACCTGGAGATGTTGGAGAATGAGCTGGGCACTTTCTGTGTGTGAAGCAGGTGCTCCACTGAGCTATGGCATCTGACTACAGCATGCAAAGGTCACCCCTCACAGGCAGCCACCATCAACGGAGCCTTGGGATCTCCCATCACCTCCCATCAATTTGCACTTCTCACTGCCCACTGCAAATACCTGCGAACCCATAGCATCGTAGTCCCTTGCCCGGGTAAAGGAGCGTCCTAGTTTGGTGATCTTCCCCGTGGCTTTGTCAATGGTAATGACATCCCTGCGGACACAAAAAGAAGGAGGAAATATGAGGGCTGGGCCCCGCCTTTTGGGTCTGGGTGGAAGACACCTCGCAAAGGACACACCTGCCATCGCCTCAGGAGGGCAAGTTCATTTATCTTCTCTCCTCAAAACTCATGCACGAGTTGAAGAGCGCTTAGTAGGGTAGGCTGTATTTCTTTCCATTCATGGTTATGGGTGGCAAGAAGCCTAACCTACACTAACCTTCAATAACTAACCTTCAATTTCTCTGGGGAGAAAACGCAGCGCTGAAGAGGATCCTCAGGGGAAATTCAAAAGGTGTGGAGCCAGAGGAAGCTGAGCTAGTCACTCTGTTCAAGCCTGAGCTGCATAACTTCATCAGACAATATCCTTCTTGCTAAATTCATGTAACGTTGCTGCACTATCAGGGTGGGATCGGACATCGCAGCCGGCAAGTGTAAATGAACGCTTGGCTGCTAAACCTAGCTGTAATTTGTGGACCTCTGCATTAATGATTCTGAGTCAATGTTCTCATGTAAGGGGGGATACACATACTGTGTTTGTTCTGTAAGAGAGTTAGCAGCTTTAAAATACATTTACAGTGGTGCCCCGCAAGACGAATGCCTCGCAAGACGAAAAACTCGCTAGAAGAAAGGGTTTTGCGGTTTTTGAGCTGCTTCGCAAGACGAATTTCCCTATGGGCTTGCTTCGCAAGACGGAAACGTCTTGCAAGTTTGTTTCCTTTTTCTTAACACCGTTAATACAGTTGCGACTTGACTTCGAGGAGCAACTCATAGAACGCGGTGTGGTAGCCTTTTTTGAGGTTTTTGGTGATTTTTGAAGCTTTTCCAAAACTTTTCCGACACCGTGCTTCGCAAGAAGAAAAATTCGCTAGATGAAAAAACTCGCGGAACGAATTAATTTCGTCTTGCGAGGCACCACTGTAGAGGCAGCCCTGTATACGGAAGCCTTCTAATGTGTAATGTTTTATTATGTTTTTCTATATCTTGGAAGCCGCCCAGAGTGGCTGGGGCAACCAAGTCAGATGGGCAGGATATTGATGATATTATTATTATTATTATTATTATCATTATCATTATTATCGGGAGGCACTGTATTCTAAACCACTGAGCCACTTGGGCTTGCCGACTGGAAGGTCGGCGGTTCAAATCCCTGCGATGGGTTGAGCTCCCGTTGCTCTGTCCCAGCTCCTGCCAACCTAGCAGTTCAAAAGCACACCTGTGCAAGTAGATAAATAGATACCACTGTGGTGGGAAGGTAAATGGTGTTTCCATACGCTCTGGTTTCCGTCACGGTGTCCCGTTGCACCAGAAGCGGTTTAGTCATGCTGGCTACATGACCCAGAAAGCTGTCTGTGGACAAATGCTGGCTCCCTCGGCCTGAAAGCGAGATGAGCACCGCAACCCCAAAGTCGCCTTTGACTGGACTTAACCGTCCAGGGGTCCTTTACCCTTTTTACCTTCCTATTATTATTAATTTATGTGGGCCTGTAGGGGCAAAGTATAAAGACTGCTGAACTTCAGGCCTTTCCAAGCAATGTCCTCTCATTTCCAGGTAACGTATTAAATACTCCTGTGTGCTATTCACGAACTGTGTCCACCTTTATCACTCCTTCAGTGTTAGACATTCCCCATCCCATCCTTTCCGGCTTCGATTTGTCGAGTGTGCTTCCCTGTTGTCCACAGAAACCAGCAATCCTGACTTCCTTCACAGATACCAGACAGCTCAGGAACCCTAACTCTCTGTGCCCTTCCCCACTGGCTCTCCCTTCGCACCTGTGCCCCACCTCCATGCCCGGCCCTGGCTCACCCAGCCTGCACTTTCTCCTTGGTCAGGGACTCAATCATCTTGGTGCCCAAGTCATAGATGGTCTCCATCTCGGTTGTCTTCAGTGTCAGCTTCCCCACCTTAGCACCCTGCAATGAGAAGGAGACAGTCAACATCCCTCCAGCGCTTGTTACCTTGATAAATGGGCTGCTATGTGCAGTGCTGCCATTACTGGGTAATAGCTAGCCTGCCATCCCTGTATTATACCCCAGCCTCAACTCACAGTGCCAGTCGCTGGGCGATCTATTTGGATCTCAACCACTTCACCTTCAATGATTTCTGTTTCCTCCCTGCAAGAATAAGGGGATAAAACTGATCTCAGCAGGCAAAGAGGGTGGACTGCAGAGTACACTCACTTTCATCAAAAAGAAGAGCTGGAAATATAAATTCAGAGGCAGCTGAGGAATCCAACAGGCCTTGCTTTGCTGTGTGCGCCACTCTCCAGCCAGAGAATTTAAGACACTGGCTCCTAGTTTATTTTCTGAAGACCTATTTTATCCCATTAGCAGCTAAGGTGGCAATAAATGCACCGTGCAGAATGCTACAAAAGCCAAAATCAACCACCAAACATGTTGCTGCCCAACTCTCATGCTCAACAGGTTTTTTCAAAGTTTCCTAGAATCCTCCTTGTTGACTCCCCTCACTTCTGTTTGAATCCTCCAGTGCCCACCCTCAGCGTCTTGTTTTAAACTCCCAAGCCACCCCCAGAGATCAAAAGACCTCCCAGCTGCTCCTCACTTGATACGGACGCCAATGGAGCGCCGGAAGGCTTGAGTCAGCGCCTCAGTCTTGCTCATCTCCAAGGAGAAGATCTCGCTGCCAGCAATGGCTGTGAAAGGGGTATCAAGGCCCAGGGCCTGCGCCATTCCTGAGAGAAGAAATGGCAGCTTGGTTTTACAACACATGACTTCTTTCTCTATTTTTCATTCTTTTATTTATATTTTATACATTTATTTACATTTTATACGTTCTTTTATACGTTAAAAAATATTTTGACAAAGTAAGATTCATAAATAAATAAGAATAAAAATATGCACCCCACCCCCGAGACCATTCCATTGCAACTATCCAACCTCCCGAAATTTCAACACCTCTTGTGATGATTTGACCCCTTTCCGTTTTTAACAGTACAAATTCAACAAACGCCTTCCATATATCCTCAAAATCATTTCTGCATATTCCCTGTCTTAACTTAATGGCACATGTTAATTTATCATTAATAGCTATATCCCACACCTCTTTATACCATTCTTCCATTTTATATTCTGCTTGCCCCGTTCCACTTCCTGGCTACAGTCGTACCTTATTACATCAGTATCTGGTTGTGTTTTTTCAGGATACAAATGCAGCAAATCCGGAAGTGTATACTCCTGGGTTTCACCATACGTGCATGCGCAGAAGCGCTCTGAGCGTCTCGCACATGTGCAAAGCACTCTATTGCACCATGCGCATGTGCAGAAGTGGTACTCTACTTGCACACTTTTCGGGATGCGAACAGCACCCCGGAACGGATCGAGTCCGTAACTAGAGGTACCACTGTATAATAATTTGTGCAGCTGTCAATAAATTTGTGAACAAGTCCTTCATAGCCTGTGAACCTTCCACTCCATTGTAAATAGATAATAATGCTACCTCTGGCACTATCCCTACTTCAAGTGTCAGCAGAAGTAGTTTTTGTGTCTGGACCTTACCCATAGCAATGGCGGTCTTTCCCGTGCCTGGTTGGCCAGCGATCAGGACGGCCCGACCAGCAATCTTCCCCTCCTTGATCATCTCCAAGATCACACCAGCAGCTCGACGGGCAGCTAGTTGGCCTACCATGCCCTGGGACACCTAGCCAGGTGGTGGGGAGAGGGAGAGAAAACAGTGAAGGAACAGGAAAACCAAAAGGCCCCACACTTCATTTATTCCCTTGTTTGCACAATCACAGATCCGTATTCCTCTCAAACACATACACAGCACCCTACCTTCCTCACTTCCTCCTCATTCCCACTCTGTACTATCCCTTATTTATTCCTTTTTATTTCACCCTGCCCCCTGTAAATCCATTAATGCACCCACAAACATTAAAAAGCTACATAAAGGCTTATGATCCCAATGGCAACACCCATAGCTTTCATTCAAATCACTTGCATTCACCGTTTCATTACCCTCCAGCAACCCACTCCCATCCCCCTCTTGCATTGAAAATGGTGGGAAAGGGGCTAATCTATATTTTTTATGATGTTGGCAAATCCCTCACTTTCCACTGCAATTGGCTGGACAAAGATAACCAGAGGCAGAGCAAGGTGAGCGTGTCAGCGTTAAAACCCAGGAAGCTTTAGCACTTTCAAAGTTATGAGCATAGAAAAAACATGATCATACTACATATGTGGCCCCAGAAACAACTGCCTCTACATCCACAATGCATAGCAACAACCTCTGTACCACTCATCTGTCTATTTGATTAGATTTTACCAATCACCCACCCCAATCTAGCAACTCTCTGAAAGCTCTTTTTCCACGTACCTGTCTGGGTTCCAACGTATCATCTAAGCCAAGTCCTCTAATGTGGGAGTGGGCACCTGTGTGAGAGACATGTAGACTATTATTAGATGGTCAGTGACCCACAAACCCATCTGTCCTTGTCCTGCCCCTTGATCAAATATGCTTTTTTAAAGCATTTACTTCCATGGAGAAAGCAACATAATCTTCACTGAGGAACTTGACAAGTCCTATTCAGGCATTTGCTTCAACTCTTTCGGTCGTCATCTGTCTGTCTCAAGAGATAATGAAGTGTGTCTCTAGGGGTGAAGTCAAACCACTGGAGAATCACAGCGCCTGCTGTGACTGCAGAGACTGGTAACTTGTATTGCTGCCTCCCGCATTGTTTTTGCTGCGTTAACAGCACCAGAGTGACCTCTCCAGGGCGCAAACAGTGTGCATGGAGGTCCTGGGCTGCCCAGATGACATGACCCCTTTCCCAGCCTAACTGATGTGGTCCAAAAGCAAGCAGAGCAATACATTTGGCACCAGCTTGGCTGCCAGTTGGCTGCCGGAAGGAGGTGTACAAGATGCCATCCAAAGGTTAAAAGTGTACAGTGATGGAAGACCTGCCCCAATGTCCATTGGCATGGCAGTGCCTGTCCACTGAGCCCAGGAGCACCTATGCACATTCAACTGAACATGCATTCTTGTGCAATTTAGAATTCAAATAACACAGAGTTCCCAAATGCACAAAGGCTCCTCAGCATGTTTGGTCAGGCATGCAAAGTCCCTTTCATGTGCATGCCCCCAGTTCTTTATACACTTTTAACCCCCATGTGTTTAGACAAATACCTGAAGAGAGATATAATAAATTGGAACGCCAGGCAAAAATGGGAGACAATCCCAGGTCAAGGAGCAATGGAAACTCACCAATCCGTTCAATCCGGGTGACATCCCGAACTTCAGGGACCTTGGTAGCCTGAAAGAGAAAATGATTTAATGAGGCCTGCCAAAATCCAGGTATCTGTGGACACGTTTCGGAGGAAGAGTTACACTACATTTCATACCTCATCACCACAAAGCATTCTAAACACAAGCATTCTAAATCCTTTCACGTATTTGGATGTGACTTTCCACAACTACTGAATACCCAGTTTCTGAAACAATCAAGTGATGGCTATAGAAAGGGCAAAGAAGGATGACGAAGATGGAGGAGAGAAAACCTTGCCTTTTTCCTTGACTGGGCCTCAAGGTTTACAAGGTAAAACCACAAAACGTAAATGTTTGCAGGCTATATCTGCAAAGCTTATATGAGAGCCCATGTGGTGTCCTTAAGAGGGGTGCAGTGGTTGGCGTGACAGAAAACCCCTTACTCAGCCATTCAATGACCATCACCATCCAGCTCAGCCTTGAAATTCACTAACGACAACCAGCCTCAAATTAACTGATGCAGGGAAATGAAAGTTAACCATGGATAAGAGGAGGCGGAAGGGAGATATTATAACCATCTTCCAATATCTAAAGGGCTGTCACATAGAAGGTGGAACAAGCTTGTTTCCTCCTGCTCTTGAGGACAGGACCCAAATCAATGGCTTTGAGTCACAAGAAAGGAGATTCTGACTATATACCTGGAAGAATTTTCTGAGAATCACTGAACTGTAGAGTTGGATGGGATCCCCAACCACTTGCAAGGCAGGAATCCCAACAGGCAGGCCCCAATCCAATTTGAAGCCATACTAGATCCTGCTTAGCTTTGCACTTTTATCAATGCACTACACAGGGAGCTTTCTTGACAGCAAGGATTGCCCCACAGTGGAACAGGCTCCCTCCGCCAAATGACATGGGCGCTTTAGTTGAAATTCCTGCATTGCCAGGGGTTGGACTAGGTGACCATTTGGGGTGGCTTTCAACTCTACAATTTTATCCCAGCTGGAGCTCCTTGGAGAAAAATCCGGATTTGAAAACGCATGAGATGGATGTATCTTGTCTTCAGTAAGGGTGGGGGTGAAACCTGTGGCCCTCCGGTTCTCGCTGGACTATGCCCATCATAGCATTGTAGATTTAGAAGGGACCCCAGGGGTCATCCAGTCCAACCCCCCCTGCAATGCAGGAATCTCAGCTAAAGCATTTATGACAGGCAGCCATCCAACCAACCCCTGCTTCAAAACCTCCAAGGAAGGAGAGCCCATGACCTCCCAAGGGAGACTCCATTCCACTGTCGGAAAGTTTAGCCGGAATCTCCTTTCTTGCAACTTGAATCATCCCTGACTGCTGGCCATGGGGGGCCGGGGCTGATGGGAATCACTACAACATTGTAGGGGTTGGGAGGGACCGCAAGGGTCATCTGGCCCGACCCCCCTGCAAAGCCAGGACCATTTTTTGCCCCCACGTGGGACTCGAACTCGCGACCCTGAAATTCAGAGTCTCCTGTTCTGACAAACTGAGCTGTCCCAGGTTGCGGTCGGGAGTCCCACAAACTTCTGAGGAGATTCCCCACCCCCACTCCCCTCAGAAGGGGCCGGTGAGGCTCCGGGGGCTGCCCTAGGGCGACGCACGGAGGCAAACGGAGGGCGGGGGGGGCGCCCCGGGCTCCCCTTCCTCCCCACCCAAAAAAGTTCCGATTAATCCGGGTCTCTTTCCTGGAAGGGAAATCGGAACCAGGAAGAGAAAGAGGCTTGTCGCTCACCGCGGCGGTTGCCATGCTGCTGCTGCTTCAGTCTCGCGCCGTCTCTAAGCACCAGCCCGCTCCGCCCGCCCCAACAGCTTCAGCAGCCCGGGAGCAGAAGCCGGAAACAGGAAGCGGTCCTTACGGAGGGTGCCGCTCTAGCTGATCTCTATTGTCGCCCCGGTCCTCCAGCTCATTCCTCCCTATAGAGGGGCCAGCCTTCCCGACGGATTATAAGGCTCCCGCAGCCGCGCTGGGGCTGATGGGAATTGTAGTCCGAAATTTGGGAGAGGGGGAAGGTTTTGAAGGATGATTATAAACGTTCTCGCCATCACCTCATACTGGTTCACAGATCACTGTTTATTTTTTTTTGCTTGGCGTCCGCCTGTCTCTAGAGACTATTATTATTAATAATAATTATTATTATGTCTTAGTCACTTTATCTTGCCCGGCAACCTGTCGTAGAAAAATTATGGGTTGGCTTTTGCTGCCCACCTCCCTGATATAAACGAGACGGCATCCCCAAGGGACTTAGTGTACCCTAAGCCCATTATAAGCCATAGAAAAATGGACAGAGGTAGGATGCAGTGAAAGCAAGACGGATCTTTAGTTTTCTGTTGCAACTAGATCCGCTGCCACCCCCCACCCCCGCCACACACACACCCACACCTCCTTGCGAGGAGGTGAGAGACCACGAACAAAGTGTGCAGGAACCTTTAAAGACTTGAGACATCACCCAATCCCTTAGCCAAAGGCCCCCCAAAAGCATCATGCATATAAAATCGGCCTTATATGCTCAAATCATCTTGCCCCAGCAAGCAACCTGTACCAGCTGAAGTTTCCAAAGCGACTTCAGAGGTAGCCCCACATATAACATATTGCAGTAATCTAAGCTAGAAGTTACCTAGAACTCCTGCCATGTATATCCTGTGCCAGGGACACAGTTCGTTCTTCCAGGCCTCAGAAAGTTTTAGCCACACTGCCCGTAAGAACATCACACCATTGATTCAGGGCTCAAACTGGTTTTATGGAACACTACAACGAAACAAAAACTTGAAGGAGGGGGTGATTTATTTTAGGTAGTTTGGTTCCCAGCTCAAAAACATGGGTCCTCTTAGAATAGCTGTCACTTTGATGCAGCAGCTAACTGCTCCCTGCCTGCCCTCCCTACCTCCACTGTAAGCTATCTTATCCGCCCCTCCCCCTTTGTGTGTGTTCATATATATACCATACATAATCTATATTAACATAGTGGCTTTAGCATGGGATGGGGTTTAATCAACATAAACAGTATTGTGTAGTGATGTGAGAGACTAGGGTTCAAATCAACTCTCGGACATGAACTTCACTGGGTGACCTTGGGCCAGTCACCAAGTGCCTCAGTCAAACCTCACAAGGTTGATGTGATGATAATATTGGGAGGGGGGAAAGGATGTAGGCCACTTTGAGCTCCTTGAGTGAAAGGTGGCAGGTAAAATGTAATAAAGAGACAAGCTATACGTGGTCCCTTTTTGATAGCTCAATCCTAATTAGGAAGTCCTAATGAGTTAGTGGGTATAGGATCACTGCCAGAGTTACGCAGGCAGGAGCTTGCATGAAGAATTTTGCTGCAGGAGTAGTGGGCGGGGGGGGGAGAGACACCTCCTCAGTGGATGTTCATATTCAGGATGCTACCTGCAACAAATTATTTAAAGAGATGGGTATGGCAGAAGGTTGAGGGGACAAAAGGGAACACCAAGCAAACAAAAATGCAGACACCAACCAAAGTACTTGATACTGAAATACGTATTTTCATTGAAAAGTTTTATTTAAAAAAATAGAGTGTTTCTCAGTCATTGAAACACTTCAGTTAAGCTACTGGTAAACATACTCAAATCCCTGAGTTTGAGGGTTACATTATTCTCAGAACCTTGCAACTCAGTCTTGGAAGATGATGCCATTGAGCTTTCATACGAACTGATCTGCGAGCAAGTTTCGCATAGGATTTATTTATTTTGTATATCCTACTCTTCAACCCCCAGAGGAGCTCACAAATCAAGAAAATTAAAAAACAAGCAACCCGCCCCCAATACAATAAATAATTACAAAACGGCAGAACAATAACATTAAATATCAAAACCAGAACAAAAACAGTATCTAAATATCCTTCTTTTAAAAAAAATGTTTTCACGTGGTGCTGAAAAGATAAGAGTGTCAGAACCAGGTAAGCTTTCTTTAGAAGACCATTTCAAAGATAAGGAGTCACCAATTATAAGGCCCTACCCTTGGATCTCCACCAACCTTGCCTTCAATGACCGGCATCTGAATTATAGCCTCTGTTCCCTACCAATGCCTACTTAGTTGAACTTATTTTTCGTATTTTTCTCTGACCCTTTTTTTCCTTTGCCAAGTTTTAAAAACAGGACTGCAAATCCCGCAGGAACAGAGCAGCAACAATTAGTGCAAAAAAATAAATAAAATCAATTTCTGCCATTTATTCCAAGTCCAGAAGTTTGGGATTTATTAGTGTAGATTTCTAGATCCCTGGGCTGGCTTAAAAGTCACATTCTGATCAGTGTTGCAAGGACATAACTTTCCTTCAGTGGCATTTACCCTGCTGGAGAGAGAAGATGGGACTTTCCAGGGAGACTTTGAAAAAAACAAACCCACCCATTAGTCAGCTTTGCCCAGGCAAGTCTCAACAGCATATTCACTCCTTCATCACAGTTTTAAGAGCAGTGGCACTGGCTCACGATACTGGAGAATGGCTAGTCAAGCTGCAGATCAAATATCTCTTCCTGGGCCACAATGCTTTCCTACAGAGAAAGAAAGAAAAATCATTAGTTATTTCCATAGTACCTTTACTATGATGCATTTTGCATCTTTTTACTAGGGCTGTGTGATATCTGGTTTTCAGCATCGTGATATATCAGCAGCTAAATATGCTAATATATTGCGATGTCTGGAATGTATCTCAGCTGCTTCTTCCTCCCACAGCGCCTGGCCTCAGCCTTTTCTGTGCCTTAGTTGAGCAAGCTGCATTGTAACCAGAGGGATTTTCCCAGTCTGCGCCTGCTCTATGGTTTGCTGCCGCCTGGAGGAGGCAGGCGAGAGCTGAGCCGGCAGAGCAACAGACAAACATTCCTCTGGCCTCGAGCAGTTTATCATCAGGGCAAATATTTTGAACTGGTTATCAAGATGTGGATTTAAAACCGGTGTTCAACAATCTATCATCATATCGCCCAGACCTAACCATCACACTTCTCAGCCAGGAGACCTCACACCTACAAACTGGGACCCCCAGAGACAGCATCCTTTTATAGCCAGCCAGAACTGGACCCTTTTATATGGTGTTGCTTAGTACCTGCCCTCCAGCACAGGCAGTGTAGAAGGCAAGAACTGACTGAGAGGCAACAGAGCTATAGGCTCCAGGCCAAACGACTGCAGATTTAAGGCTCTCCAATTGTGGGGCAGAGTCAAGGAGAAACAGGCAGCCATTGGCTCTCTAGATATTGCTGAGCTGCAACTCCCATCAATTCTGGCCATGCTTGCTGGGGCTGATGGGAACTGTAGTTCAGAACATTGCGGGAGCACCTGATCTAAAGGAATTAAAAGCCTTGGTTATGCTCCAGGCTTTGGAGCGATCCAAAGTACTGTACTGATCTTACTTGCAGTGGCATAGCGTGGGTTGTCAGCACCCGGGGCAAGGCAAGTAATTTGCGCCCCCTAACCCGTGGATTTGCGCCCCCTAACCCGTGGATTTGCGCCCCCTAACCTGTGGATTTGCGCCCCCTAACCCCCAGATGTTGCGCCCAGTGCGGCCGGCCCCCCCCTGCACCCCCCACGCTACGCCACTGCTTACTTGCCGCTGGATCGACGAACAGTCGCAATCCTAACCATGTCTACTTAGAAATAATTCCTGTTCAGTTCTGTGGGGCTTATTTCCAGGTAAGCGGGGTTCAACTCGCACTCAGACCGTTGTGCTTTGCAGGCTCTCAGACCCTGAGATCATCTTCTGAGACCCTCCTTCATGTGCCTCCTCCTCGAGAGCTGCGGAGGGTGGCAACACGAGAACGGGGCCTTCTCTGCAGTGGCTCCCTGTCTGTGGAATGCTCTCCCCAGGGAAGTTTGCCTGGCGCCTTCATGATACACCTTTAGGCACCAGGCAAAAGCGTTCCTTTTTAACCAGGCCTTTGGTGGATCAGATTGACATCTTATACCCTTTTAAAATGTGGCTCTTTTGGGGGGGGGGCGTTATTGGGTTGTTGTTTTTATTTTGATTATGGATTTTGTGGTTTTATAGTTTGATTTTATTCTGTGAACCGCCCTGAGACCTCCGAGTATAGGGCGGTATATAAATTCAATAAATAATAATTATAATTATTATGCTGGACACTTGTGATGCTCCTGTTCAGTAGATCACTTAGTCCCATTTTACAGATGTGGAACCGAAGGATAAAGAGGGAAAAGGCTAAGCTACAAAGTGCGTCTTTTTGTGAGAGAAAGCTACATCTTGCCACCTATGGCGAGATCATAGCCAAGCATTTTTCCAGAACCCCATGTCAGTCTTGATTCAAGTTGCCTCATGGACAGCGCTTGGACTACCAGCATGGTGTAGCGTTTAAGAGCTGTAGACTCGTAATCTGGCGAACCGGGTTCGCATCTCCGCTCCTCCACATGCAGCTGCTGGGTGACCTTGGGCCAGTCACACTTCTATGAAGTCTCTCAGCCCCCCTCACCTCACAGAGTGTTTGTTGTGGGGGAGGAAGGGAAAGGAGAATGTTAGCCGCTTTGAGACTCCTTCGGGTAGTGATAAAGGTAAAGGTAAAGGGACCCCTGTCCATTAGGTTCAGTCGTGGCCGACTCTGGGGTTGCGGCGCTCATTTTGCTTTACTGGCCGAGGGAGCCGGCGTACAGCTTCTGGGTCATGTGGCCAGCATGACTAAACCGCTTCTGGTGAACCAGAGCAGCGCACGGAAACGCCGTTTACCTTCCCGCCGGAGTGGTACCTATTTATCTACTTGCACTATGACGTGCTTTCGAACTGCTAGGTTGGCAGGAAATGGGAGCTCACCCTGTCACAGGGATTCGAACCGCCAACCTTCTGATCAGCAAGTCCTAGGCTCTGTGGTTTAACCCACAGCTCCACCCACATCCCATCTTCTTCTTCTTCTTGTGCTTTTTAAAAATGTTTACTACTTTTTAATGCACTATCAACTGGAGCTCCAGCCCAGCCTATGAAGAATCCATAGCCACACATGCCACGACACTTACCCAGCCCCCTTGCTGCTGTAGCCAGGGCACGAACATGTCCATATACTGGAGACTGTAGCCCATGAGGGTGTGCACTGCATGGCTGTTGATACCGGCCACTTTTCTCGTGAGCTCCATGGTGAGCGCCAGCTTAGCCAGCTGGGGGCTGGGGAGACCAGGGGGGGCACGTGAGGTGAAGGCCTCGGCCAGGCGAGAGAAGCTGCGGTAGGACAAGCGGGATAAGGTGTTGCGTAGCAATGGGTCGGCCTCAATCTGCCAATGACAGAAAGGAGAAAGAACCATTAAGAGTTGCCTGGGTGACTCGTCTGAAGGACAGCTGCGAATTCCAAGAAGAAAGACGCTCCTAAGCATTCATTGAGCACCAATAAGGTGCTTAGATAAGGTGCGCAGGCCCGCCTTAGGGCTGATTTGCATTTCTGGTACTTTTCAAAATTTCATGTGCTACTTGCGAGATGCTCACCCATTGAAAAGCCAAATACAGTGGTACCTCGGGTTAAGTACTTAATTCGTTCCGGAGGTCCGTTCTTAACCTGAAGCACCACTTTAGCTAATGGGGCCTCCTGCTGCCGCCGCGCCGCCGGAGAACGATTTCTGTTCTTATCCTGAAGCAAAGTTCTTAACCTGAAGCACTATTTCTGGGATAGCGGAGTCTGTAACCTGAAGCGTATGTAACCTGAAGCGTATGTAACCTGAGGTACCACAGTAAAGTAGGAGGTGGTTTCCCTTACAGAGGTACAAGCAGGGACATATGAGCTATTTCCAGACCCAAACTGTTTTTGTAAATGCCTTGAGTGGAAAAGGAAGAACTAGCCTGCCCCATGGGTGTAGCCAGGTTTTTTGCTGGGGGCGGGCAGGCTTTTGTTAGGAGAGACAGAACTGCAGATTTGTATTGATTTGGGGGGCAGCCCTACTGCACCTTTGGCTAGACCCATGGCCTACCTCGTTTTCTTAGGAATCAATGCCGTCAGGGCAGCTGTGTATATGACAGGCAGAAGGGACAGGAGACAATACATTTTTCTGCTGGCTATCAGTTCTGGGTGGCACATTCTAAGAAGGGGCATTGACAAAATTGCAACAACACAGCTCCTTTGCAAACTGGTAAATAAAAGTTTAAGCTCAACAATGTGAGCAAGAGAAGCTTTGCAAAAGCAGACTGGCGCGTATAAAGACAGCAATGCAAAAGGCATGTGCAGAGCTATTTGAACTGTGGCTACCCAGAAGTCTGTGGCTACGATGTTCAGTGGGGCTTATTCCCAAGTAAGTGTGCCTAGGAGATTGCAGCTTCAATGTCTTCGCCTTAGGTAAGGTAAAGGACCCCTGGACGGTGAAGTCCAGTCAAAGGTGACTAGGGGGTGTGACACTCATCTCACTTCAGGCCTTGCAAAGGAGCCAGTGTTTGTCCACAGACAGCTTTCCGGGTCATGTGGCCACCATGACTAAACCGCTTCTGCCGCAACAGGACACTGTGACAGAAGCCAGAGCGCACGGAAATACCGTTTGCCTTCCCACCACAGCAGTACCTGTTTATCTACTTGCACTGGTGTGCTTTTGAACTGCTAGGTTGGCAAAAGCTGGGACAAAGCAACGGGAGCTCACCCCGTCGTGGGGAATCGAACCGCCGACCTTCTGATCAGCAAGCCCAAGAGGCTCAGTGGTTTAACCCACAGTGCTACATATGACAACAGGATGATTCCTAGGCTGTAATCTTATGCATACTTAATAGTAAGCCCAAAACATACCTCTAAGTAAACATGGGAAGAGGAAGGGAAGAAAACACAAGGGGTGAGTTTGCTTGGAAGAAGAGGAAGAAGGTACGCTAATAGAGAGTAGAGAGCAGGGACAACACTTGCTTTCACTTGCTAACCTTATAAAATAATAGCAAGCTTTCTCTCTAAGTGCTGGTCTTTCAGTAGCCATCCATTATTAAGAGGGCGATATCAGCACGCCTGGGGAAACCCCAAGATTTGTAGAAGTACAAAAAAAGTTTAGGAAAAAGCCTGAAGGAGGGGGGAATTATCCAAAAAGGATAATGAGGGTTCAGTGGCCACAAAATTTTGGATAATTCTTTAGAGTTGCAGGGAGAAAACTGGGATGCAAGGCAAAGGAGCAGAATAGAACGGCATATCCTGAAAAAGGGCCGGGCCGGCAGACAGGAACATTCCACAATGCAACTGTTTTGCCACAGGCCTGGCTTATACCTCCTTATTGATGATTCCGGCCTTCTCTTCCAGAAGGGCAACCAGTTTCTGGAGGATTTGCTCTTTCTGTTTCTCCTCCAAGTCTCCTGGCAGCTCCTCCGAAATAACTGTGAGCAGAAAAAACCAGTCCAATTCAGAGATGCAACGTGGGCCTGACAAAACAAATTGTTCTGAGGAAAAAGGGATCTGAAGATGGCTTTGGGCCTAGATAATGTATTAGGAGGGTCATTATTCATTGGAGCCTCTCTCTGAAGTGGTGGGACCTAACTATGGATTCCATGGCTGATAAAAATCAATTACTTTTTAAAAAAAAAAATTAAAAAAAATTAAATTGGATTTTTAAAATAAAATGCTTTTGGAGGAAAAACCTTTCTAAAGATAGTTTTCTATTTAAGTTACATTATAGTCCAAAGGCTATTCATCAGGAAATAAGGATTTGTTTTAAGTTTTTCATGTGTGCTAAAACTCAATCTAAGTTTTTTTTAAAAAAATCATTTAACCACATCAGTTAACAAACATGGATACATATGCTATAACGTTATTGTTTTACTTAAATAGTTTAAATTGTTATTAAGGAAATTATTATTTTTCTCCTTCCAATAAAGTGCAGCAGAAAAGTTGTCCAAATATAAACAATAATTTCATAATTACCTGTCTTTGAATTTCTAATAGTATAAACAAATCAGCAATTTTTGATATAACTGTAAAAACTATTCTGAAAATTTATTATTCCAAAAACGAAACCTTTATCTGGTTGTAAATATTAAGATTATACCAGCAAGAATGAGTCTTTCTGTAAGAAAATGATTTCAATCAAGTCTTACTGACTAGTGATTTAAATTGTGATTTAAATCAATTTGACTTAAATCAAATCCACTCTGATGGATTCCCCTTGTTACTTCCTTCCCTGCCCTTCCTGTGTTGCAGCACCGTCCCAACACAGGGAGCACTGCACAAACTAAGAGGATGCTTGTGGGTGCTAATTCTTATGACATATTTGGCCAGGAAAGAAGAAGGGATTAAGATGCAATCTCTATTACCCAGCGGTGAAGGTACAACCACAAGGAACTCAATCCCATACCTGGAGTGCTGGGTAAAGTGCCACCCGTGGGAAGTATGCTGATTTCATCTGTGGGAAAAGGCAAGCCTTTGGCCACCAAAGGACTGGTCAGCTGTTGCTGCTTGACCAAGTGGTCCAGTTTCTGGGCCACCAAGGTATACAACTCAGCATTCTCAGCCTCACCACCTGCAACAAAAGAACAGAAAGCTGTTAAGGAGCAGAGGAAAGCCAAATTCTGCACTGCAGAGAGAGCCACCGGCAACAAAGGATAAGTTATGTGACATGCTAGCAAAAGCTGATTATCTGCAACAAGGCTAACTTCTGTTGGTGAAAGGATAGGCAAGCTTCTGAGTTGCACAGGAGTCTTCAATGGGCTGAAAAAGGCAAATCAGTTCTCACCCACAGAACCAAGTAGCTACTATTAGTGAAGACATGGTTCCCGCCCATTTGACAAAAAAAACCACACTAGACCTGGAAGTGTATGACCCCCCCATTGTTCAATGCAGACACTGAGGTCCAGGGCTGAGGGCCTTTTGGCAGTTCCCTCATTGCAAGCAATGAAGTTACAGGGAACCAGGCATAGGGCCTTCTCGGCAGTGGCGCCCTTCCTGTGGAATCCCCTCCCACCAGATATCAAGGAGATAAGTAACTATACATCTGAAGGCAGCCCTGTACAGTGGTACCTCTGGTTACGTACTTAATTCATTCCGGAAGTCTGTTCTTAACCTGAAACTGTTCTTAACCTGAAGCACCACTTTAGCTAATGGGGCCTCCTGCTGCTGCTGCGCTGCCGTCGCATGATTTCTGTTCTTATCCTGAAGCAAAGTTCTTAATCCGAGGTAATATTTCTGGGTTAGCGGAGTCTGTAACCTGAAGCATCTGTAACCTGAAGCGTATGTAAACCGAGGTACCACTGTATAGGGAAGTTTTTAATGCTTAATGATGTCTTTGCATATGCTAGAAACCGCCCAGAGTGACTGGGGCAGGGTACAAATAATAAAATTATGATTATTATGACAGCTGCTACCTACCCACTTTTTAGGGAAGCTGCTCAAAAGGGGGGTTGGCCACTCAGCTTCAAATGCTCTTGGATACAATTGATTATCTGGACCCATTCCAGTCTGGTTTCAGGCCTGGTTCTGAGACCAAATCAGCCTGGGTTGCCCTGACCAGGGATCTTTATTGGGAGAGGGAGAGGAGGACTGTGAACCTGTTAATTTCCCTTGATCTCTCTGCAATTTTTTATATCATTGATATCATGGTATCTTGCTGGATCAGCTTTGCAAATTAGGAGCCCAGTGGTACAGCGATTCCGCTCATGAAAGACTCATTCGAAGCAAGTTCCACGAGGTTTGATGGTGCTACCCACAAACAGGCAATAAAGAGGGAGCTTTTGTCTGTTTGTTTTTCCCCAAAAAAACAAACAAACTAGCACAGCTTCAAATAGCAAGAGAAAGCAACTTCGTTCTGACTAGCTCTGGACTTGAAGGCTCGACATCCCGGAATCAAATCTTTGCTCAATATGGACTTTGGCAAGCGGAAACACCACTTTACCCTTCCTTCAAGAAGTCCAAGGCACCACCCCTTTAAAAATGTTTATAACTGGGTGAGGCATGGAGCCAGGACCTCTGTCTCTGAAGCAAGAAGGAATCTAGATAAGAAATGAAGGCCAGAGAGGTGGCATTTCCTTACCACTCCCTTGGGGCACCCATTGCTCCGACGGGTGTTTCCGACAGTAGCAGTTGACAACAGGCAGGGAGTCTGGGCGCTGGAGAGCCCCACCGGGGCTTGTCGTCTCCCCTGAGGAAGATCCCTTTTTCCGCAGGATGTTCTTGAGGGAGAAGGAGCGCTTCTGGCGGCCGCCTTCCCCAACCTCCCCTCCTGCCTTGGACCTCTTTAAGGAGCCCATAGAAGGCGGCACATTGTCCGGCGGGGTTCGCGGACTAGGCCTCCGCTGCAGTAGACGCTTGATGCTGGTGCGGAAGCTATGCTTTTTTTCGTTGGCGCAGTTATTTTCCTCATGGGCAGAGCTCCAGGCTGGACAATCCTGGAAATGTTCTGATGGGGAGCTGTAGGGAGTGAACAGCGATAGAAAACGTGGTATTATGGCGAGAGTCTTAATAGCAAAAGGATGGAAGGACGAAGAAACCCCGACTAAAGAATTATGGCAAGAGAAAGTGATGGACTATGCAGAATTGGCAAAATTGACACATAAACTAGGATAACTGTGACTTTAAAGATGATGGGGAAGCTTTTACAAAGTATTTAAAGAAGCAACAAAGTGAACTGGACTCCTTGGCAGGTTTTGAATAAACACTCACAAACTTTTTATTGATAATAATCAGTTAGATGAATTAAGGATTTATACAGTTTTGTAACATGCAGAGAATAGCATTTACAGAGAAACCAGAGATGGGAACTGAGGCAAGTCGGGGGGGGGAGGGGAGGGTGAATTGTTTTATTGGGGGGAATTAAGGATGATATGTTGTAAGATAATATGTTCTGTTTAAATTCCTAATAAAAAATATTTTAAAAAAGAAAAGAAAAGAAAACGTGGTATTTTAAAATGTATAATTGGCTCTCAGAGCGGCATACAAAAGATGAACAGGTTAAATCTGTAATGAAACAACAGGCAAAAAGACTTGGGACATAATATACAAATGGCAGGTTGGGAGAGGCTGTGGAAAACAGAACTGAAATTCATGGAATGTTGTTCACGGAAAGGAAATTAGATGAAAATGATGTATAGGTAGCATCTGACACCAGCCAAGTTAGCAAAAATGTACAGAACAAGTTCAAATATTTGCTGGAAATGTAAATAAAAAGAAGGTACCTTTTATCCTATGTTGTGGACATGTAAAGTAACAAAAAAAATTCTGGGAGATGATATATAATGAAATGGAAAAAAATGTTTAAAATAACTTTTGTTAAAAAACCAGAAGCTTTTTTTACTAGGAATTATAGGTACCGAGATACCAAAGGATCAGAAAAGATTGTCTGTGTATGCGACAATAGCTGCACGGATGCTACTAGCCCAGAGATGGAAGGAAGAAACTACCCCAACCAGAGAAGAACGGCAAACCAAGTTAATGGACTATGCTGAAATGGCAAAATTAACTGGGAAGCTCAGAAATCAAGAAGACAAAAACTTTAATAAAGAATGGGGAAAGTTTATAATTTATTTACAAGACCACTGTAAGCAGGTTAAATATTTGGATTCGGAACTGTTTTTTATTGCATGTTTATACTTTTAAAAATCAAATAAAAAAATTATACAGAGAAAGAAAATGTTGTATCTTAAGCACATCGATGTGGCATCTTAAGCACATCTACTCAGAAGTAAATCCCACTTTGTTCAATGGGATTTACTCCAAGGTAAGTGGATCCAGGACTCTAGCTTTGGACCTTTGACCCACCACCACCAAGCAAGTACTTTCTTTCCTCGCCAACATGTGTTTTCCAGGATAGCTAGCAATGAAACTAAAGCAGTTAAGTCTACACATTGAAACAGCAAAGCAGTAAGAGCAGCAGCAGCAGTTATATTATTTCCCCACCCCCCGCAAAAAATAAATAGCAGTAAGATAAAAAACATATCAACAGCATCTATGAGTTTTGTCTAGCAAATAAAAATGTGTTCCTTTGGTATTGAAAAGGGAACAAAGTTGGCACCACAGAGGACTCTTCAAGCAGAGGGATTTCAAGGATAGGGTGCCAACACTGAAAAGGTCCTACTTCAAGCAAGGCTGGCCCTACCATTAGACAGAGTGAGACAGTCACCTCTGGCAGCACATTCTGAGGAGCAGAGAGTAGCAGCTAAATGTTGAAAGAGAGAAGTCTGTGTAAAACATGAGCCCCTAAATTAGCCTGCTACCCCTCAGATACAGCAGAGGGATGCTGTCCCATCACCAGTGAAGTAAGTTTCAACTGTCAGTCCACTCACTATCTGCATTTGGATTGGACGGGTCCACCGCCATCTTGCCATTTTCCTCAGGCAGAAAAAATGTTTCCGCTCTAGTCATAAAGATACACAGCATGGGATCTTTCGTACAAAAAGTGAAAGCTGAGAGTCACTGTACTGCAGAACAGCCTAAAACTATGAAAGTCTGCATCAGCATAATATTATGATACAGTGGTGCCTCGCAAGACGAAAAGAATCCGTTCTGTGATTCTCTTCGTCTAGCGGTTTTTTCGTCTTGCGAAGCAAGCCCATTGAAGGATTAGCGGATTAGCGCTATTAGCGGCTTTTAGCGGCTTATCTGCTGATCGGATCAGCTGATAAGCGGCTTAGCGGCTTAGAAAAGGGGGGGAAGGTAAAAAAACCAGCAGGAACTCGCAAGACAGTGTCGCCTTGCGAAGCAAGCCCATAGGAAATTCGTTTTGTGAAGCACCTCCAAAACGGAAAACTCTTTTGTCTAGCGAGTTTTCCGTCTTGCGAGGCATTCGTCTTGCGGGGCACCACTGTATTAATTTGCTCTCTTAGCCCCCACACAAAAAGAAGCCGAATGCCACAGAAGATTTTGTAAATCGGAACATGAAACATCTCCATTGTAAACAGTCTTCATAATCAAGATATTAAGGTTTGGGGCAGACTACATTGGTGTGCTATTATACACAGTGTCTGAATTTTAGTGTTGCGAAGCCACATAAAATAGTTTGGTCATTATTGTGTAGTCCATTTGTCATAGACTTGTTCTTTATAAAGTTTTGAAATCTTTTCATACCTACGGTATAGGGAGGAAACACACGATGTTTATTAAGTGCCTGAGGCAAGTGGTGTCTTGAAGCCAGGGTTAGGCCAGGGCATTTTGCTAAAGAACAAACAGTCCTGGGCCAGCCTTGACCTCAAGACATCCCCTGCCTTACCTCAAAGGTGACCCAAAAAAGAGCTTTTGAATGTGATATATCATGTTTTATTTTAGCTCCCACTTTTCTTACCTCCCAGATTGAAAACCACAAATTTCTTCCCAGATCTCTCCCGCCCAGGAGAATTCAATATAATTGTTTCTCCCGGGAATGCAGCCCAGATCCCAACTCAGAATCTGACACCGGAAGATATGGTGGTTTAGTATGGAGTTTTCTTTTAAGCCTTATTTTAAGACAGCTGGGAGTAACATTCATTTTTTTTACAGAAAGACTCATTCTTGCTGGTACAGTGGTACCTCAGGTTAAGTACTTAATTCATTCTGGAGGTCAGTTCTTAACCTGAAACTGTTCTTAACCTGAAGCACCACTTTAGCTAATGGGGCCTCCCGCTGCCGCTATGCCACCGGAGCACGATTTCTGTTCTCATCCTGAAGCAAAGTTCTTAACCTGAGGTACTATTTCTGGGTTAGCGGAGTCTGTAACCTGAAGCGTATGTAACCTGAAGTGTATGTAACCCGAGGTACCACTGTATAATCTTAATATTTACAACCAGATGAAGGTTTCGTTTTTGGAATAATAAATTTTCATAGATGGGAAGTAACTATGGGGAATTGCTAAGTCTCAGCGTGCGTGATCCATATTGCTGTGGCTGCGACTTCTTAGAAAAAAAGGTGTTTGTGATTCACTTCTGCTGCCTTGATTCTTGGACACAACAGAAGATCTTGTCCCCTTCCAGGAAACCCAGAACCTCTGCCTGGACTCGCCCCTGAATTTTCCGCATTTCATTTCCTCCAAGCTGAACCACAACATTTCTCCTCCGAAGACTCCTTTACCTGTGCATGTAACTTGTAGGATCGTAATAACTCCCGCCCACGTGACCTAGCGACTCCACCTCTCTATTTCTTAGCGCCCTTTGCAGGAATGCTTCCAGCACCCTCCGGGTCTCTTCTTCCACCTGCCTTTTTGGTGGCAGCGGGCTCCCTGCCATGAGTCTATCGTGCTGCGAAGATAGGCTGGCGTTCAAAGAGAAGAGACAAGTTTCTCGCCACGCCTGCCAGCAGCCCTGGAAGAAAAAGAACAACACATTAGCCTTCCCTCCCTTTTTCTCACAGCCCTTTCTATCCTGCTCCTTTTCATTCATATTATTGATTGCCATACCTCCCCCCCCCCAACACATATCCTTTGTACAGTGGTACCTTGGGTTACATATGCTTCAGGTTACATACGCTTCAGGTTACAGACTCCGCTAACCCAGAAATAGTGCTTCAGGTTAAGAACTTTGCTTCAGGATGAGAACAGAAATCGTGTGGCAGCAGCAGGAGGCCCCATTAGCTAAAGTGGTGCTTCAGGTTAAGAACAGTTTCAGCTTAAGAATGGACCTCTGGAACAAATTAAGTACTTAACCCGAGGTACCACTGTATATACACCAAGGACCTTTCGCTCACGTTCTTCTATCCCCACTGGAATCATATGATTTATTTCAGAGGCCTCCAATTCAGCTGGCTGCTGAAACACAAGGCAATCTATTCAGCAGCCAGCCCCTCGCGGATTTAACCCATGCAATCCAGACCCAAATCATGCCACCGCAGAGCACAAAATAACCCCAGACTTTTCAAGCTAAGTAAGCCAAGTATGGTAAACAAGCTGCTGTCTCTGTTGGTACATCCTATGGGAAAGTACCTCACTCCAGCAAAAACAGGTGTTCTTCTTCCTCCTCCACCTAACACTTTCTTTAAAGCCAGGTTGCAATCCCTGCCCTTGCTAACCTCAACCGGCATCTTGGGGGTTTTTCCACTCAAGCGGCATATAATTTTTATGAAATAAATCAAAACAAACCAATAATATCATTCCTGTCCGATCCATAGAAGCAGCAGCCATTCCTCGCCCCCAAACACACACACCAGGGGTGCCAACTTGAATAAAATATTGAGGGTGGGGCAGGTTGCAAGACTTGGCACACACACAGCTTTTGAATGGCAATGCCCCATCAGTGCCCCGGACCCCTCAAATATTTTATGGGGGGCAGCCCCCAGGAATTGGCTCCTGTGCCCCACACAAACACCAGCCCACCGTCTTTGCCCCCTTACCACCCGACACCCTAGTTTTTTCAGCCTGGTTGTACATTCCTAGACATGTCTACTCGGTAGTAAGCCTGAATTACTCCCACCCTCTTTGCCTATCCCAATTCCCCCATCACTTTCCCCCATCACATCTCCCCGGAATTTGGGGGCTGCGTATGGGAGACTCCCCCACTACCTTAGAATCCCACGGTCGCGTCTCTATCCCGGAGGCTCGCTCGGTCCGCACCTGAAACAGAAGCCCGGCAAAAGCCGGAGAAAAGTTTGATGCTCCTCCAGCAAACTTCCTAGCCGCTTCTGCAGCAGGAAAGATTTGCACATGCGCCTTCGCCAGCTTAAGTTCAGTTTCGGTCCCGCTTTCGTCGATAGCGGCGGGGGTGGGTGTACAGTTGTCGGGGGGCGGGGCTTCGAGGACGTCCCGCCCATGGGATTTAACCCCTGCTGGGCGATGCGATGACGTGTAACGTTCTGGAATCAAAGCGGGAATCCACAGAATGAATTGTGCGCGAAAAAGGAATCCTCGAAAGCGGAGGGTGTCCTTTGCGCTTGGAGGAGAGGGCGGTGAGGAGTTTATTTGTTTATTTGTTTTTGGGAAATTTTTGAATTTATAGACCTCCCTATACTCGAATGTCTCAGGGCGGTTCACAGAACAAAATCAGAATATAAAACCTATGGAGCTGAGCTGGCTGGGTATCCAGAGATCAATGCCCCACGAAGTCCAAAAAGACGAAAACACAACAAAAAGCACTGGGGGTGGCCTTGAGAAAATGACGGGATTTGTCTGCCGATTGAGACGTCTCATCCATCTCAATCGAAGAAACGCTGGCATTTAGAACGACCGGCAGTGATATAGTTTTATTAAATTTCCACAAATTTCACATAGAATTCCAATACACAATACTTTTTTTTATTTTGTATTATCGACTTCCCATCCCTTTTCCCGTGTTTTTTTATTCTATCTCACACACCCTATCTTCGCTTATTTATATCATAACCATAACCACAATAATCTTTCATTATTTCTGTTGCTCATAGCTCAAATCCCGCTCGTGAATTCATCATATTATAACATTTCTTTAAATAGTCCGAAAAAGGCTTCCATTCTTCCATAAAATATCATTAAGTTCTTCTATTTTAGCTTTGCTGATTTAGCACAATCCGTGACTTTGCTTCTCCATTCTTCTTTGGTGGGAACTTCTTCATCTTTCCATTTCTGTGCATAGAACAACCGGCAATAAGATAAAATCTGATGTTGCTCACTGAGGGCTTAGTAAGAGAAAGGATTGTAATAACAATAAAGCTTCTGGAAGACTTTTTGCACCATTAGGTGAGTGTGAAAGACCAAACTGAACTGGAGAGAAGAGTTTTGATCTTTATTAAATCCTTCTTTTCTTCCGGGGAGCTCAGGCTTGCATGCATCGCTCTTCCCCACCTCATTTTATCCACACAGTAAGTAACCCCTGAGGGTGTCAGGGGACTCAGCTGTTTTTGCACAAAAGCAGGAACCACGAAGTTGAAATTTCAGCAGCATAACCCGTAATAGTCCATAATATATTTTTTTCTCCCCATAATGGTGCCTATTCTTGAAGAGGGTGAATTGCTATTTACTATTATTATGAATTTTTATACCACTGAATGCCAAAATAGGCTTCTAGACAGTTTTACGAGGAGAAAAAGCAGTTACACAAACAAGGGACACGCACACATTTAAAACACACTGAATCCTGAGAACTGTAGTTTAGCCCCGTCCCAGAGCTACAAATCCCAACGCCTTCAAACTACATTTCCCAGGATTCTTTGGGAGCAAGCCGTTCGCTTGCAAGGTTATGTTGTGCGCGCAGTTACACAGCCAGCGTTTTTTGGAGACGGATCCACGTGAAATCCTCGACATTATCATAGGGAGCCACCGAATCGCCGCTTTCCTGCGTGATTGGGGGAAAAAATATGCAATGGCCCTTCAGGATTGCGACTTGCTCCCAATACTACTGCGCACCCGAGGAGCTCTCCTCTCCCTCTCCGGGATATTACGGTGCGCGCAGACCACGGCTCCTTGCGCTGGCTGGGAAGGTGGGGAGGTGCCTGCCGGAGAAGGGGTGGTTTCCCAGGCTGGAAAGGGAAGTGACGCCTAGCAAGGGTTCCCGGAAGCGCCTTGATCCTGTGTGCGAGACAGTGTTTTCACTTTTTTTTGGATACCCAAGCGGAGAGGTTGCAGGACAGCCTGAAAAGACAGGTAAAAGTCGGGGCTGCGACGCACGAGAGGTGGCCGCGAGGTCCCGGGACGGATCCGTGGGGAGGGGGTGGGATCGGGGCCGCCGGACACGCACACCCGCAAGTGCGTGGGTCTCCCCCGCGAGAAAGTGCCAACATCTGGCGAAGAGAGAACCCCCCCTTTTCACCCACCCCCGCACCCCGGGGGCTCGGCGCGGGCAGTCGATCTCAGCGGTTTGCTGCGCCATCGCTTGCAAGGTTTGCTCGGAGGCAACTTCCGCCGTGTCCAGAGGGGCTTTATACTTAGGATCGCAGACTCGCTGAGCGGGGCGAGCGCTGAGGGTCCCTAATTATGGCACTTGCGCAGCAAGGATCTCGGGCATAGGCGTAGTCGGGATTTATGTTAGGGGGCGGCAGGACACCCACCTGTCATCATCATCTGGCTCTGCCCAGCAGATTCGGAATGTTGTTTTGACTTACTTTCTTTTGACCCTAAGCGCTCAGAAAAATCTGTCAAAACCTTCCTACAATTTCTACTTTTTATTTACTAGATTTACCCCCCCCCCCCAGCTATCCCCAGGGGTGGGGGATGCCTCACTTCCAAGGAGGGTAATGGCATCTGGGGGAGAATAGGCTTCGCCTTTTCAGTTTGATCTGCAAGAGACCACCTGCCCCTGTTTGAGACCCCACCACCACCAGCAAGCACACTGAGGAAGTGAAAAGAAGAGACATCAATTTGTTGTTGTTGTTGTTGTCTAGTCGTGTCCAACTCATCGTGACCCTGTGGACCAGAGCACACCAGGCACTCCTGTCTTCCACTGCCTCCCGCAGTTTGGTCAAACTCATGTTTGTAGCTTTGAGAACACTGTCCAACCATCTTGTCCTCTGTCGTCCCCTTCTCCTTGTGCCCTCCATCTTTCCCAACATCAGGGTCTTTTCCAGGGAGTCTTCTCTTCTCATGAGGTGGCCAAAGTATTGGAGCCTCAGCTTCAGGATCTGTCCTTCCAGTGAGCACTCAGGGCTGATTTCCTTATAAGTCCTCAAAGGCCCTGGAGAGAGACAGAGTGTTGCTGTGGGGAATGGCAGAGCCTTTGAAAGCTATGCCAAGGGTTATAGGCAATTGGAACCTGCTCTGGTTTGTGGCGTTGGAACAAAATGCCATGCTGAGTAGCAGCTCAGTGGTGAAGAGGCTGAGCAAAGGATCTGGGAGTTCCTGCTTCGAGTCTTGCCTCTGCCACAAAGCCGCTTTACGCAAGCCCCCTCCATCTGGAATACTGGGTGTGGGTTGGAAGGAATAAGTCGGGAACTGCAACACCGTGTTGCAGTGTGAAGTACAACTTTTGTCCAGGATGTCGGCTATCTTCCAGGATAATAAATTGAACGCCCTCACCCCAACATTTGTCCCTTCAACACACCCCAGCCAGTCAGCATTTCGCAGCCATTGAGCACGCACAGTCTTCGTTGGCCTGTTGTGATTTTTCCCCCTTCTAAAGATGTTCCTAAAGGTAAAGGTAAAGGGACCCCTAACCATTAGGTCCAGTCGTGACTGTCTCTGGGGGTGCGGCACTCATCTCGCTTTATTGGCCGAGGGAGCCGGCGTACAGCTTCCGGGTCATGTGGCCAGCATGACTAAGCTGCTTCTTGCGAACCAGAGCAGCGCATGGAAACGCCATTTACCTTCCCCCCCAGAGCGGTACCTATTTATCTACTTGCACTTTGACATGCTTTCGAACTTCTAGGTTGGCAGGAGCAGGGACTGAGAAACGGGCGCTCACCCCGTCGCGGGGATTCGAACCACCAACCTTCTGATCGGCTAGTCCTAGGCTCTGTGGTTTAACCCACAGCACCACCCGTGTCCCAAAGATGTTCCTGCACTTCTGCAAAGCTTGGAATTCCCTTAAATTTA